>NW_025920113.1:0-342052 GCF_902686445.1 Sciurus carolinensis
TTTTCAAAGTAGTTTCTAATTATGTTATGTATTTCAATGGTGTCTGTCATGGTATTTCCTTTTTCATCATAAATTTTAATAATTTGGGTTTTCTCTCTCCTTTTTGTTAGCATGGCTAAGGGTTTGTCTATTTTGTTCACTTTTTCAAAAACCAACTTTTTGTTTTGTCAATTTGTTGAATTGATTCTTTTGTTTCAATTTCATTGATTTCAGTTCTGATTTTAATTATTTCCTGTCTTCTACTACTTTTGGTGTTGTTCTGTTCTTCTTTTTCTAGTTGGAGCTGTAACAATAGGTCATTTGGTTGTTTACATTTTATGCTTTTTTGAATGCATTCCATGCAATAAATTTTCCTCTTACTACTGCTTTCATAATGTCCCAGAGATTTTGATATTTTGGTATCATCATTCTCATTTACCTCAAGAATTTTTTATCTTCTCCATGATATTTTTCTGTTATCCATGCTTCATTCAATAGCATATTGTTTAGTCTCCAGGTTTTGGAATAGTTTCTGTTTTTTATTTTGTCATTGATTTCTAATTTCATTGCATTATGATCTGATAGAACACAAGGTAGTATCTATTTTTTTGCATTTACTAAGGGCTGCTTTGTGGCATAACATATGGTCTATTTCGGAGAAGGTTCCATGTGCTGCTGAGAAGAAAGTGGATGGAAAGTGGACTCATTGGTGGATGGAATATTCTATATGTCTGTTAAGTCTAGTTTATTGATTGTGTTTTTGAGTTCTATGGTTCCTTTGTTTAGTTTTTGTTTGGAAGATCTATCCAGTGGTGACAGTGATGTTAAAGTTGTCAAGGTCTTAAACCCCCTTGCTCTTCTCCACCAGCAACAAGGGAAGGGAGCACTCCCCAACAAGGTCAGACCTAGAAAGGTAGGGCTGACTGACCACCCGCACCCAGCCCGCAGGACGGAGGACAATCAGACGCATCAGGGAGACCAGTCACAACAGGAACTCATTTACTGAGGAAGTCACACAGCTTTTATGTAGGGTGAAGGCTAGGTGGGAAGCAATCAGCTTCAAGGTCAGCAAGGCACAGGGGTGGGGGTGGCAGGGGGGTTTCATGCAGGTGAGAGTCCCAAAGGACTATATGGCAAGCACGAACTGATCACATTCACTGAACTGTTGTTAACCAATCCCTGACGGTGGTCTGATTTATCATCATTAACTTTTGAAACCACCTTTGAGGCCTTGATCTTGCTCACTCGCCAGGGAGTAAGGAGTCAGCCTGAGTTAGTTAACATGTCATTAGTCCCAACAAAAGTCACCCAGAATTATTGTGTTGTGGTCTATTTGATTCCTGGCATTGAGAACGATTTGTTTGATGTACATGGGTGCAAAGTTATTTGGGGCATAAATATTCATGATTGTTATGTCTTCCTGATTTATGTTTCCCTTAAGCAGTATGAAATGTTCTTCTTTATCCTTTTTGACTAACTTGGCTTAAAGTTCACTTTATCAGAAATAAGGATGGAAACCCCTCACTTTTTTACTGAGTCTATGTGTGTGGTAGGTTTTTTCCCATTCTTTCACCCGTTAGTCTGTGAATGTCCTTATCCATGAGATGAGTCTCTTGAAGGCAGCATATTGTTGGGTCTTTCTTTTTAATTTAATCTGCCTGTCAATGTCCTTAATTGATGATTTTAGACCATGTTCAAGGTTATTACTGAGATATGATTTGTATTCCCAGTCATTTGGTCTTATTTTTGGTTTTTAAATTGACTTGGTTTCTCCTTTGAATGGATTTTTCTTTCAGGTAGTTCTTCCCTTTGCTGACCTACATTATTGTTTTTCATTTCCTCCTCATGGAATATTTCATTGAGAATATTCTGTAGTGCAGTTTTTCTATTTGTAAATTCTTTTAACTTTTGTTTATCATGGAAGGATTTTATTTCATCTTCAAATCTAATGGTTAGTTTTGCTAGGTATAGGATTCTTGGTTAGCATCCATGTTCTTTCATAGTTTGAAATATGTTATTCCAGCCCCTTTTAGCTTTTGGAGTCTAGGCTGAGAAATCTGCTGATATCCATATTTGTTTCCCCCTATATGTAATCTGTTGTTTTTCTCTTACAGTCTTCAAAATTCTATCTTTATTTCATATCTTAGGCATTTTCATTATAATGTGCCTTGGTGTGGATTTGCTGTGATTTTGTGCATTTGGTGTTCTGTTAGCCTTTTGTATTTGATTTTCCATTTCATTCTCCAGTCTTGGGAAATTTTCTGATATTATTTCATTGAATAAGATTCATTCCTTTGGTTTGTATCTCTGTGCCTTCCACAATTCCAATTATTCTTAAATTTGGTCTTTTCATGATGTCCCATAGTTCTTGGAGGTTCTGTTAATGATTTCTTACCATCTTCTCTATTTGGTCAACTTTATTTTAAAGATTAAACATTTTGCATTTATTATCTGAGGTTCTGTCTTCCAAGTGATTTAGTCTTTTGGTGATGCTTTCCATTTTTTTTACTTGATTTATTGTTTCCTTCACTTCAAGGATTTCTGCTTGGTTGTTTTTTTCAGAATCTATCTCTGTTGAAATGAACTTTTACTTTCTGCAGTTGCTCTTTGCTTATTGGAGTGGTCATTCATTGCCTGTATTTGCTCTCTTATCTCATCCTTTGCTTCATGAATCATTTTAATTATGCATATTCTGAACTCCTTTTCTGACATTTTTTATACCATGATGCCACTGGATTCTATTAATATAGAATCTAGTTTTGTTTGGATCATTTTCTTCCCTTGTTTTTTCATGTCTTCCCCTCAAACAGTGCAGATCTGGGTATTGCAGCCCCACCCTCCACACATAGCCTTGTAGTGACCCTTCAGGTTTCAAAAACCTCTTCTTTAAGGAAGTGTCGGGGGGGTCAATATTAGCAATGCCCGATGCAGACAATATGCAATCTTAAACCAAATAGCCCCTATGAAGATGTTAGCAATATTGTCATAATAAACAGAATGAGTTTGATTATTATCTACAGTAAAACCAATAGATTTGCAATAAGATCTGCAGTTTCTAATGGAGGACAAAGGATGGGGAGGAGTGTAGGATGTAGCTGTTAATGGGATAAGAAAAGAGTAAATTGTTCTAGTTTGTAGAAAGAGTGAAAGTGTAATCAAAAGAAGTTGGTTGTTAGCATGAGAAAAGGGAGAAAGAGACTCTGAGGAAACAGGTACATAAAAGTAAAATAGAGTGAGAAAAGTAAAGAAATAAAAGCTTAAAATTTTTCAAAAAGGAGAAAAAAGAAAAAGAAAAAAATCTACACTATAACAATCATATAGTATTCAAACCTCCCAGTCTTCAGTAGCCTGATGCATGAGAGGTACCTGACAATGAGCTTCCAGTCTCCAGCAGGCATCTCAGGATGGGATTTTGCCCACCTAAAGATGGGAGCTACTGCATCCAGGATAATCTAAGATGGTCACTCTGGCTTCCAAATGTGTTGGCAAATGGGGAGCTGCAGGTCAGGGTGTGAGTGTGGTTGGCTGGAGGTCCTGGAGGCAAGGTGTTGTTGGTCTGGCAGAGATCCTGGAGGTGGGGGTTTGGTCAGTCCGGCCAGGGGTCCTACAGGTCCTGGCTGTTGTCTCAAAATGGTGGCAGCCACGTGTAACCAAACCTGCAGGTACTATGACAGTGAACTTCCAGGCAACAGCAGGCAGCTGGTCCTCTACTGGTGGCCTGCTGGCTTCTGTCAGATGATTAGCAGGTGATCCTCAGGTGGTGGGTGATAGGTAGGTGAAAGGCAGGTGATGGACAGGCAAGAGACAGGCAAATGGCTGATAATAGCCCCAACATTATTCTTAATGGGAAAAAAAAAAAACTGAAAACATTTCCTCTAAAAACTGGAACAAGACAGCAATTCCCTCTTCCACCACTTCTATTCAACATCATGCTTGAAATACTAACTGGAGTAATTAGACCAAAGAAATTAATGGGATGCTATTAGGAAAACAAGAACTCAAGCTACTACTATTTGCCAATGACATGAGTCTATATTTAAAGGATCCAAAACTCTCCACCAGAAAACTTCTAGAACTAGTAAATGAGTTCAACAAAGTAGCAGGATATAAAATCAACACACATAAATATCTAATGCATTTCTATTAAAAATGATAAATCTTCTGAAAGAGAATTTAGGAAAACTACTCCATTCACAATATCTAATAAATAAATAAATAAATAAATACTTGGTGAAAAGTGAATAAGTGCCCAGAAAAACCACTCCAGATGTGGGAACTCATGCAAGAGATTTTATTAGGCAGAGGAACAGTGTCTGCCCTGAAGAGAGATAGCATGAGAAAGAGAGCATGGTGGGGAACTTCCCAAAAGTAGTTGAATTTCCTGGGCTAATGATGATAGTACCAATTGCTGAGCAGTTAAAATTCAAGGGCTAGGGATTAAGCCAATGGCTGCTGAGCACAGTCTGACAAGTGGACCAATGACTGACTAGGATCACAGACTGACAGCTGGGGGTGCTATCATGCCCACTTACCTTCCCCTGAAGGTCTGTCCTGCTGACAACCACACAGGAAGGAACCCCACAAGGTGGAAGGCTACACTGGTTGTAGGCAGCCAAAGGCCTGAGGTGAGAGCCAGATGGCAGGGTAAACCCAACACCGAACTGCTGCCTGCCATGACCAGGTGACACCCGGCAGGTTCACACAAAGAATGCTGCATCTGCAACTGTGGACTTACTGCACCTCATCCACCCTCTGGGCAACCCACTGAGCACTGCACTTGGGAATCAATCTAACAAGAGGTGAAAGACTTTTATAATGAAAACTACAGTACACTAAAGAAAGAAATTGAAGAAAAACTTAGAAGATAGAAAGATCTCACATGTTCCTGTATAGGCAGGATGAACATTATCAAAATGATCATACTTCCAAAGGTGCTATACAGATTTAACACAATTCCAATTAAAATCCCAAAGACATTTCTCATAGAAATAGAGAAAGCAATTATGAAATTATCTGGAAGAACAAAAGACCCAGAATAGCCAAAGAAATCTTGGGCAGGAAGAGTGATGTAGGAGGTATCACAATACCAGAACTTAAGAGTACTGTAGAGCAATAGTAACAATAATGGCATGAGATTGGCACCAAAATAGACAGGTAGACCAACAGTACAGAATAGAAGGCACAGAGACAAACCCGCACAAGTAGTTATCTCATACTAGGCAAGGTTGCCAAAAACATACAGTGGAGAAAAAGATAGCCTCTTCAACTAATGGTGCCGTCTGCAGTAAAAGAAATTAAACTCCTATCTCTCACCCTGCACAAAACTCAACTCAAAATGGATCAAGGATCTAGGAATTAGACCTGAGACCCTTCACCAAATAGAAGAAAATGTAGGCCTGAATCTTCATGTTGGCTTAGGAGCAGACTTCCTTAACAAGATGCCAAGAGCACAAAAAATAAAAGCAAGAATCAGATTTAATCTAAAAATTTTTTTCTGAGAAAAGAAAACAATCAATAATGTGACAATTACACCTACAGAGTGGGAGAAAATCTTTTACACACACACTTCAGACAGAGCACTAATCTTCAAAATTTACAAGGAACTTACAAAACTTTACATTAAAAATATAAAGAACCCAATCAATAAATAGGCTAAGAAACTTGGAAGACACTTCACAGAAGATATACAGTTGATCAACAAATATATGAAAAGTTCTCATCATATCTAGTAATTAGAGAAATGCAAATTAAAACCATCCTAAGATTTTATCGAACTCCAACTAGAATGGCTATAATCAAGAATACAAGCCATAACAAGAGTTGGTATGGATGTAAGGAAAAAGGCACACTGATATATTGCTGTGGAGTTGCAAATTGGTGCAACCACTCTAGAAAACAGTGTGGAGATTGGAATGGACACCCCATTTGACCCAGCTATCCCACTCCTTGGTTTATACCCCAAAGGACTTAAAATCAGATACTACAGTGATGTAGCCACATCAATGTTCATAGGTACTAACTTCACAACTAAATTGTGGAATCAAACGAGGTGCCCTTAAATTGATGAATGGATAAAGAAACTGTGGTATGTATACACAATGAAATATTACTCAGTCATAAAGAAGAATAAATTTATGGCATTTGCTGGTAAATAGAGTTGGAGAATATCATGCTAACTGAAATAAGCCAATTCCCCAAAACCAAAGACCAAATGTTTTCTATGAGAAAACATAGTGATATATACCAGGGTGGTGGTGGTGGTGGGGGTGGTCAAGAGAAGAATGGAGTTACTTTGAATTGTGTAGAGGGAAATGGGTTGGGAGGGGGTGGGGGAAGGAAAGATAGTGGACTGGGACAAAAATTATTACCCTATGTACATGGTGTGAATCTACATTGTGTACAACCATAGAAATGAAAAGTTATATCCCATTTTTGTACAATGAATCAAAACGCAGTCTGTAAGATAAAAATAAAAAAGGAAAAATGTATAATTATAGTGCATTAATAAAAAGGAAAAAGTCCAATGATATTAAAGTATAATGAATTAAATATCTAATTATATTCAATATGATTCCTAATTTCTCAGCAGATCTTTGAAAAAAAAATTTTAAGTTGTAGGTGGACACAATACATTTATTTATTTTTAGGTGGTGCTGGGGATTGAATCCAAGGCCTCACCCAAGCAAGGTAAGCACTCCACTACTGAACTACAACTTCAGCCCCCATCAGCAGATCTTGTGGTATAGGTTGTATTAAGTGAAGTGTTATAAGCACTATACATCATTAGAGCAGTTATTTCTTATGGAATTTATTTTCTTACAGTTTATGTTTCCCTGCACCTGATGTGGAACAGTGAATATGAATCAGAAGAAGTGAATGAGAAGAACTTTGACAGCTAGTTGGCTATTGGCCATAGAAAAGCAACTCAAAGATTAGGGGAAATGGAGGGAGAAAGTATTCCATTGTTTTCTTTTTTCCTCTTTCCAGAGTCACTGATTCTTTTAAATTTTTATCTTATTTAGAAATTATAATGTGACTTATTAATATTCTATAATCCTAATTTATTAGAAACTCTAATTTTCCTAAGTGATTGAAGTGGCATATAATACTGTATTCAGACTTATAACCAGGAAAATGGATCTCAGTCTTGAACACTTTCTAGGAGTTGTATGGATGAACAAAACTGGATCTCTTGGAAATGATCACAACTATCTCAGATTTTCTGATAACTTAGGCATTTTCTGTTTCCCCTGATATAGGTATAAGGTAAAGTTTTCTTTGAATAATTAAAATTTGAACATATTACTAGTCATAATTTCTATAAGGATATGCATTAACTGTGGGATTAGAATATTTGTCTCTGCTGTTCTCATAGATTGACTATTTCAGTTTTTAATAACTTCTTATAAAATTATTCTATATCATGTCATGCTGTCAAACTATTGGCAAGGTATTTTGAGATAGAAAAATATTTATAATTTCATATATACTTAATTTATTAATTGATAACTATTATTCTCATTCTTATTAAGATTAGTTCTTAAGATTGGAAACTTCGATGTAGGAAAGAAAGTGCAAATTCATGGGATATCATAATTTAAATTTTAAACTAGTATAGCATTAATTTCCAGAAAGATTTACTCTAGATCACTGGATTAAAACAATGTAGGTGAAACAATATGTTCAATATTTAACATTGTAGCTTATAAGTTAGAGTCTAAATCTCCTAATTTTTAAAAATAGAAGTTAAAAATCAATTTTAAAAAGAAAATTCAGACAATTGAAAAAATAAAAGATTAAAATATCTAAGGAAAATGATCAATCAAAGAAAACATAAGATACTCAACCTCATTAGACATCATAAAATTCACACTTTAAATCACAGTGAGATTCTAGTACATACCCAGAAGACTTGCTAAAATGAAATTAAATGCTAATCTCAGCAAATTCTTTTTTTTTTAAAATAAGAATTTAACATTTGGTAGTATTCCATGTGTGTATGCTGAACATTTAACAAGTCTATGGCCTATAAATTTTGTTCTTAGGTATATACAAAATACACCAAAGCCTATATAAAGAGATTCACATAGCCATGTTCATATTATTATTATTTTTAAATAAAGTTAGCTTTATTTTTTATTTTTATTTTATTTTATTTGTAGCATTTTTTTATTGTAAACAAATGGGATACATTTTGATTCTCTGTACATGGAGTAAAGGCATACCATTTATGTAATCATAAATTTACACAGGGCAATGCTGTTTGATTCACTCTACCATTTTTCCCCCCTTTCCCCCTACACCCACTCCTCTTTTCCCTCTATACAGTCCTTCCTTCCTCCATTCTTGCCCCCTCCCTAACCCTAACCCTAAACCTAACCCTAACCCTAATGCTAACCCCTCCCACCCCCCATTATATGTCATCATCTGCTTATCAGTGATATGATTCATCCTTTGGTTTTTTGAGATTGGCTTATCTCACTTAGCATGATATTCTCCAATTTCATCCATTTGCCTGCAAATGCCATAATTTTATCATTCTTTATGGCTAAAATGAGTAATATTCCATTGTATATATCTGCCACAGTTTCTTTATCCATTCACCAATTGAAGGACATCTAGGTTGGTTCCATAATCTGGCTATGGTGAATTGAGCTGCAATGAACATTGATGTGGCTGTATCTCTGTAGTATGCTGATTTTAAGTTCTTTGGGTGTAGGCCAAAGAGTGGGATAGCTGGGTCAAATGGTGGTTCCATTCCAAGCTTTCTGAGGAATCTCCACTGCTTTCCAGAGTGGTTGCACTAATTTGCAACTCCGCCAGCAATGTATGAGTGTACCTTTCTCCCCACATCCTCGCCAACACCTATTGTTGCTTGTGTTCTTGATAATCACCATTCTAATTGGGGTGAGATGGAATCTTAGGGTGGTTTTGATTTGCATTTCTCTTATTACTAGAGATGTTGAACATTTTTTCATATATCTGTTGATTGCTTGTACATCTTCTTCTGTGAAGTGTCTGTTCATTTCCTTAGCCCATTTGTTGATTGGATTATTTGTATTCTTGGTTTTTTGAGTTCTTTATATATTCTGGAAATTAGTGCTTTATCTGTAGTATGAGTGACAAAGTTTTCTCCCACTCTGTAGGCTCTCTCTTCACATTACTGATAGTTCCCTTTGCTGAGAGAAAGTTTTTAGTTTGAATCTATCCCAGTTATTGATTCTTGCTTTTATTTCTTGTGCAATGGGAGTCCTGTTAAAGAAGTCTGATCCTAAGCTGACATGTTGAAAATCTGGACCTACTTTTTCTTCTATAATCTGCAGGGTCTCTAGTCTGATTTCGAGGTCTTTGATCCATTTTGAGTTGATTTTTGTGCAGGGTGAGAGATAGGGGTTTAATTACATTCTGTTACATATGGTTTTCCAGTTTTCCTAGCACCATTTGTTGAAGAGGCTATCTCTTCTCCATTGCATATTTTTGGCACCTTGTCTAGTATGAGAAAATTGTATTTATTTGGGTTTGTTTCCATGTCCTCTATTCTGTACCATTGATCCACCTGTCTATTTTGGTACCAATACCATGCTGTTTTTGTTACTATTGCTTTGTAATAGAGTTGAAGATCTGGTATTGCAATATCCCCTGCTTCACTCTTTCTACTAAGGATTGCTTTAGCTATTCTGGGTTTCTTATTCTTCCAGATGAATTTCATAATTGCTTGCTCTATTTCTGTAAGGTACATCATTGGGATTTTAATTGGAATTGCATTGAATCTGTATAGCACTTTTGGTAGTATGGCCATTTTGACAATATTAATTCTTCCTATCCAAGAACATGGGAGATCTTTCCATCTTCTAAGGTTTTCTTTAATTTCTTTCTTTAGTGTTCTGTAGTTCTCATTATAGAGGTCTTTCACCTCTTTTGTGAGATTGATTCCCAAGTATTTTATTTTTTTCGAAGCTATTGTGAATGGGGTAGTTTTCCTAACTTCTCTTTATGAAGATTCATCACTTATGTATAAAAATGCTTTGGATTTATGAGCATTGATCTTTAACCTGCTACTTTACTGAATTCACTTATGAGTTCTAAAAGTTTCTTGGTGGAATTTCTGGGTTCCTCTAAATACATAATCATGTCATCAGTGAACAGGGATCGTTTGAGTTCTTCTTTTCCTATTCGTATTCCTTTAATTTCTTTGGTTTGTCTAATTGCTCTGGCTAGAGTTTCAAGGATGATATTGAATAGAAGTAGAGAAAGAGGGCATCCCTGCCTTGTTCCAGTTTTTGGGGGGAATGCTTTCAGTTTTTCACCATTTAGAATGATATTGGCCATGGCCTTAGCGTAGATGGCCTTTACAATGTTAAGGAATGTTCTCACTATGCCTCTTTTTTCTAGTGTTTTGAGCATGAAGGGATGCTGTATTTTATTGAATGCTTTTCTGCATCTATCAAAATAATCATGTGATTCTTAACTTTAAGTCTGTTGATATGGTGAATTACATTTATTGATTTCCTGATGTTGAACCAACCTTGCATCCCTGGGATGAAACCCACTTGATCGTGGTGCACTATCTTTTTAATACATTTTTGGATGCGATTTGCTAAAATTTTGTTGAGAATTTTTGCGTCGATGTTCATTAAGGATATTGGTCTGAAATTTTCTTTCCTTGATGTGTCTCTGTCTGGTTTAGGTATCAGGGTGATATTGGCTTCATAGAATGAGTTTGGGAGGGTTCCCTCCTCTTCTATTTCATGGGATACCTTAAGGAGTATTGGAATGAGCTCTTCTTTAAAGGTTTTGTAGAACTCGGCTGAGAACCCATCTGGTCCTGGACTTTTCTTTGTTGGTAGACTTTTGATGACCTTCTATTTCATTGCTTGAAATTGATTTATTTAAGTTGTGTATGTCCCCCTTGTTCAGTTTAGATAATTCTTATGTCTCTAGAACTTGTTGATGTCTTTGAGGTTTTCTATTTTGTTGGAGTATAGATTTTCAAAATAGCTTCTAATTATGTTTTGTATTTCACTCTTGTCTGTTGTGATATTTCCTTGTTCATTCTGAATTTTAGTAATTTGAGTTTTCTCTCTCTCTTTGTGAGTGTGGCTAAGGGTTTATCAATTTTGTTTATTTTTTCAAAGAACCAACTATTTATTTTGTCAATTTTTTGTATTGTTTCTTTTGTTTCAATTTCCTTAATTTTAGCTCTGAGTTTAACTATTTCCTGTCTTCTACTACTTTTGGTGTTGGTCTGCTCTTCTTTTTCTAGGGCTTTGAGCTGTAGTGTTAAGTCATTTATTTGATGATTTTTACTTCTTTTTTTGAATGCGCTCCATGAAATAAATTTTCCTCTAAGTACTGCTTTCATAGTGTCCCAGAGATTTTGATATGATGTGTCTTTGTTCTCCTTTACTTCTAAGAATTTTTTTATGTCCTTCCTGATGTCTTCTGTTATCCATTCATCATATAATAGCGTATTATTTAATCTCCAGGTATTGGAGAAGTTTCTGTTTTTTATTCTGTCATTTATTTCTAATTTCAATCCATTATGATCTGATAGAATACAAGGTAGTATCTCTATCTTCTTATATTTGCTAACAGTAGCTTTGTGGCATACAATATGGCCTATTTTAGAGAAGGTTCCATGTGCTGCTGAGAAGTAAGTGTATTTATTCTTTGTTGGATGGTATATTCTATATATGTCTGTTAAGTCCAAATTGTTGATTGTGTTATTGAGATCTATGGTTTCTTTATTCAATTTTTGTTCGGAAGATCTATCCAGTGGTGAGAGAGGCTTGTTAAAATTGTCTAGTATTATTGTGTTTTGGTCTATTTGATTTCTGGAATTGAGTAGGATTTGTTTGATGTACATGGATGAGCCACTGTTTGGGGCATAGATATTTATGATTGTTATGTCTTGCTGATTTATGCTTCCCTTAAGCAGTATGTAATGTCCTTCTTTATCCCTTCTGACTAGTTTTGGCTTGAAGTCCACATTATCTGATATGAGGATGGATACTCCAGATTTTTGCTGAGTCCATGTGCATGCTATGTTTTTCCCCATACTTTCACCTTTAGTCTATGGGTATCTTTTTCTATGAGGTGAGTCTCTTGCAGGCAGCATATTGTTGGATTTTTCTTTTTAATCCAATCTGCCAGTCTATGATTTTGATTGATGAGTTCAGGCCATTAACATTCAGGGTTATTATTGTGATATGATTTGTATTCCCAATCATTTGACTCACTTTTGTTATTTGACATGATTTTGTTTCTCCTTTATTTGGCTATTTCTTTAGACAAGTTCCTCCTGTTGCTGATTTGCATCGTTGTTTTCCATCTCTTCCTCATGGAATATTTTGCAGAGAATGTTCTGTAATGCCAGCTTTCTTTTTGTAAGTTCTTTTAGCTTTTGTTTATCATGAAAGGATTTTATTTCATTGTCAAATCTGAAAGTAAGTTTTGCTGGGTATAAGATTCTTGGTTGGCATCCATTTTCTTTCAGGGCTTGGTAAATGTTTTTCTAGGCCCTTCTAGATTTTAGGGTCTGGATTGAAAAATCTGCTGATATCCGTATTGGTTTCCCCCTGAATGTAATTTGGTTCTTTTCTCTCACGGCCTTTAAAATTCTGTCTTTATTTTGTATGTTAGGTATTTTCATAATAATGTGCCTTGGTTTAGGTCTGTTGTAATTTTATATATTTGGAGTTCTATAAGCCTCTTGTATCTGGTTTTCCATTTCATTCTTCAGATTTGGGAAATTTTCTGATATTATTTCATTGAATAGATTGTTCATTCCTTTGGTTTGTTTCTCAAAGCCTTCCTCAATCCCAATAATTCTTAAATTTGGCCTTTTCATGCTATCCCATAATTCTTGTAGATTCTGTTCATGATTTCTTACCATCTTCTCTGTTTGGGCAACTTTGTTTTCAAAATTAAATAATTTGTCTTCAATGTCTGAGGTTGTGTCTTCCAGGTGTACTATCCTATTGGTTATGTTTTCTATGGAGTTTTTAACTTGGTTTATTGTTTCCTTCATTTCAAGGATTTCTGTTTTTTTTTTCAGTATCTCTAACTATTGAAATGATCTCTTGCTTCCTGTATTTGCTCTTTTAACTGTTGATTGGTGCGATCATTTAATGCCTGCATTTGCTCTTTCATCTCCTCCTTCAATCCTGCATTTGCTCTTTCATCTCCTCGTTTGTTTCCCTGATTGTTTTAATTATGTACATTCTGAACTCCCTTTCTGACATTTCTTCTGCTGTGCTGTCATTGGGTTTTATTGATATAGTATCTAGGTTTGTTTGGGACATTTTCTTCCCTTTTTTTCTCATATTGGTCAGATGTCAGTGGTTCCCTGAGATATTGCAGATTTCCTTTTTGGCTTATAGTGTCCCTGTAGATTTCCAGTATATCACCTCCCAGCCTCGTAGCCTGAAGTTTTGGAGAAACTTGATAATGCAGTGCTTCCAAAGGAAGCTGCCCCTAGCCCACTACTGGTTCCAGGGCTGTGGGCTGGCTCTGTGCGGAAAGGCTCTCACTGGGCGGCCTGCTCCAAGAAGCTGGCTGTGGAAAGAGCCTGCTGCTGGAGGGGACAGGGCTGCTTGGGGAAGTCTTTAGCTGCCCTGCCCTCCTCCGAGAAGCTGCCCCTGTCCGGGCCTGCTGCCTGGGCCAAGCTTCACCCAGTGGGAGAGACTCACCCCGCGGCTCTATGTTAGTTGCCTTCCCTTTTGAATCCTGGGTTCTGGAGTGATGGGAGATGCAGTCACCCTCTAGTCCACCATCTTGGATCCCATGTTCATATTATTAAATAATTAGCAACCTAAGTATTCATTAGTACTGAATAAAAAAGTTATGACTTGCTCATGCAATTTAACATTTTTCAAAATGAGAAAGACCAAACTTTGAACTGTGAAACAAGAATGAGATGAATGAAAGAGATTGACACATCTTAAAAAAAAAGGGGGGCTGGTACAAGAGACTATATGTATTATTTATAAATTGTGATTTTTCTGACACTAAACAATGTTTCAAATTCTCTAATGCTATTAGGGAAAAGACAGATGAGACTGGTGGGAACATGTGATTAAGATAATAATTCTATAAAATGGGCCTATCTCTGGAAATTTCCTTAGGACCCCCAATAAAAGTGGAGTGCAGGAAAGGCACATTGTCCTCCTTTTCTCTGAGAGGACTCACAAGTTCCCTTGAGGGTTCCTCTTTCCCTTTTCCTATCCTTTCAATATACATGCCTGTTTGATACATCCCAGTGATACGTTTGAAGTCTATGATCACAAGAATTGGAGTTTGAAGGGGGATCTTTGTGTTGCCTCATTTTCTCAGAAGGTTCCATCTCTGTAACAGTATTGGGTACTTAACAGCCTGATGTTGTAAGGACATAGATTAAAAAAAATGGTAGGAACATGAGGTTAATAGAATAGTTGTATTAAATGAGTCCACTGTGCTGACACCCACATTCTTTCTTTGTCAAAAATAAAACAAAACAAAAACCCTAAAAGCAATTTGCCTGCAGCCCTGCCTGCCCTAAAAGATCAGGATATCTCATAATTCTCAGCAGACTGAGGAAGGGGCAAAAGTCTGATGGTGCAGGTAATGAATGATGGGGGTTGAAAGAAGATGAGGACAGGTTATCAGAGGGAGAAAAATATGTTACTAATGATTAAACTTCTCATCCGTGCTCCCAGTCACATATATGGGGAAGAAAGAGAAGACAGTATTAAAGAGGGATTCTGGGATCTATGTGAGAGAAAAGATCACTTTCTCCCATGAACACACAGCTCTGGGGTCCCTTCTCTTTGGAGAAGTCTCTGTTCCTTTTAAAAATAAAACTTGTTTTCTGCACTTGCTCCAGCATTTCTTAGATGTTTAATTTTCAACCCTGGGGAACAAGGACCAATTCCTGATCTCCAGTGGATGAGTATCAATGTCATCTTGCTATGAATCAAAAGACAAGAGGTGGACATGGGTGTAAAACTTCTCTGGAAACTTCTCCAGGACCTCCAATAAAACTGGAGGGCAGGAGAGGCATGCTGTTCTCTTTTCTGAGAGGATCCACTCTTTCTCTTGATAGTACCTCCTTTCCCTTTTCCTATCCCTTCAGTAAACTCATTCCTATTACTCTGAGCAACATGTCTGAAATCTATCTGACTTGATTGCCTCAGTTTCTTGAAAGGCCCCAGTTGTGTAACAACACCAACTGAATATTTAGCAATTTCATTAAATTTTGACACTAACTTCTGGAGATAGTGAAATTGGGTTTTGAGATGAGACTAGTTCCCTGCTTTGACTTTTTTTCCTTCTGGGTTCTTGTCTTATGAAATTTGGAGAAGAAAATTCATGGACAATAATGAACGGGAAATGTGAATGAACAACCACTTGAATAGGGAGATATAGAGGACTGTAGGCAGGCAGGACAAGATGGTCTGTGAGGAGGTTTTGGGCAGAACCAGAACAAAGGAGCATGGAGAGGATATTCTGATGACATCAACTTTCTGCTTGATGAAAGTGCTCATGGACACAACTGGGGTACCCAATCAGATAGACGCTTCTGTACGCATGCTCCTAAGCAAGGGAGAGGAGGAAATTACAGAGATTATAAAAACAACAGGTCAAAACAACTTCACCAGTTTCCCAACTCTGGGGACACTTCTTTTTGGAGAAATCTAGTTTTGTATCTGTTAACTTTGCAATAAACCTACTTTTTGCTTGCTTTCTCTGTGTCCTGTTCTTCAAATTCTTTCCTGAATAGAGACAACAAACCCAGCACCCATAGATGGAAACAGAATTGGGGCTTAACTGGGATTGAAACCATTGACTCATAGGTTACTAACAGTCATGTTAAACAACCAGTGAGAACTGGAAAGTGACCACTGATCATCTGACACTTCTGTGACTCTCACCACTAGTATGACTGAATTCCCAGACTGACTGGTGTTTTTCTATTTCTCTCCTTTCAGGTAACAAAATAAGTAATAGGGTCCATTGTTTGCAGCAGAATCAGCACCTTTCTTTTCCTTCTTGTGGAAACACAGTTTGTCAGTTAAGACTAGGTCACTCTTAATTCATCTTTACCTTATGTAGAAACCTTGTCCCTTTTGTCAGGATAGGTACCTCTGACAAAAAGTCTCTGTAATTCAGGAACTCTGTTTTTGGGGGGACATTTCAAAAACCACCTATCTCCCACCATGTGGCTTTAAAGACCCTCTGAAAGGAAGAAAAAGAAAAAGGTGGATATTATTATGAACATCACAGGACCTCTCCAAGTGTTGATTTACAGTGGCTGCTGGGAAACTCCTTGCACAGGAAAAAGACATGTAAATGTGGATTGCAAGATCGTGTTACTAGTCTAGGGAAATCTTCTTATCTCAGAGACTCCAGCATAAATCTTTACAGACAGATGCCTCCTCTCCAGATTCTTGTAAGCTCATGGCCCCCAAATGTTGGAGGCAGAAGATGGGAAGCAAACCTTGATTAGTGAACTTTTCTTTATTCTGCAGTGAGGTTCATCAATCAGGCATAGGAGGGCCCATTTTCTAGATATGGAAGTAGCCCCCAGGTTACAAGTTATAGTTTTATTGGAGGCTGCAGACATGCAGTTTGGACAGCCAGTGGCTAGTTGTGCAGGTTAAAATTTTAACTCTGGAAGGCAGTTGTAAAAAATCCAAAACTCATTGTCACTGGCAGTATCTCACAACTTGGTGTTCATGGCTTATCTTCCTTCCTCTGGGAACCATTGTTACCTAGGGCTTCACTATTTTCTTTCCTCCTTCCAGGACTCATCTGCAATGGAAAAGGGTAATAGTCTAGGGCCCAGCATTTCAGTATTTGCCTACTTCCTTCAAGATGCATTGGGGTTGGGAAGGGGAAATTATTTGCTTTTGTTGGAGATGCTAGGGATGAACCCAGGAGGGTATGAAAGTTTGTTCCCTCCATCCCAGGGCTCATTGTTAGTGGAAAGGATGCACTGGGAGAGGTTTAATGTTTGGTTAGTTTGCCCTCCTTCCTTCCAAGTCACACTGTCCCTCCATTTTTACTGGGGAGCTGCCTTGTGTGAATATTATTTTCTTTAACCCTTCATTCCAGACTCTAGAAGGGGAAAAAGAATTGGGGTTTTGGTTATGTCTGACTGCTTTGTGCTGAGAAAGAATAAAGTGGGTGGGGGAGCCCTACTTTCAGAGTTCTGGAATAGAGCATTTAGACCCAGTTGGGGAGGAATGTGTGGGGAGGAGCCTGGAGGTCATCATAGGCAAAGTCTTCCTTTTATGGTTTCAGAAGTCAGGTTGTGACTGTAGAAAAAGTGTGTTCTGGGTGGCAGATTGAGTTGAGCAGCTCATCTTATTAAGAAAATGCTTCTGTACAAAATTAAAAATAGGGAGAAAGATTATTCTAAGAAAGTTGTGCATTAATTAATTTGCTAGTGCTAGGAAAACAATTTTCCAGTGTCAAAACAGGACATGTTCTTCTAAAATGCCAGGAATCATACAACTCAAGAACATTGCAGATAAAATAGTGGGATCCTATTTTCCTTAATCAAGGTCATAATGCCCATTTAAATCTAGGGTGCATTCTCCATGATTTCAGAAATGTGGGTCCTCTGAAGTGTAACAAGCATGATTAACTTTGGAACTATAATTTCCTGATATTTTAACCATCTCCATCCTGCTTGACAAACTTTGCAAAACAAGAACAGAGATGAAATTAACATATATTTATAACCAATAACCAGGCTGCATGTGTAGAAAAGTATTTAAAAGGGTTAAGAGAAGAAATTCTTTCAGATAAACTGCCTCAAACTTCTTCATTAATTAAAGTAGGAGTCCCCCCCTTCCCATTGGCCAGGACCAGGACCTGGGATTGTAATTTTAATACATCTAAAGAGGCATTATGAAAAGATCAATTTCCTGATCAATATGTACTTGATTTTTCCAGGTCTAAGAAAAATTTTTGAAATTTTTGAAAGGCATATGTTTTTGATATTTGCTGGTGCAATGCCACCACTGCTGTACATGCTGAAGTAATTATACCAGCCAGTATCACAATGTCAGCTATTAGCCCTCAGATAAAATGTTTAGCACTTTTACAGGGAGCCAGGGGAATACTGGCCTTTTGGGAATCAACAATTTGTCCTGAACTTTGTCATATAGTTTGATTGACACATTATTGTAACATAATGTTTTATATTTTATATACATTTAAAATAATATATATTTGTGAAGCATAATATTGTACTTAAATAAGTTTAGAAAATAAAATATGGATATTTAATACACTTGCTGTGAGATAGAATTACTTATGAAAGGAAATAATAAGTTGGGTAATATTTCACTACTAATATTGAAACATCACTGTGCTAGATTTGAAAAGACTCCTGAGTCAGATCTGTTTTTCATATTCTGGGTGGTCCTGCAGCTTTTAATCTTGTCTTTACTACTCCTGATTTGATTACACAGAAAAAGCATTCTTTCCTGTTTGGTTTTGCAGGATGACAGACGCCAGGGGGTCCAAGTGAGTCTGTAAAGTCACCAAATCAGTTAGATACCTGCAATAATCAGTGACCTATTAGATATCTGCAATAACCTATACTATTTTTATAGTGAATAGAGGTTCCTAATTCTGCTGCTCCTGTGTAAATCCTGGGTGATGGATCTTTTTAACCCTCTAAGTAAGTGGGGGAATTTCTACATCTGTGTGTGCTGTTTTTGGAATGGGTAGGTTTTGGTTGTGGGGTAAAGTGTTGACTTGAGGAGTAAGGAGGATTAAGGTACAGAAGTCAGTTTGATTTTGGTAGGCAGGGATGAATATGAGTCTTCCAAAGGAAAAAAGCCTCAGAAGTCAGGGGCATCAGGGCTGTGGGACTGACACAATTGTAGGTCTTAATTCCATTAAAGGAACTATTTTCTTCCTTTAAAAATGTCCAGGTATTTTGGTTATAACTGTTTTTGCTCTCTCTTCAATACTAAATTGGTCAAATTGACCTTGTTCCTATTTGCTGTTAAGAGTAAGGCTGAGTTCCTGCAGGGGTCACTCTTGGGGAACTTGAGAGCAACTTCCTAGCTCTTTTCATGACATCAGTTAGGTAGGGTCTTCTTGATGAGGTGACTTTCCTTAGAAGCATCAGGGATGTCTACCTTCTCCAATGACTCTCCCCTTTGCAATAGTTGCATTGATTGGCTTTCTGTTCTCCAGTGGTCTCATTAATCTCCATGATTGGGAGATCATGTGGCCCAGGTTTCAAAGCTCCTTAGAGAAGTTCTCCCATTCCCTGGGTTCAGGATGACCCAGAGGGCAAGAGTCAAATATTGATTTTCTTGGTCCATTTGTTTTAATCTTGATCTTAAACATCCAGCAAGCCTTAAACTAAGTCATAAACTAAGAGTACTGGGCTTTAATTTTAATGATGTCTATACCTTATAGTCATTCACCCTTTTATTTAACTGGAGTCTATATTAGTATTGGAAGTTACCATTATATACTATCTGTCCTGTAGGTGAGAACTTATCTCAAATTAGCCAAGGCTGTGTGTTCTTGAAGTAGTACCTCTGCAAAATGTTAACAGGTAAAAATTATAGAGTTTACAAGGAAAACACAAAATGAAATTGCAAGAGTAAAAACATATCCAGCTTGTTTAATAGCTATCTTGAATTTTGGCTGAGTAATACATTATATCCCCTGTTTGAGATTACAACAAAAATCAATCTTTTGAATACAACTTTAAATGAACTGGAACCTGGTCTACTTTGGAGTCATTCTAACATGCAGAGAGATGGGAGGTAGAACCTTATCTCAGGTAAGGGGGGGTTCTTCACAAATCTTAGGTAAAATGTTCTAGTTCTGAAATTGATCTTTGCATCTTTCTTAAATGTCATTTAACAAAGTTTATATATATTGTTTCCTGTTCTATATGAACATTAGTTAACACAATATAACATTATACTTAAAAGGAGTAAGGATAGGGAAGAATAAATTTACTTTATATTAGGTAGAGGGGAATGAGGGGAGGGTAAGAGGTATGAGATAAGAATGATAGTAGAGTGAAATAGACATTATTACCTCATGTAAATGTATGATTGCATGACCCATGTGATCCTGCAATATGGACAATCAGCAAAATGAGAGATTACACTCCAACTGTATATCGAAATGTATAAATGCATTCTACTGTCATGTAAAAATTAGAATAAAAAATTAATTTAAAAAACTTGAATCAAAGAAAGACTGAGAGAGCTTTTAACTTTACTTTTGCGTGGCAAAGTGGCAAAATGCTTTCATGTTTCATATTAACCTTTGAATAGATCAGGATCTCATTAACTTTTAGAAATACAATTACATTTTTATCCCAGTGTAGAAGGTAACAGAAGGTTGCAGTCCATTTACAGAACGTTAAATAATACAAATAGATCCTCAATAAAATTCAGTTTGTATAAATTTAAAATTACCATTACAGACTAATTTAGTTTGGAGAACAGCAACTTAATAAAAATATGTTCCTTAAATTTTTTGCTTTAAAGATTGTACACCTGCAAGATATGAATACATTTAGTATGCCATGCTGTGGTTTTATATTAACCAAGTTTAACTTTTAAGGGAAAATTTAGATTCTGTGATGTAGTGTAATACTAAAAAATAACAACTCTTACTGTGCAACTAGATTGCACAGATCCTACTTCCTTCAAAACCAGTTGCTTTAAAGAATAAAACTTAATAGACACAAAGTAGAGAGTAAATTAATGTTTTACAAAATCATTGTCAGTTTAATATATAGATTAGGTTCATATGTTGACATAAGGTCAAATACTATTATTTGACTTTAGGGAAAAACCTTAAATAGGTTTAACTGATTGTCTGACATACCTAAAATCAACTTAATTATACTTACTTACACAAACTTTACATGCACACAGACTTTTATAGCACTTACTTAGACCCTCATGTATTTCATTACACAGACTTTCTTACCCAGAAACCTTTTCTTTTTCCTTCTACTGAGTATATTTCCATACCTAAAACCTTCCATATTTTCTTTCCTATCTGTTGATCCTCTTTCAATTCACATTCTAGACAACTCATACAAAATTTCTGAATTTGGATAAATTACTACATTTTAGTAAGAAGAACTACTTCATGTTATTTACAGTATCTAATTGATCCACAGTTGAAACTTTTGGACACCTTGTACATAGAATCATTTCTATTGTTTGTTTACTAATTCATGAAAACACAAATAATATTCAAGTATATATCATTGCATGTAATTTAAGACGTTGAGTACTTTACATTACATTTAACAGCATTTTAACTTTGCAAATTAATCAGTTTCTAATACATATTTGTGAAGATTAATCCCATATATGTCAAATCTAGTTTACTTATTAACTATAAGAATCATGGAAATTTAATTCACACACACAAAAAAGAAGAATCATGGTATCACACAAGTGTATTGAACAGTAGCTGCCTATTCCTTGTTGAAGAAAAATTCTAGAAATAAAGGATTTGTATCTTTACATTGTCATCTGTGTACCCAATGTAAATGGAACCTTTTAAACCATGTGAATTAAATATACGTGGATCCACTTTAAAAATTTTAATTCATGAGCACTCATTTTCTATATGTCAATTTTGATATCAGGTACATAATATATGTACCCATATATAGACAGACAACAAAATATACTCATAGCACAAAAGAAAAGACCTTGTAGTTTTAGGTGAATCTCCATTGCAATACAGATGTGTATAAAAAACATAGTTGAATAAAAATAGGACTGATCAGATAAAACATTAACTTATATGTGTAGAATCAAAATTATGAGCTTGAAAATGTAGCATTTAAGAAAACAAAACAAGAATCCTAGAAAAAAAAATGATCACAGTCATTAATTATTTGAGTAAAATAGTATGAGAGAGTAGTAAGAGAGAATGGGGGAGAGGGGAGAGAGAAGAGGGAGACATAGAGAGCCCTAAAATAAATTTTTCTTCTGTGTTGCAGTCACAGAGAAGTTAAATTGACACTTTTTCTTTAGTTTGAGGTCTCCCATTGAGCCTGCTGTTTGTGATACAATGCAAGCTTCAGCTCAGTCTGGCCAGGGAAATCACTGCTGAGGGCTTTTTAAACCTTTCCCGGTGGTTGGTAATCAGGCCAGATTTGGATGCAGAAAATTATGAAAATTATCTCCCACTACTTTTGAGGAATGAAGCTGCTAGGTCATGTTCCTTATTAAGACATACCACTGGCTGTTGGGTTGATTAGGGTTATTTTTCTCTCTCAATGTCAAGCAGGTTAAATTTTTGCTCCATAGGTAAGTTGCAGATAGGGGCTTAAAACAAGTCTCCTTTTCACATGACTCTGGATTAGGACTTCACTCAGAATGGAGGGTACTAATTAACATTTTGTATTATTTTAAGTTAAAGGAGGATATTTACCAGATAGTTTGTGCCCTTAAAGTCTCTTTAGAGAGGGAACATTTGCCTGCTGCTTGGCCATTCACCATCCTTGTAACTTGGGACTCCTCTGATGTACTAGGGGACTTGGGAAGCTGGCTGCATCAAGGGGATGGTTTTTCTCTGAGGACAGTTTACCTTCCAGTGTCCCCATTGCACACATTTGGGGCATGGCTTGGTGGGGGGCCTTGGTTATGACACATTTTTGCCCAATGTCCAGTCCAACAGCATTGGAAACAGGGCCCAGGAGGTGTATTAGAGATTCTGGTGGGACTAGAAGCAGCAGTGACTTTTTTAGGCTATGGTTGGTTGGCTGATGTTTAGTTTTAAGATTCTTTCCTTTCTCCTGCTTGTTTTCATCTTCTCTATACATAAAGAAATATTGGAGATATGGACTGCAGGCCATGAGTAAGCTTGCCTAACCTGGAAACAGTACACCTCAGATAGATCCTGGGCCAAACCAGTGTTCACAGGTAAGAGTTGCCCCTCCAGATTTGTAAAAGAGTGAGATGGAATTGGGTGACCCCCAACAAGATCTCTTCTTTCTTTTGTTTCCAGATGGGATCCAATTCTTCCAAAACCCCTTGAGGTTCACTTCTCTCTGCTCAAAAACTGGGATAATTTTGTCACTCAATTAAAGAGAAATCTTTGATCTTCTTTTGCACTGAGCCTGGCCTCAATACAATTAGGTGGTAGAGAAAAATGGACACCTGAGGAAACCCTAATTTATTATACTATTCAGCATTTAGACACTTTCTGTAAATGGGAGGGTAAAAGGAGTGAAGTTCCTTATGTACAATTGTTCTTTTTATCTGAGAGATCATCCTGAACTAGTAATGAATTGCAGGCTCCACACAGATACTAATGGCAGTCTGCTATTTCCTTTCAGGACAATGCCCAATGTCCAGGAATTTGGACCCAAGATAGTACTTTTTTCTTTAACTGAATTAAAGACCTAGGGAACTATACTGAAAACCCAGAGCAATATTATCAGATCTTCTAACAGTTATCAAACCTTTATTTATGACTTCAAATGGAAAGATGTTTTGCTACTCTTGAGTCTAACTTTATTTTCTTTGGAAAAACAAAGAAGCTTAGAGAAGCCTATTGAAACAGGAGACAACTACTATAGAGCAGGGGGAGGGAAAGTAATGACTTTTTTTGTCAATGACTGACAAGAGTTGAAACAATCCCAAGTCAGACTGCCATTAGTATCTGTGTGGAGCCTGCAATTCATTACTAGTTCAGGATGATCTCTCAGATAAAAAGAACAATTGTACATAAGGAACTTCACTCCTTTTACCCTCCCATTTACAGAAAGTGTCTAAATGCTGAATAGTATAATAAATTAGGGTTTACTCAGGTGTCCATTTTTCTCTACCACCTAATTGTATTGAGGCCAGGCTCAGTGCAAGTCAGACAGTTCCCCTCACTTAACCAAATTGGGATGCAGGTAGAGATAGAGAGGAATGGGGCAGATGCCACTTTTTATACTGTGTGTTAGAAGGACTGAGGAGGGCTCACGTTAAGCCTATCAGTTAAGTCCAGTTTGCCACTGTGATTCAACAGGATAAGGAGTCAACAGTAACATTTCTACAGAAATTCTAGGAAGTCATTACCAAATACATAATATTGAGCCAGGGTTAAAGATGAAGGAAATCATTCTTAAATTCTTGAACCAATCTGCTTCAGCCATATAGAGGAAGCTCAGAACCAGACAAAGCTTTGCATCAATTAGTCCAGGCTGCTACAATAGTCTTTTATAATTGGGACCTAGAAAAGGAGAAAAGGGACAAATGACATGGAGAATTTGTGGCAGGTATGTAAACAGGTACACAGGGTACACCTCCACCTCTTATTTTTCTTTTGGGAAAAAAGGTTATTTCAAAAAAGATTGTCCCCAGAAGCATTGGCTACCTAATGTACTGCCTCCTTGATCTTGTCCTCTGTGTCAGGGTAATGACTATAAGGTTAGATGTCCTCAGAACTTGAGGGATCAAGACCTTGGCCAACTAGTTCCCAGTGCTAAATCCCAGAGGCTTCCTTTATGGCTTCCATGGTTGAAGTCCACCTTGAGGAGCCCTGGGTAAACTTGCTTGTGGACAAGCACCAGAAAAACTCCCTTCTTGACACAGGATCTCAATTCTCAGTCTTATCCTTCTCTCCTGGACCTAAGTCCCAAGACAAAGTATATTAGGGTATATTAGGGTATATTAAGTATATTAAGTATATCAGGGTATATTAGGCTGGCCCCTTGAATGATATTCTATTAGACCTCTTGCTTATATCTGGGATAATTTCCACATCTGTCAATTCTTTCTCAATAAAGTGGACCCCATAATTTGGTTGGATTATAATATGGTGGGAAGGGTACAGACTGCAACTTCTGCTGAAATTTACCTTCTCTTGCCAAAGATAGTATCCCTTAAATTCTGAAGCTAGGAAGGGACTAATAAATACATACTGAGTTTGAATAGGAAATTTTGGTACAGTACTCTAGACCTTGTAATACTTCTATATTTGGGGCCTCACGGGGCCCCAATAAATGGGGATAAATTCAGGATCTTTGTATAATCAATGAAGCAGTAGTCCCTTTAAGTCAATTTGTTCCAAACCAGGGAACTACTTGGGAATACTGTCCTATATTTGAAGGACGCCTTCTTTTTCATTCCTTTATATCCAGAAGCCAATTTCTATTTTCCCTTGAGGGTCTTACTCATAAGGTGGGACAAGTTACCTGGACAGTCCTTCCCTAGGAATTTAGAGATAGTTCCCATGTGTTGGACAAGCACTGGCACAAGACCTCAGGGACTGGTCAAACCCTTGATACAGTGTTATTTCTTTTGTTGTGGACTTTTAGGAAAAAAATTTTCCTGAGGGCACTGGCTCTCTTCTCAATTTCCTAGTCATTAGGGGATATAAAGTTTCCTGAGAGAAGGCTGAGTTATACCTACCCCAGGTTATGTAATTGGTCAGATACTGAAAGGTGAAATGCAAAAACCTGGAACAGAAAGAATTCAATCCGTACTCTTGAATTTCTTCAGACAATAAAACAACTCAGGGTTTTTTCTGGAAACAAGCAAATATTGTAGAATTTGGATCCCTGTATATGCTGAAATGGCAAGACTCCTCTATGAATGCCTTAAGAAAGCACAGAGATATTCGCACAAAATTATTAATTGAACTTCAGAGGCAAAGGAATTCTCCAAATACATTAAAAAGAGCTCTTACAAAGGTCCTTTCTCTAGACCTGCCCACTCAACCAACTTTTCATTTGTATGTTACAGAAAGGAATGGCGTGGCACTAAAATGATTACTAAATCACCAGGGGCCACTCTCCAGTCAGTGGGATACCTAAAGAATTAGACAAGGCGGTTAAGTTTGGCCTGGACATTTTAGAGCTGTGGCTACAGTGGGACAATTGGTCTCTGAGGCAAATAGGCTTACTCTAGGAAAACTCCTAATGATACTTACCTCCCATAACATAGAAGAAACCCTAAATTCTAAAGGGAGTCTTTGGTTAACAGACAGTTGTTAAATATTAGATTCTTTTGTTGGAAGGATCTAAAATTACCTTAAAGTCTGTCATAATCTCAATTCAACCTCTTTCAGACCTGAAAGAGAGGAAATACCTCTTCACTCTTGAGAGGAATTTTAATGAGAATTGCCAGACCAATTTAATCTGGTTATTCTATAAATAAAACTAATCTCACTCTATACACTAATGGGATTTCATTGGTAATTGATGGGACTTGGAGATCAGGATATGCTGTAGTAATGGATTTTGAGGTTCTTGAATTTGGGCTGCTTCCTACTAATAGCAGGGCTCAGTTAGTAGAATTAGTTTTCCACCCTAGATGAGATAGATATCTAAAGAAAAGAGTCAGTATAGGTTTCAATTCTAAGTATGACTTTCTCATTCCTCGTGCTCATGCGGTTGTCTGGAAAGAGTGAAGATTGTTTCCTATTACAGGAATTCTTGTTAAGTATGCCCAGGAGATTCTTCACTTCATAGGTGCCCTTTCAGGTAGCAGTAATCCATGTACCTAGACATCGGAAAAAAACAGAGCTGCAGATATAGCAGCCAAGGCAGCTGCTTTACAAGGTTCCACAGTTGCCCTATTCTTGTGGAAAAATTCTTTTCTGTCCTCTGAATGTCCCTATTACTTGATGGAATAGACTCAACAGGCTGTACCTTAAAGATACCAGCTAGATTGTAGATAAGGTGGGTGTCTCCGAGGGCATTCTATTACTTCCCCAAGCATCCCAATGGAAGTTTTTAAAGTTTCTTCATCAGCTCTACCTTTTGGGAAGAGAGAATATTCTTATTCTAATACAAAAAAACGTCTTCAGGAAAAGGCTTAAAGGACACAGTCCAATAGGTCATCCAAAGTTATGAAATCTATCTTTTTTCCCTTTCCTTGGGCCTCTGGCAGTCCTAGTATTTATTCTTCATTTTTGTCCTTACATTATTACTTTGTATTTTAATCCATACTCATGCTCCTAAGCATGGGATCAATTAGAAAAACTAAAAGGGATGTATGGAGAGAGTACAGTGATGGTGGGGAGTACATGGACAGGGGAGAAGATAAAGAGAGGAGGAAATTCCAGAGATCATAAAAAGAACAGGCCAAAATTCCTGCACCAGATTCCCAGTTCTGGGGCCCTTTTTCTACAGAGAAGTTTATCTCTGTGTCTCTGTCATCTTGCAATAAATCCTGCTTCTTGCTTGCTATCTCTATGTTCTTCAATTCTCTGCTTAATAGAGATAATGAACCCAGTACCCCTAGTTTGTAATAAGAACTTCTGCATATGGGAGAGGGTCATATAGCAGAAAAACACATTTTGATGTATTGTGGGAAATAGACAAAGTGTCTTTCACAGAATAGAATAACCCAAGTTTAATATGCTGGTGGGCCTAGAGGAGTTTCTTTTCCAAATTCTGAGTTCTTTGTTCTCCATTTCAGCACAGGCCTCTGTATTTTAAGACTCCTAATCACACAACCAAGGTTTCTCCCCCTTCCTTAGATGGATCAAGATCTCACCCCAGAAACTGAGCAAGCAAAGATAAAAAATAAAAGAGAAAGTTCCAAGAAGGGTGTCACCACTTCAGTTTTTTTTTTTTTCACATGAGATTATACATATTTCTAGTTAGGCATTCTATTTCTATACTACATAATAGAATGTTACAACTGAGTTGTGGAAGGCTTGCATTGATACTGATGGTGATTCTGGTCTTGAAAATAGAATTGGGTCCTCATTCTCACAAACACACAAGAAAGGCTGAGGCAAGAGTAGAAAGCAAATTTTAACTAAGAGACAGAAGATAGATGGATAGATAGATAGATAGATGAATAAATAGATAGATATCTTTGGAGAGTGGCCAGGGATCCAAAATTGATTCCCTGGGTGAGGGGGGGTCTTGTATTTTTATAGACCTCAACTTTCTTTCTTCTTTCCTATTTGACCAAAAGACAGGAAAAGAGCCATCAAGGGGGTTCTTTGCAAAAATTTTTTGCTGATATTCTGTTAATAAGAACAATTAGGATGAAGGTCTCTGGAGATATTATTTCAAGGGTCTTTTGGATCAGGGGGTCTGTTATCTGTTTTAATGTGAACTAAAGACATTTGAATCCACTCTTTTTTCTTTTTAAAATTTAATTCTTGAGCACTCATTTATCTATATGCCAATTTTGGTACCATTTGGACAAAGACACATATACAATGACAAGTGTGTACAAATATACACAAACCCAACAGGAAACAAGGATGTTTGAACTTTCCCTTGAGTAATTGATCTCTATAATGAAGACAGCAGGAGAAAGAGTGCAAAAAACCCTCTATAAGTAAATAAAACAGGACTGATCAGAACAAAATGTATTAATTTATTTATGCAGGATTCACAGGTGAATTCACCACCAAACCTTGAGTTTGAAAAAATACAGGAGTTCTAAAAAAAATGACAAAGGCATAATTACTCTAGTAAAGGAGCATGCAGAACATCTTTATTATACTAGAGTGTATTTTTGAGTCTCTTGTAAAGGGGATAGTTTTCCTGATTTCTCTTTCATCTGATATATCTTTCATGTATAGAAATGCAATTGATTTATTGGTATTGAATTAAAACCCCGCTATTTTGCTGAATTCATTTATGAGTCCTAGAAGGTTTTTAGTAGGGTTTTTTGGTCTTCTATATATAGAATCATATTGTTGGCAAATAGAAATAGTTTGAACTTTATCTTTCCTATTTGTATTCCTTTAATTTCTTTCTGCTTTCTAATTGCTCTAGGCAGTGTTTCAAGGACTATGTTGAAGAGAAATGGTAAGAGTATATCCTTGTCTTCTAGTTATTAGAGGGTTTTTCTCTATTTCCAATGATGTTGATCTTGGGTTTAGCACTGTTTTTACAATGTTAAGGTATGTTACTATTATTCCTAGTTTTTCTAGTGTTTTGAGCATGAATGGATGCTGTATTTTGTCAAATGCCTTTTTTGTATCTATTAGGATAATGTGATTTTTGTCTTTAAGTATATTGATGTTGTGAATTATGTTCATTGATTTCCATGTGTTGAACAAAACTTGTATCCCTGGGATAAAGCCCACTTGATCATGGTGCACTTTCTTTTTAATCTGTTTTATATGTGATTTGCCAGTATTTTATTGAGGGTTTTTGCATCAATATTCATCAGGGATATTAGTCTGAAGTTTTCTTTCCTTGATGAGTCTTTGTCTACTTTTGGTAGCTGGGTGATACCAGTGTCATAGAATGCATTTGGAAGAGTACTCACCTTTTCTATTTCACAGAATAATTTAAGGGGTACTGATGTAAATTCTTCTTTGAAGTTTTTTGTAGCACTCAGGTAAGAATCCATCTGGTCCTGGGCTTTTCTTTGCTGGTAGGCTTCTGATGGAATCTTCAATTTCATTGCTTGAAATTGATCTGTTTAAATTTTCTACATTCCCTTGATTCGATGTAAGTAGTTCATGTCTCTAGAAATTTATTGATGTCTTTAGGAATTCCTATTTTATTGGAGAATAGATTTTTCAGAGTAACTTCTGATTATCATCTGTATTTCAGTAGTGATATTTCCTTTTTCATCTTGAATTTTAGTAATATGAGTTTTCTCTTTTTCTTCTTTTTCTTTATTAGTATGGCTCAAGGTTTATCAATTTTGTTAAGTTTTTCAAAGATCTAACTTGCTGTTAGGTCATTTGTTTGAAAGTTTTTTGTTTTTATTTCATTACTTTAAACTCTGATTTTTTATTTTTTCCTGTCTTCTGGTTTTGGTGCTGGTTTGTTATTTTTCTATTGTTTTTAGATATGATGTTAGGTCATTTACATATTGATTTTCTGTTCTTATAATGAATGAGCTCAATGCAATGAACTTTCCTCTTAGCACTTCACGATGTCACTGAGGTTTTGATATGTTTTATCACTATTCTCATTTGCCACTAATTATTTTTTAATTTAATCTCATTTCTTCTGTTATGTATTAATCTTTCAATAGTATATTATTTAGTCTCCAGGAGTTAGAGTACCTTCTATTTTTAATTGTCATTGATTTCTAATTTCATTCCATTAAGATCTGATAAAGTGCAAGGTATTATCTCTATTTTTTTGCATTTGCTAAGGGTTGCTTTGTGGACCAAGATGTAGTCTATTTTAGAGAATGTTTCATGTACTGCTGAAAAGAAAGTTTATTCATTTGTTTATGGATAAATATTTTGTGTCCAGCTTTTAAGTCCAAATTATTAATTGTATTATTTAGTTCTGTGTCTTCTTTCTTTAGTTTTTGACTTGATGATCTTTTGATTGATAAGAGCACTGTGTTGAAGTCACCCAGAATTATTGCATTGTGATCTATTTGATTCTTGAGATTATGAAGGGTTTGTTTTATGTATGTAGATATACCATTATTTGGAACATAAGTATTTAAGACTGCTATTCTTGTTGATATGTAGTTCCCTTAAGTAGTATAAAATGACTTCTTTGTCCCTTCTGATTAATTCTGATTTGAAGTCCACTTTATCAGATATGAGAATAGAAACCTCTGCTTGCTTGGGAGTTTCATGTGAATGGTACATTTTTTGCCATTATTTACCTTCAGTCTGTGGATGTTTTTGCTATGAGGTGTCTCTTGGAGATGCATATTGTTGGGTCTTTTTTTAAAAAAATAAAATTTAAAATAAAATTTTTAGTTGTAGGTAGACACAATACTTTTATTTTACTTTACATGGTGCTAAGGATTGACCCAGGGCCTCATGTATTACAGATGAACACACTACCACTGACCCACAACTGCAGTCCAGGCTTGTTTTTTTTTTAATTTTAAACAAATGGGATACATGTTGTTTCTCTGTTTGTACATGGCGTAAAGGCATACCATTTGTGTAATCATAAATTTACATAGGGTAATGTTGTTTGATTCATTCTGTTATTTATCCCCTTCCCCTCACCCCTCCCACTATACAGTCCTTCCCTCTATACAGTCCTTCCTTCCTCCATTCATACCCCCCTCCCTAACCCTAACTCTAACCCTAACTCTAACCCCACCCACCCCCCATTATGTGTCATCATCCACTTATTAGCGATATGATTCGTCCTTTGGTTTATTGAGATTGGCTAATCTCACTTAGCATGATATTCTCCAATTTCATCCATTTGCCTGCAAATGCCATAATTTCATCATTCTTTATGGCTGAGTAATATTCCATTGTATATATATACCACAGTTTCTTTATCCATTCACCAATTGAAGGACATCTAGGTTGGTTCCACAATCTGGCTATTGTGAACTGAGCAGCTATGAACATTGATGTGGCTGTATCTCTGTAATATGCTGATTTTAAATCCTTTGGGTATAGGCCAAGGAGTGGGATAGCTGGGTCAAATGGTGGTGCCATTCCAAGTTTTCTAAGGAATCTCCACACTGCTTTCCAGAGTGGCTGCACTAATTTGCAGCCCCACCAGCAATGTATGAGTGTACCTTTCTCCCCACATCCTCGCCAACACCTGTTGTTACTTGTATTCTTGATAATCGCCATTCTAATTGGGGTGAGATGGAATCTTAGGGTAGTTTTGATTTGCATTTCTCTTATTACTAGAGATGTTGAACATTTTTCCATATGTTTGTTGAGTGCTTGTATATCTTCTTCTGTGAAGTATCTATTCATTTCCTTAGCCCATTTGTCAATTGGATTATTTACATTCTTGGTGTAGAGTTTTTTGAGTTCTTTATAGATTCTGGAGATTAGTACTCTATCTGAAGTATGATTGCAAAGATTTTCTCCCACTCTGTAGACTCTTTCTTCGCATTGCTGATAGTTTCCTTTGCTGAGAGAAAGCTTTTTAGTTTGAATCTATCCCAGTTATTGATTTTTGCTTTTATTTCTTGTGCTATGGGAGTCCTGTTGAGGAAGTCTGATCCTAAGCTGACATGTTGAAGATCTGGACCTACTTTTTCTTCTATAATCTGCAGGGTCTCTGGTCTGATTCCAAGGTCCTTAATCCATTTTGAGTTTACTTTCTTGCATGGTGAGAGATATGGGTTTAGTTTCATTCTGTTGCATATGGATTTCCAATTCTCCCAGCACCATTTGTTGAAGAGGCTATCTTTTTTCCATTGCATATTTTTGGCACCTTTGTCTAGTATGAGAAAATTGTATTTATTTGGGTTTGTGTCCGTGTCCTCTATTCTGTACCATTGATCCACCTTTCTATTTTGGTACCAATACCATGCCGTTTTTGTTACTATTGCTTTGTAATAGAGTTGAAGATCTGGTATTGCAATATCCCCTGCTTCACTCTTTCTGCTAAGGATTGCTTTAGCTATTCTGGGTTTCTTATTCTTCCAGATGAATTTCATAATTGCTTGCTCTATTTCTGTAAGGTACATCATTGGGATTTTAATTGGGATTGCATTGAATCTGTATAGCATTTTAGGTAGTATGGCCATTTTGACAATATTAATTCTTCCTATCCAAGCACATGGGAGATCTTTCCGTCTTCTAAGGTTTTCTTTAATTTCTTTCTTTAGTGTTCTGTAATTCTCATCATAGAGGTCTTTCACCTCTTTTGTGAGATTGATTCCCAAGTATTTTATTTTTTTTGAGGCTATTGTGAATGGGGTAGTTTTCCTAATTATTCTTTCCAAAGATTCATCACTTATGTATAAAAATTCATTAGATTTATGTGCACTGATCTTATATCCCGCTACTTTACTGAATTCACCTATGAGTTCTAAAAGTTTTCTGGTGGAATTTCCTGCTTCCTCTAAGTATATAATCATATCATCAGCAAATACGGATAGTTTGAGTTCTTCTTTGCCTATTCGTATCCCTTTAATTTCTTTGGTTTGTCTAATTGCTCTGGCTAGAGTTTCAAGGACGATATTGAATAGAAGTGGTGAAAGAGGGCATCTCTGCCTTGTTCCAGTTTTTAGGGGGAATGCTTTCTGGTTTTCACCATTTAGAATGGTATTAGCCAGGGGCTTAGCATAGATGGCCTTTACAATGTTAAGGAATGTTCCCACTATGCCTCTTTTTTCTAGTGTTTTGAGCATGAAGGGGTGCTGTATTTTATCGAATGCTTTTTCTGCATCTATTGAAATAATCATGTGAATTTGACTTTAAGTCTATTGATATGGTGAATTGCATTTATTGATTTCCTGATGTTGAACCAACCTTGCATCCCTGGGATGAAACCCACTTGATCGTGGTGCACTATCTTTTTAATACATTTTTGGATGCGATTTGCTAAAATTTTGTTGAGAATTTTTGCGTCGATGTTCATTAAGGTTATTGGTCTGAAATTTTCTTTCCTCGATGTGTCTCTGTCTGGTTTAGGTATCAGGGTGATATTAGCTTCATAGAATGAGTTTGGGAGGGTTCCCTCCTCTTCTATTTCATGGGATACCTTAAGGAGTATTGGAATGAGCTCTTCTTTAAAGGTTTTGTAGAACTCGGCTGAGAACCCATCTGGTCCTGGACTTTTCTTTGTTAGTAGGCTTTTGATGACTTCTTCTATTTCCTTACTTGAAATTGGTCTCTTTAAATTGTGTATGTCCTCCTCGTTCACTTTAGGCAATTCATATGTCTCTAGAGACCTGTTGATGTCTTCGAGGTTTTCTATTTTGTTGGAGTATAGATTTTCAAAATAGTTTCCAATTATGTTTTGTATTTCAATCGTGTCTGTTGTGATATTTCCTTGTTCATTCCGAATTTTAGTGATTTGGGTTTTCTCTCGTCTTCTCTTTGTTAGTGTGGCTAAAGGTTTATCAATTTTGTTTATTTTTTCGAAGAACCAACTATTTTGTCAATTTTTGTATTGTTTCTTTTGTTTCAATTTCATTGATTTCAGCTCTGAGTTTTACTATTTCCTGTCTTCTACTATGTTTGGTGCTGGTCTGTTCTTCTTTTTCCAAGGCTTTGAGCTGTAGTGTAGGTCGTTTATTTGTTGAGTTTTACTTCTTTTATTGAATGTGCTCCATGAAATAAATTTTCCTTTAAGTACTGCTTTCATAGTGTCCCAGAGATTTTGATATGGTGTTTCTTTGTTCTCATTTACCTCTAGAATTTTTTAATTTCCTTCCTAATATCTTCTGTTATTCATTCATCATATAATAGCATATTGTTTAATCTCCAGGTGTGGAGTAGTTTCTGTTTTTTACTCTTTCATTTATTTCTAATTTCAATCCATTATGATCTGATAGAATGCAAGGTAGTGTCTCTATCTTCTTGTATTTGCTAACATTAGCTTTGTGGCATAATATATGGTCTATTTTAGAGAAGGATCCATGTGCTGCTGAGAAGAAAGTGTATTTGCTCTTGGTTGGATGGTATATTCTATAAATGTTTATTAAGTCTAAATTATTGATTGTGTTATTGAGCTCTATGGTTTCTTTGTTCAATTTTTGTTTGGAAGATCTGTCCAGTGGTGAGAGAGGCGTGTTAAAATCACCTAGTATTATTGTGTTATGGTCTATTTGGTTTCTGAAATTGAGAAGGATTTGTTTGACATACATGGTTGAGCCACTGTTTGGGGCATAGATATTTATGATTGTTATATCTTGCTGATTTATGCTTCCCTTAAGCAGTATGAAATGTCCTTCTCTATCCCTTCTGACTAACTTTGGCTTGAAGTCCACATTATCTGATATGAGGATGGATGCTCCGGCTTTTTTGCTGAGTCCATGTGCATGGTATGTTTTTCCACATGCTTTCACCTTCAGTCTATGGGTATCTTTTTCTATGAGTTGAGTCTCTTGCAGGCAACATATTGTTGGATCTTTCTTTTTAATCCAATCTGCCAGTCTATGTCTTTTGATTGATGAATTCAGGCCTTTAACAGGGTTAATGAGATATGACATATTCAGGGTTATTATCGAGATATGATTTGCATCTTGGTCATTTGGTTCATTTTTAAAATTTTATTTATTTATTTATTTTTTTGACATGACTTGGTTCCTCCTTTATTTGACAATACCTTTAGGATAATTCCTCTCTTTGCTGATTTGCTTCTTTTTTTTTTCATCTCTTCCTCATGGAATTTTTTTTGAGAATGTTCTGTAATGCTGGCTTTCTTTTTGTAAATTCTTTTAGCTTTTGTTTATCATGGAAGGATTTTATTTCATCGTCAAATTTGAAGGTAAGTTTTGCTGGGTATAAGATTCTTGGTTGGCATCCATTTTCTTTCAGGGCTTGAAAAATGTTGTTCCAGGCCCTTGTAGCTTTTAGGGTCTGGATTGAAAAATCTGCTGATATCCATATTGGTTTCCCCCTGAATGTAATTTGGTTCTTTTCTCTCACAGTCTTTAAAATTCTATGTTTATTTTGTATGCTAGGTATTTTCATTATATTGTGCCTTGATGTGGGTCTTTTGTAATTCTGTGTATTTGGAGTCCTATAAGCCTCTTGAACTTGATTTTCCATTTCATTCTTCAGATTTGGGAAATTTTTGATATTATTTCATTGAATAGATTGTTCATTCTTTTGGTTTGTTTCTCTAAGCCTTCCTCAATCTCAATAATTCTTAAATTTGGCCTTTTCACAATATCCCATAGTTCTTGGAGATTCTGTTCATGATTTCTTACCATCTTCTCTGTTTGTTCAACTTTGTTTTTGAGGTTAAATATTTTGTCTTCAATATCTAAAGTTCTGTCTTTCAGGTGTTCTATCCTATTGGTTATGCTTTCTATGGAGTTCTTAATTTGGTTTATTGTTTCCTTCATTTCAAGGATTTCTGTTTGTTTTTTTTCAATATCTCTAACTCTTTATTGAAATGATCTTTTGCTTCCTGAATTTGCTCTGTTAACTGTTGATTGGTGCGATCATTCAATGCCTGCATTTGCTCTTTCATCTCATCATTCAATGCCTGCATTTGCTCTTTCATCTCATCGTTTGCTTCCCTAATCATTTTAATTATGTACATTCTGAACTCCCTTTCTGTCATTTCTTGCCATGCTGTCATTGGATTTTATTGATGTAACATCTAGATTTGTTTGGGGCATTTTCTTCCCTTGTTTTCTCATATTGTTCAGGAATCAGTGGGTCATTAAGATATTGCAGATTTCCTCTATCGACTTATAATGTCCCTGAAGATTGCTAGTATATCCCCTCTTATCCTTCAGTAGCCTGAAGTCTTGGAGGAAGTTGATAATGCAGAGCTCCACGAAGAAGCTGCCTCTCTAGGGGTGGTGATCCTCAGGTGGTGTATGTTCCCTGCTAGTGGGCAGAGGTGTCTCCACTTGTTGACCAATGGTCATCCAACGGGGAACTAGGCTGTGGTCTGAGGCAAGGCCTGTTTGTGCCTGTGTCTCTGGTTTTACCGTCCCTGTGAGAAAACCTCTCCCAGCAGGGAAGACTCACTCGGTGGGGACGTCTCGCTGGTCAGTTCTCCTCCTAGAGGTTCCCCTCAATCTACAACTACCGCCTGGGCTGGGGTGTCTTCTCCTGCAATGTTTCCAGGGGCCCGGACCTACCTCCTGGGCCTGGGAGCCTCACCTTCTGCAGGCGAGTCTCCTTAGGCTGCCTCTCCCCGATAATCTGCCCGCAGTCCTGGAAACTTCGCTCCGCCCCTAGGCGTGTCTCTGTGTGGCTCTTCCAGCAAGAAGCCGCCTGGGACCTGGGACCCTGCTCTGCACCTAATCGCCTGGCTGTGCGGCCCCTCCTCTGAGCCGCCACCTGGAGCCCCGTACAATTGCTCCGAGACCCAGAGACCCGCCACACACCTTGTCCACCGGACAGCAGCTTGGTTTCCGACGCAGTCACTAGGAGTCCAAGCAACTCACTTCGAGTCTCCTCCTCCCCCCGCCAACCGCCTGTAGCCCTAGGCAGTCACTCCAAGCCCAAGTGACCCGCCCTGTTCCTCCTCCTCCTCCTCAGGGTAGCCCCCTGGGTGTTCAGGGGCGGTGGCTTCGAGACCAAGTGATCCACCGCGCTCCTCCTCCAGGCAGGCCACCGGTGTTCAGGAGTGGTCGCTTTGAGTGCAATCAACTCACCACTCGCCTCCTCCTCTGGCAACCGCCTGTGGCTCTGATGCAGTCACTCCTAGACCAAGCGACCCACCGCACTTCTCTTCCTTCGGGCAACTCCCCCATGTTCAGAAGCGGTCGTTCTGGGTCTAAACAGCTCACCACGCAGCTCCTCCTCAGGCAGCCGCCTGGAGCCCCAGTGGTTGCTCCGAGTCCAAGCGCCGTGCTGAGTCGCCTCCTCTACGATGATCCCAGTTGTCCGTCGTCGCGTTCCCTTCTGCCCGCAGAGAGAGACACGACACACTGGTTGTTTGTCAGAGCTCTTTATTGTTCCTCTTCTTCCTCTTTCTCCTTTCTCCTCCCCCCCTTACAAGGAAGTCATGGCCATTATATATGAATCATGAACCAATCAGGTTACAGAGCATGTGGGGAGAGCATGATAACAATGTAATACAATAAGGGCAACAAGAGGGCACGCAGCGAGCATGAGTCACCTTGTCCAATCAGAGCAGTCCATTCTGGCACTGGCTTAGTGCCGGGCCAACTTCCTTAAGCAATGTTAGCTGTTTGTTGCAAACCAGGGGCCCCGGCTCAGTGCCAGACTAGGGTGGGGTCCTCGATGTTGCAAACTGGGCCGCCCCGGCTCAGTGCCAGACTAGGGTGGGGTCCTCGATGTTGCAAACTGGGCCTCCCCTGCTCAGTGCCAGACTAGGGTGGGGTCCTCGATGTTGCAAACTGGGCCGCCCCGGCTCAGTGCCAGACTAGGATGGGGTCCGTGGTACCCCGACAGTCCGTGTTTACCGCTCCAGCCGGGGGGAGGGGCGTCTCGCCGAGCAACTCCACTTCACAAATTCCCTGCATTCCGGGGCTACTGCCCCATCCGGGACGCCTCCCCAATGGGAGAGACTCACCTGGCAGCTTTGAGTTGGTCCCAAGTCTCTCACTATCTCCTCTTTTGAATCCTGCGTCCTCGAGCAACGTGAAATGCAGCCGCCCTCTAGGCCGCCATCTTGAAACTCCTCAGTCTATGTCTTTTGATTAATTAGTTTAGGCCATTTACATTCAATGTTATTATTGAGGACTGATTCTTATTCCTTGTCATTTTGAGTTATTTCTGATTTTTAATTTGAATTAGTTTTTTGAATAGACATATATGCATTTGTCCATCTATTTATTTGTTTCTGATTTTTTAAAAACTTTTTGCATTTCCTTAAGTTAAACAAAAGTTAACTTTTGTTTCTTTTTATTTTGTGCTCTTTATTTTTTAAAATTATTTCTTAAATGTTTTGTTTTTTCTTCAAGCTTTACCTTTTTATTTTTTGGAAGTTTGGTCATTGATTAGTATAAGTTGTGTTGTCTTCCTGTTGACCATTTCACATTTGTTTTCCTTTGCCTATCCTTCTTTCTTTCTTGCCAACAAAGTCTACTACTCTTCATTTAAGTCTTTTAATTATATTATTTTTCTTTAATTATTATTTTTAAAATATTTTCACCTCTTAAAAATGCATCCTGCAATTCCCCTGGGTAGACCTCACCCACCTCTAGAATCTACAGCCCTTTCCTACTACCCCATCTCTTCTTCCTATCCTCTAAAAGGAAAAGGAACTCTCTTCAATAGGAAACATAAACATACTCACATATGGTATTTTGTTTCTCATTTCTGCCATTTTGTTTGGACTATTATTATTCATAGATCAATATTTCAAAGACATGTTTGATTATATATTTTTCTGATAAACTTTTATTATTTTCAGTACATTTTTATCTTTTTAAAAAAAATTAAAAAAATTTAATTTTGTATCTTATTCTTATTTTTATTATTTTTTCCTCTCACTTATCAATCTTCTTCAACTCTCTTTCTTTTCCTCAACTAACAGCCAACCCTTAATGTTCTTTCTTACACTTTTTCTTTAATTTTTTACTTCTATTTTTGCTTCTATTTTCTTGTAATTATTACACCCAACATTACTTCTATTATATCTCTGGTCATCATGTAAAATTGTAAACCCATATGTAAACTTACTCTTTTCATTGTGTGTAATAACTGATCATATCAGTTCTCAGTAGTGTAACAATGAATATTGTAGACCTCATTGCAAGAGTCATTTGTATTAATACTGTTAATTGTTCACATCAGTAGTTGTTATTATCTCTCTCCCTCTAAACTGCAAGATACAAGTAATCTTTAAGGACACCACAAATCCACAAGATTGAAGCTTAATATAGGGACTAAGGATAGAATCCTAAAAGTGACCAGAGAATAAAACTCAATAATGTGTAGAGAGAAACCAAATTTGAATCTCAGCTGATTTCTCAACTCAGTTCCTTAAAAGTAGGAGGTCTTGGAAAAATATCTGCCAAGCTCTGAAAGAATATGGGTTCAGTCAAGAATACTATAGCCTGCAAAACTAAACTTCAGATTGATGGTGAAATTAAAATCTTTATTTATATAAATCTTTATTTATATATTAAAAATATATATTTAGCACTATAAAAATGAAGGTATTTTGTCTTACAACTAAAATATTAAAAAAATAACCTACATGAATAAAATAAGAATTATACATTTATATAGGTTAATACTGTCCATTTTATTACACCATCCTTCCCACCCTCACATCCTTTCCCCTCCCCTCACTTCCCTCTGCCCTATCTGAATTTCCTCCATATTTTCCTAGCCCCACCCCCCATTATATATAGATCACCATCTACTTATCAGAGGAAACACCTGGACTTTGGTTTTTGGAATTGGCTTATTTTGTTTTGTACGATATTCTCCAGCTCCATCTGCTGTATTGAGATTTTTGATTTAGTCAGAGTACAGATTTTTTCAAAATAACTTCTAATTATGTTTTGTATTTCAATAGTTCCTGGTGTTATATTTCCTTTTTCATCATGAATTTTAGTAATTTGAGTTTTTTCTCTCTCCTCTTTGTTAGTGATACTAAGGTTTGTCATTTTTTTCTTTTGTTTCAGTTTCATTGATTTCACCTCTGTTTTTATTTATTTCCTGTTTTCTCCCACTTTGGTGTTGATAATGTTTTTCTTTTTGTAAAACTTTGAGATGTAATATTAGGTCAATTAATTTGTTAAATTTTTATTCTTTTATTGAATGAGTTCAATGTAGAGAACTTTACTCTTAGTACTGCTTTCACAGTGTCCCAGAGATTTTGAAATTATGTTGTATCAAAGAATTTTTGTAATCTCCTCCCTGATGTCTTCTGTTAACCATGTGTCATTCGATATCATATTACTTAGTGTTGTAGTAGTTTCTATTTTTTATTTTATCATTTATTTCTAATTTCATTCCATTATGATCTGATAGAATGGAAGGTAGTATCTTTCTTTTTCTTTTTTTGTATTTGCTAAGTGTTGCTTTGTGCATATCATACGATCTATTCTAGAGAAGGACCCATGTGGTGCTAAGAAGAAAATGTATTCACTTGTTGATTGATGGCATATTCTCTATATATCAGTTAAGTCTAAATTATTGATTGTATTATTGAGTTATATGATTTTTTTGTTCAGTTTTGGTTTGAAAGTTCTATCCAGTGGTGAGAGAGGTGTGTTAAAGTCTATTGTGTTGTGTTCTATTTGAGTCCTGAAAGTGCGAAGGGTTTGTTTGATGCTCCATTGTTTGGAGCATATTTATTATTGTTATTTCTTGCTGGTTTATGCTCTCCTTATGCAGTATGAAATGTCCTTATTTATCTCTTCTGACTAGCTTTGGCTTGAAGTACACTTTACCTGATATGAAGATGGAACCCTTTGTTTTTTTCCTGAATCTGTGTGCATTATATGTTTTCCCCATCTTTTTACCTTCAGTCTGTGGAATTTTTTTTTTATGAGATGAGTTCCAGGAAGGCAGCATTTGTTGTTGGCTCTCTTCTGCTTCTGCAGCATGATGGTGGCTATTAGCATACCTAGTAGTTATACCTGAGATGTAACCAAGCCTGTAGGACCCTTGGTGATGATAGTTCAGGTCTTGGTTGTTATCCCTGGATGTAAGCAGCCACATCCCAAGTTGGTGGCAGTAGCAACAGCTAACCTGTAGGTACCTTGATAATGAACTTCTAGTCTCTTGAAGGTGTCCCAAGATGGAAGCTGCCCCAACTAAAGATGGTGGTGGTTGTGGTGATAATCCAAGATGGCAGCCGAGGTGTCCCAACATGTTCATAGATGGGGAATCAGGGCATGCAGAGGCATGGTGTGGGGCAGGTATTGGGCTGCTGGATTCTCACAGGGCAGATGTCATATTACTCCATCAGGGATATTGGTTTGATATTTTCTTTCTTTCATGTGTCTTTGGTTTTGGTATCAGGGTGATACCAACCTCATAGAATAAGTTTGGGAGGGTCCTTTCCATTTCTATTTCATGGGTTAATTTGAGTAGTATTAGTGTTAATTCTTCACTGAATGTCTTGCACAACTCATCTGAGAATCTGGTCCTGGGCTTTTCTTGGTTAGTAGATTTTTGATGGCATCTTATATTTCATTGCTTGAAATTGACCTGTCTAAATTGGGTATGAATTCCTTGGGTAAATCATAAGTCGTAGAAATATAAAATATATAAAATATATTTTTCATATATTACATGTTGATATCTTCAAGATTTTCAAAACTATTTTCAAAGTAGTTTTGAATTTTCTTCTATACTTCTGTATAGTCCATTGTAATATTTGCTTTTTCATTATGAATTTTAGTAGTTTGACTCTTCTCTCTTAAGTTGTATTTTTTCCCACTTCAACTGTATTTTTTCTATATCTCCCTAAAATAAATAAAAAAATGTGAACTATTCCATTATTTTTTGAAACACCAAAATATTTTTCTTCAATCTGTTTATGAGTCTGTTATGCCATACTGCATTAAAATCCCATGCTTCTCAACCTCATTCATTATTAGTCTACATTTCTTATGTATAATTCAGAAGAGATACCTTGCAGTACATGCTTACCTGTCTGCATTATTTCATTTTACTTAATGTCACCCTGTTCCATCCATTTGCTGCCAATGATGGAATTTCATTCTTTTTCAAGATTAAATAATTTTCCCTATTGTGGAATAAAATAAATATAATGTATTTTTTCATATATTACATGTAAGAAAACATACATAAATATATATTATATTGCACAATATATGTAAATATATTTTATTATGCATAATCCATTGAGTAAACAACACATACATTATATATATTTCTCATATACATATATATATACATACACATATGTATGGATATTTAAACTTTTCTCTTTTTCAGTCATCATTGATGTACCTAGCCTGATTCCATATACAGCAATAAACATATGCATGCAACAATATAAATAAATCTATTCACTACTCTGATTCTTTTTTTTGCTCCTGTTTCTTTTGGACATGTACCTAGAAGTAGGACAGATGGATCATATGGCATATCAATTTTCTATTTTTTGAGAAATTATTTCATAAAGGTTAGAATAATTTATGTTCCCTAAAACAGTCTTGCATTTTTCTCCCCAGAGTCTCTCTAGCATTTTTTTTTAATAGTAACCAATCTGAGATAAGGTCATGCCTTATTCTAGTTTTGACTTTTATTTTCCTGAAACATAATTATAGTGACCTTTTTCATATTTCTTTTGGCCATTTGTATTTCTTCTTTTGAGAATTTATCATTCAGGTCATTTGCCTTTAATTGGATTATTTGGCTGTTACAAATTTTTTTCTTCTTTATGTCTTCAGAATATTAGTACTTTCTCTGATGGATGACATATTTTTTACATACAGAAGTTTTCTCTTTATTCTCCTGATTTTGTTTTCTTTTCTGTGCACAAAGTACATAGTTGGATGTAATTTCTTTGGTCAAATTTTGCCTTTGGTTCCTCTCTACATTTGGTGTCATAGCCAAAATAATTATTTGATTCTGCAGATGTGGAAGTGTTTATCTTATGTTTCCTTCTATTATTATTTTATTTTAGTTCTTATAGGGAGATCTTTGACCTATTTTGAGTTGATTTTCTTGCACAAAAAGAGATAGGAGTCCAGTTTCTATCAGCATATGAATACCAGTTTTCACAAGAACCACTTTTAGAAAAGTCTGTTCCAATGCCATTGTGTTTTTTGACACATCTGGTAAGGAACACTTGGCCATAGATGTGCTGAATTATTTCTTGTACCTTTGCCCTAATCCATTGATGTCAGTTTCTGTTTTTTTTTTTTTTTTTTTTTTTTATGCCAGAAACATGTTGTTTTTGTATCTATAGCTCTGTATTATGTCTAGATAACATGTACTATGATTTTGGGGTCTTTTGGGGTTCTGTATAAGTTTGAGGATTTTTAAATAGATCTGTGAAGAATGTCATTGGTATTTTGATGGAGGTTGTATCAAATGAGTTCATAAGTTGCTTTGAGTAGTATAAATATTTTAAAAATATTAGTATTTATAATCCAAGCACATAGAAGTTCTTTCCATTTGTATGTGTCTTCTTCAATTTTTTTCATCAACATTTAAAAATTTTTATTATGGAGGTCTTCTACTTCTTTGGTTACATTTATCCTAAGTAATTTTATTTTTGTTTATATTGGGAATAAAATTATTTTTATGATTTACATCACACCAACCTTGTTACTGGTTTATTTAAAGGTTGCTGATTTCTCTGTGTTATGTTTGTGTCCTACAGGTTTTCTACATTTTTTTTATTGTTGAAACCTACACAGCATCAAGAAAGTCCATTGTACATATGTAAATATATACACCATATTTTCTTTAGTCATTTATCTGTTGAAGTTATCTTTTTTGGTTTCATAGTTTGGCTATTGTGAATTGAGCATATAAAAATATTTATGTGACTAGTCACTATAGTATGCTGATTTTCAGTCCTTTGGAAAGGAGTGGGATAACTGGATCCCACTCTGTTCTGGTGGCAGAACATCTGATAACCATTGATATCAGAACAAAGTATCAAGTCTGTTCACATTCTTGTCTTTTGGCAAGGAATGTTTCCCAGGTTTGGATTTTGCTTGTACTGCAGGATCAGCTGATAATGAGGGCTCATTTTCTTTTCACTTGTCCCCCTTTTTTATTTTTTAACTGCAACTGTTGCATGTCTACTTGGAGGTGTTGAAACTGAGATGGGATGAGCTTAACTGCTGATTGCAAGAAAACAACACACAATTAAAAGTAAGGAAACAAATCATATGAGACACCATGCTTTATGTTTTAGCATATTCCAAGTATTGAACCCATTTAAATCGTTTATAATTTTCTGTAAAATTGGCAGGAGATAACATTGGAATCTGACTTTCCTGTATAACTTGGATGAAATGAAGCAGTTGCAAGAGGTCTGAACTAATAATCTTATGATTCTAAACTTTTTATAGACGTATCTTTATCTTTTTCCAAATCTATTGGGAGCTATTGTTTGGAACAGGTGTTATCCAAATAATCTGGTAAGTGACATGGCATTTTAATTGTTGTCTGCTTTAGGACTTTGTATTTTATTCACCCAAGCCCATTACAGTTGCTTCTAAGGTATTTAATTTAGCTTCAAGTTTATTATCAATAGTCCCTTGATATTGGAGGGCTCTTGAGACATTTTGTGCAAAAGCATTGGCTATGGGGAGTGCTATTTAAAAAATTCTAATCATGTCCCTGTCCTTTGCCCCAGTTACTTTTTCTTCTCTGATTAAGGGAACCCTTATTGCTGTAAAGGGAAATGGGTTATGACTGCTCTGGTTATTTCAGGAGGAGAGGGGGAACACGGGGTAAACAGTTTCAGTTTCTCTTTTAGAAATTTTTTTTCAGTTGAGATATCTGTGATAAAATTCTGGTTCAGAAATAATAAGTTGAAAAGTCATCTGAGAGAAACAAGAAGACATGAGTACTGGAATGAAATAAATACAAAATAAATGTCACAGCATTTGGAACATGTCAATGACTATCATGATGGTGATAGAAACCAGTAATTTTTTTTTAACCAGAAGGTGTAAGAGCTATGAAAGTGTTCCCATGACAAGACCAGTGATGACATATCCCTATTTGGGAATGTAAATCCTTAAGGATATTAATAACATTGTCAGAGTTACCAGGATTATAAACTTCACAGTTAATTTCTATAATGTCAGAGATGCTCCCATAAGATGTTAAGATATCTAATGTCATATGATTTTTGTAAAATATCTTTGTATTGCTATCTATGCAGTGTTTAGTAGAGATCTCTTTGTTTTTGTCACTTAGGGGTAGTTAATCATACTAGCAAACAGATTAATTCTGCCTATGTAGGTTTGTGGGACTTAAATTGACTAAAATGCTTTTGACTCTGATAGACTTTTTTTAGTTTTAAAAAATTTTCAAATTTTATTGAAGGATAATTAACAAATATATATATGTGCACACATATATACATGTATATATGTATATATATTCACTCTGTACAGCATGATGTTTTGATATATATATATATATATATATATATATATATATATACATGTTGTGAGATGTTTTCCACAATCCAACTGATTGACATACCCAGTCTGACAAAGTTATCATTTGGATGTGTTTATGACCTGTTATTTCAGCAGTTTTTAAGTAGATAATATATTATCAATGATAGTCACCATGTTGTACAACTGAAATTTGTGTCCTATGACAAACATTTTTCCATTCCTCAATCTTCCCAGTCCCTGAAAACCACAACACCATTCTCTGCTTCTGAGTTTCACTTTTGGAGATTTCATATATAAGTGTGATTGTGCAGTGTCCTCTTATGTGTGCCTTATTTCACTTTGCATCATACCCTCCATGTTCATCATGTCACAAATTATAGATTTTTTTGATAGTTATTAAGCACCCATCTAAGGATTCTTTTATAACCTCTAGTTTAATTTACTCTTGGTGGGACTGACACAGGTGTATATTTTAAGTTACATTAAAAGGACTATAGTTTTTTTCTTTTAAATACCCAGGTATAGTTCTGTTTTGGTTTTACCTTGTTTTGCTAGGTGTTTAAAACCAAGCAAGTCAAGCTGATCTTATTCCTATCTATTGTTAAGATGCCACTGAGTTACCTCAGTGGTTCACTCTTGGGAACTTGTGATCAGTTTCTTAGCTCCTTTTGTGCCATCTGATAGGATAGGTCAGCATCTTTGTGCCCACGTGAATTTCCTAGGAAGAATCAGGAACATTTTCTTCTTCAATGAAATCCCTGTTTGTAGCATACACACTGATTGATGTTTTGTTCTCCAGAGTCTCACTGATCTCCCAGTCAAGGGGGCATGTGGCCCAGAGTTGCAAAATCCTTAGAGAAGTCCATCATTCCCTGGGTTTAAGCTGACTCGGTCAGTAAGAGCAAAGTATTGGCTATTTTTTATTGGTCCTTTTATTTTCTTAACTTCAGTTTCCAAGTTTTGGCCTTAAACATCTAACAAGACTGGTTCACCAGTCTTAAAGTAGGAGTATTGGGATTTGACTTTAATGTCCATAACTTTATAGTTATTTACTCCTTCCAATTAATTGGAGTCAGTATTAGCACTGGAAATTAGCCTTACTTTCTGTCTGTTCATACATGATGACCTGTTGTCTCAAATTAACTTAGGTTGTCATATTGAATGTTGTACTTTTGTTAGGCATTAACAGACAATTGTTATAAAGTTTATAAGAAAAATATAAAATAAACTTAAGAGCAGAAACATGTTACATTTGTATAATAGCTAGAAATCTAGAATAATAATTTTAATAATACCAAATTTTTTAATTTATTTTTTATTTATTTTTTATTATTATTGTATACAAATGGGATACATGTTGTTTCTCTACTTGTACATGGAGTCAAGGCATACCATTTGTGTAATCATACATTTACATAGGGCAATGATGTTTGATTCATTATTTTTTTTCCCTTCCCCCCTACCCCTCCCACCCCTCTTTTCCCTCTATGTAGTCCTTCTTTCCTTCATTCTTACCACACTCCTTATCCCTAACCCTAAACCTAACCCTAAACCTAATGCTAACCCCTCCCGCCCCCCAATATATGTCCTCATCCACTTATCAGCGAGATCATTCGTCCTTTAGTTTTTTGAGATTGGCTTATTTCACTTAGCATGATATTCTCCAATTTCATCCATTTGCCTGCAAATGCCATAATTTTATCATTCTTCATTGCGGAGTAATATTCCATTGTATATATATGCCACAGTTTCTTTATCCATTCATCAACTGATGGGCATCTAGGTTGGTTCCACAATCTGGCTATGGTGAATTGAGCAGCAATGAACATTGACGTGGCTGTATCTCTGTAGTATGCTGATTTTAAGTCCTTTGGGTATAGGCCAAGGAGTGGGATAGCTGGGTCAAATGGTGGTTCCATTCCAAGCTTTCTGAGGAATCTCCATACTGCTTTCCAGAGTGGCTGCACTAATTTGCAGCCCCACCAGCAATGTATGAGTGTTCCTTTTTCCCCACATCCTCTCTAACACCTATTGTTGCTTGTGTTCTTGATAATCGCCATTCTAATTGGGGTGAGATGGAATCTTAGGGTAGTTTTGATTTGCATTTCCCTTATTACTAGGGATGTTGAACATTTTTTCATATATCTGTTGATTGCTTGTAGATCTTCTGTGAAGTGTCTGTTCATTTCCTTAGCCCATTTGTTGATTGGATTATTTGTATTCTTGGTGTAGAGTTTTTTGAGTTCTTTATAGATTCTGGAAATTAGCTCTCTATCTGAAGTATGGTTGGCAAAGATATTCTCCCACTCTGGCTCTCTCTTCACATTTCTGATAGTTTCCTTTGCTGAGAGAAAGCTTTTTAGTTTCAATCTATCCCAGTTGTTGATTCTTGCTTTTATTTCTTGTGCTTTGGGAGTCCTGTTAAGGAAGTCTGATCCTAAGCCAACAAGTTGAAGATTTGGACCTACTTTTTCTTCTATAAGATGCAGGGTCTCTGGTCTGATTTGAAGGTCCTTGATCCATTTTGAGTTGAGTTTTGTGTAGGGTGAGAGATAGGGGTTTAATTTCATTCTGTTGCATATGGTTTTCCAGTTTTCCCAGCACCATTTGTTGAAGAGGCTATCTTTTCTCCATTGCATATTTTTGGACCCTTTGTCTAGTATGAGAAAATTGTATTTATTTGGGTTTGTGTCCATGTCCTCTATTCTGTACCATTGATCTACCTGTCTATTTTGGTACCAATACCATGCTGTTTTTGTTACTATTGCTTTGTAATAGAGTTGAAGATCTGGTATTGCAATACCCCCTGCTTTGTTCTTGCTACTTAGGATTGCTTTAACTATTCTAGGTTTTTTATTCTTCCAGATGAATTTCATAATTGCTTGCTCTATTTCTGCAAGGTACATCATTGGGATTTTAATTGGGATTGCATTGAATCTGTATAGCATTTTAGGTAGTATGGCCATTTTTGACAATATTAATTCTTCCTATCCAAGAACATGGGAGATCTTTCCATCTTCTAAGGTTTTCTTTAATTTCTTTCTTTAGTGTTCTGTAGTTCTCATTGTAGAGGTCTTTCACCTCTTTTGTGAGATTGATTCCCAAGTATTTTATTTTTTTCGATGCTATTGTGAATGGGGTAGTTTTCCTAACTTCTCTTTCTGAGGATTCATTACTTATGTACAAAAATGCATTGGATTTATGAGCATTGATCTTGTAACCTGCTACTTTACTGAATTCACTTACGAGTTCTAAAAGTTTTCTGGTGGAATTTCCAGGTTCCTCTAAATATATAATCATGTCGTCAGCGAACAGGGATAGTTTGAGTTCTTCTTTTCCAATTCGTATTCCTTTAATTTCTTTGCTTTGTCTAATTGCTCTGGCTAGAGTCTCAAGGACAATGTTGAATAGAAGTGGTGAAAGAGGGCATCCCTGCCTTGTTCCAGTTTTTAGAGGGAATGCTTCCAGTTTTTCACCATTTAGAATGATATTGGCCATGGGCTTAGCGTAGATTGCCTTTATAATGTTAAGGAATGTTCCCACTACCCCAATTTTTTCTAGTGTTTTGAGCATGAAGGGATGCTGTATTTTATCAAATGCTTTTTCTGCATCTATTGAAATAATCATGTGATTCTTAACTTTAAGTCTGTTGATATGGTGAATTACATTTATTGATTTCCTGATGTTGAACCAACCTTGCATCCCTGGGATAAAATCCACTTGATCGTGGTGCACTATCTTTTTAATATATATTTGTATGCGATTTGCTAAAATTTTGTTGAGAATTTTTGTGTCGATGTTCATTAAGGATATTGGTCTGAAATTTTCTTTCCTCGATGTGTCTCTGTCTGGTTTAGGTATCAGGGTAATATTGGCTTCATAGAATGAGTTTGGGAGGGTTCCCTCCTCTTCTATTGCATGGAATACTTTGAGGAGTATTGGAATGAGCTCTTCTTTAAAGGTTTTGTAGAACTCGGCTGAGAACCCATCTGGTCCTGGACTTTTCTTTGTTGGTAGGCTTTTGATGACTTCTTCTATTTCATTGCTTGAAATTGGTTTATTTAAGTTGTGTATGTCCTCCCCGTTCAGTTTAGGTAATTCATATGTCTCTAGAAATTTGTTGATGTCTTCGAGGTTTTCTGTTTTGTTGGAGTATAGATTTTCAAAATAGCTTCTAATTATGTTTTGTATTTCAGTCGTGTCTGTTGTGATGTTTCCTTGTTCATTCCGAATTTTAGTAATTTGAGTTTTCTCCCTCTTTCTCTTTGTTAGTGTGGCTAAGGGTTTATCAATTTATTTATTTTTTCAAAGAACCAACTGTTTATTTTGTTAATTTTTCCAATTGTTTCTTTTGTTTCAATTTCGTTGATTTCGGCTCTGATTTTAACTATTTCCTGTCTTCTACTACTTTTGGTATTGGTCTGCTCTTCTTTTTCTAGGGTTTTGAGCTGTAGTGTTAAGTCATTTATTTGTTGATTTCTTCTTCTTTTTTTGAATGAGCCCCATGAAATAAATTTTCCTCTAAGTACTGCTTTCATATGTCCCAGTGATTTTGATATGATGTGTCTTTGTTCTCGTTTACTTCTAAGAATTTTTTTATTTCCCTCCTGATGTCTTCTGTTATCCATTCATCATATAATAGTGTATTATTTAATCTCCAGGTATTGGAGAAATTTCTGTTTTTTATTCTGTCATTTATTTCTAATTTCAATCCATTATGATGTGATAGAGTACAAGGTAGTATCTCTATCTTCTTGTATTTGCTAACAGTAGCTTTGTGGCATACAATATGGCCTATTTTAGAGAAGGATCCATGTGCTGCTGAGAAGAAAGTGTATTCATTCTTTGTTGGATGGTATATTCTATATATGTCCGTTAAGTCTAAATTGGTGATTGTGTTATTGAGATCTATGGTTTCTTTATTCAATTTTTGTTTGGATGATCTATCCAGTGGTGAGAGAGGTGTGTTAAAATCGCCTAGTATTATTGTGTTGTGGTCTATTTGATTTCTGGAATTGAGAAGGATTTGTTTGATGTACATGGATGAGCCAATGTTCGGGGCATAGATGTTTATGAGTGTTATGTCTTGCTGATTTATGCTTCCCTTAAGCAGCATGTAATGTTCTTCTTTATCCCTTCTGATTAGTTTTGGTTTGAAGTCCACATTATCTGAGATGAGGATGGATACTCCAGCTTTTTTGCTGTGTCCGTGTGCATGGTATGTTTTTCCCCATACTTTCACCTTTAGTCTGTGGGTATCTCTTTCTATGAGATGAGTCTCTTGCAGGCAGCATATTGTTGGTATTTTCTTTTTAATCCAAGCTGCCAGTCTATGTCTTTTGATTGATGAATTCAGGCCATTAACATTCAGGGTTATTATTGAGATATGATTTGTATTCCCGTTCATTTGACTCATATTTGTTTTTTGACATGATTTGGTTTCTCCTTTATTTGGCTATTCCTTTAGACTAGCGCCTCCTGTTGCTGATTTGCATCGTTGTTTTTCATCTCTTCCTCATGGAATATTTTGCTGAGAATGTTCTGTAATGCTGGTTTTCGTTTTGTAAATTCCTTTAGCTTTTGTTTATCATGGAAGGATCTTCTTTCATCGTCAAATTTGAAGGTAAGTTTTGCTGGGTATAAGATTCTTGGTTGGCATCCGTTTTCTTTCAGGGCTTGGTAAATGTTGTTCCAGGCCCTTGTAGCTTTTAGGGTCTGGATTGAAAAATCTGCTGATATTCTTATTGGTTTCCCTCTGAATGTAATTTGATTCTTTTCTCTCGCGGCCTTTAAAATTCTGTCTTTATTTTGTATGTTAGGTATTTTCATTATAATGTGCCTTGGTGTGGGTCTTTTGTAATTTTATATATTTGGAGTTCTATAAGCCTCTTGTATTTGGTTTTCCATTTCATTCTTCAGATTTGGGAAATTTTCTGATATTATTTCATTGAATAGATTGTTCATTCCTTTGGTTTGTTTCTCTAAGTCTTCCTCAATCCCAATAATTCTCAAATTTGGCCTTTTCGTGATATCCCATAATTCTTGTAGATTCTGTTCATGATTTCTTACCATCTTCTCTGTTTGGGCAACTTTGTTTTCAAGATTAAATATTTTGTCTTCAATGTCTGAGGTTCTGTCTTCCAGGTGTTCTACCCTATTGGTTATGCTTTCTATGGAGTTTTTAACTTGGTTTATTACTTCCTTCATTTCAAGTATTTCAGTTTGTTTTTTTTTTCAGTATCTCTAACTCTTTATTGAAATGATCTCTTGCTTCCTGTATTTGCTCTTTTAACTGTTGATTGGTGCGATCATTTAATGCCTGCATTTGCTCTTTCATCTCCTCCTTCAATGCCTGCATTTGCTCTTTCATCTCCTCATTTGCTTCTCTGATTGTTTTAATTATATACATTCTGAACTCCCTTTCAGACATTTCTTCTGCTGTGCTGACATTGGGTTTTATTGATGTAGTATCTAGGTTTGTTTGGGGCATTTTCTTTCCTTGTTTTCTCATAATGGTCAGATGTCAGTGGGAATCTGAGATATTGCAGATTTCCTCTATTGACTTATCGTGTCCCGGTAGATTTCCAGTGTATCAACTCCCAGCCTTCAGTAGCCTGAAGTCTTGGAGGAACTTGATAATGCAATGCTTCTGAAGAAAGCTGCCCCTAGCCCCTACTGGTTCCAGGGCTGGGAGCTGGCTCTGTGGGGAAAGGCTCTCACTGGGGGCCTGCACCATGCAGCTGGCCGTGTAGGGGGAGCCCACCGCCGGAATGTGGAAGGCTACCTTGGGAAGACTCTAGCTGCCCTACTCTGCTCTGATAAGCCACCCCTATCTGTGCCTGCCACCCAGGCTAAGTTTCGCCCAGTGGGGGAGACTCACCCCGTGACTCTATTTTTGTCCAAGTCTCTCGATGCCTCCCCTTCTTGAGCCCTGGGTTCTGGAGCAACTGGAGATGCAGTCACCCTCTAGGTCACCATCTTGGATCGCCCCATGGGAAGAGCCTGTGGCTGGAGTGGGCAGAGCCGCCTGAAGAAGTCTCTGGCTGCCTTGCCCTGATCCCAGAGGCTGCTTGCGGATCGAAGCTTTCCGTTGGCTCAGGGACTTGTGGGTGTCTCTTTGTAGAAAAGCTCTCACTGGGCGATCCGTTCCGAGAAGCTAGCCGTGAATGGCACCTCCCACCACAGGGGTCCAGGCTGCTTGGGGAGGTCCTTGGCTGCCCTGTCCTGGTCCCTGAAGCCACTTGCGGGCCTGAGTATGCTGCGCTGGCTCCGGGACTTGGAGCTTGTTCTGATCAGAAAGGCTCTCAGTAGGGGGCCTGCTCTGAGAACCTGGAGAAGCTGGCTGTGTGGGAGGGGCCCAGCGCTGGAGTGCACAGGGCTGCCTGTGGAAGACTCTAGCTGTCCTGCCCAGCTCCGATAAGCCACCTCTATCTGGGCCTGCCACCCGGGCTGAGCTTTACCCAGTGTGCAGACTCACCTGTGGCTCTATTTTGGTCCAAGTCTCTCAATGCCTCCCCTTCTTAACTCCTGGGTTTTGGAGCGACTGGGGATGCAGTCCCCCTCTAGTCCGCCATCTTAGATCGCCTATAATACCAATTTTTACTTGAAACTTTAGTTTGAAGAACACTAGCTTGGTAAAATGTGCTTCTAAATCTTATATATTTTAAGTCAAACATTTGAAAGATATGAATATACCTACTATTTAACCACTTTAACTTTTAAAGAAAAACTTGGAATCTGTAGAGTAGTGCCATTCCCTAAAATAATAATTGTTTTTTAACCAGAGTTTCACATACTGTAATTCCTCGAAGTCCATTTTCTCTAATAAAACTTAACAGACCTAAGAAATGATTTTAATAGATATGAGCAGATTAATGTTTTAAAATCCTTGTCATATTGACACATAGAGGATTAAACTTTTGCTTATATCTGTACATTAATAACTAATCTTAGGAAAAAGCCTGAAATAACTTTAACTGTACTAAGTATCTATAACCAATTTAGTGACACACAAACTTTTTGAGATTTATCCTCACAAATCTTATGCAACTTACACATTCTTAACTTTGTACTTTACCACAGAAAGGATATTCTTATCCAGAAATATTTATTTTCTATTTTCCATATTTAAATATATTTCATACCTAGAATCTTCTTACATCTCTTTCTTAGCTGTTGACATCTATTTAAATTTTCAGTTGAGATAATCTTTATGAAATTTTTGAATGTAGACACATTACTCCACTTTAATAAGATTAAATACTTTGTTTCTATGGGACTTTAATTGAAAACCAACTTGTACTCTTTGTATGCAGAATTGCACTTGAGAGACTCTTAATTCTTAATAACACATTTATAGTGTAGACAGGAACATATCTTTTTTTCATTTACCAATTTATGAGAACACATTTAATGTTTATATTACCTTAAGGAATTTAAGAAGTCAAGAGTACTGATTTATATTTAGCAGTTAATGTTTTAATACTTTGACTTTGTAAATTAATCAGATGACTCCTTTAACAAATATATTGGTAAAGATTAATACATTTATGTTAAATCTATTTTATCCATTTTAACTGTATAAAACAGGACAAATAGACCATTGTAGTTAACAGTATTAATAATGTCTTCCCTTTTGAAGAAAAATTCCAACAGCAATAGATATTACATTTTAGACATTTTGCAGTATCCAATATTTTATTATTTTTCTGACCACTTAGAAAAACTTGTGAGTTAGTAATTTTAAAGACATCTTTACTCTCATTTGTTTACTTAAAATCCATCTTTTTTTACACCATTAAAATTTGATTTATGAGTGCTTATTTATCTACATGCTGATTTTGATATAATGAACATGATATATGGGCACATATATAGACACAGTGATACAATACACAGGTGTGCACACATACATAAAACAGACAAAACACCCGAAGATTTTGTAACTGACCTCCACAGGTAGAAAAGAACACTATAGATGTTTTCAAAAGACTCTATTAGATTTTAATGTGTTAGAACCAAAATAGAGTCTCTCATACTTTTAAATATGATTTAAATATAGGGCAGGTTCATACAGTTGGAAATGCTAGGTGGGTGTAAAGTTGACAGCCATTATGGACACTAAAATCAACAGTTCAAGTGACTGCTTGTTCTTGATGGCTATTAGGTTAATCCCCAAACCATTATGGCTATAGCTTTTTTAGATTTTATAAAAGGAGATAGTTTAATGTATTTGAGAGCCAACCTTAGGAAATTTGCCCTCTGAATAGAGTGTAAAAACCTGTATAGCTAAAATATATATGTCCATATATATAGACAAAAGAAGACTTATCTGAAAAATATATTAATTGAGGCATGTAGAATCAAATGTGAATTTACCATAGAATCATGAGGTTAAAATATAGAAATTGTAAAAAAGTTGTTATAAAAATGACACAGTCATAATGACTCTAATAAAGGTGTACATAGACCATCTTTTGATACCAGCAGCCTGTAATATTAGTGGGAAACACAAGAAAATAAGTCTGTTTAAAACAAAATATCATAATCTTTGTTATGTCTAGTCAAATTAGTAAAATTCAATTAGTGTACTGTAACAGAATATCAGTCACTGTTTGTTTTTGTGTACAAGTACTACTTATATATAATAAATAAATAATACAAGTAATACAATAATATAAAATAATACAAAAATATTACAATTACTTTAAATAATATAAAAAATACTGAACACATGCCCACAAATCAAAACATGGGCTAGTGGAATGACCACTGGTTACATCTGTTAGTTATTGACTAGTGAAGTTAACATAATCCAAAGTAGCAACTTGATGCCATAAATTCTTCTGATACTTCCTGAACTTTCATGGTCAAGATATTACTGACAAATTCTCCAGGATTTATGAATTAATTGTGAGGATATGAAGAATCAAACATATAGACCTATTCAAGATGGATAACTCAGACTAGGAAATACTATGACTTACTAAGCACAATGTAGAAATTGACGGAAAATTCCCAGTTATAAGGCAATGGAATTAGGACAAGGAAGAAGAGAGTGTTTGACAAAGTTCTTATGCCTAGAATTATGAAATCTTATTTTAATAAAGATTCATATGTATTTTTTTAAATCTCAAGGATCACAAACAATGACAACACAAGTGCCACCATAAGATGTCTTATATTACTGGGACACTCATAAGCATCCAGTTTTCCAATGAAGAGACAAACAGGGCCTCAGCACTTTACCTAGAATAAGTGTAGTTAAAGTAATGAAAAGGAATAATTTGACAGTGAGATTAGTGTCAGTATAGATATTTTAAAAATATCTGTGTAAGCCCTGAAATTCTCAGGTGAGAATTTTTAAGGTAAATAAAACTTGTATATAATGAGATCATTTAAATTTTTCTCCTTATATTGTAGAGTTTAGGGAGGAACTTGTTGAGAAAGCAGGATGGTAAATGCCAGAGCAGATAAGATAGTCAGCAACTTAGGTCCCACAGTGGCTTGAATTTAAAAGAGACATTTTCTCTTTCATGTTTTGGTTTTAAACCACTTTGGGACAAATGCCTCTACAATATACATTTTAGATGCAAGTCTTGGAGAGATAGAGATCCAGCAGAAGCTAAAAATAAGGAAAGATTCCGTTTTGAGTTTGAGAGGCAAAATCTCATTTATAGGGCATTAAATTTTTTTTTCCCTTTTGTAAAGTCACTCTTTTAAGGTATGGTGTCAGTATGTTTCTTCTCAGGTGGGATTTAAATAGTTCCAAATTATTAATAATTAAGTAAAAGTAGACATAGGAATTTATCTGGACACTCACTAGAACAGCAAGAATGCAGTCACTTTTCTACCTTTTCCACGTATCTAAACTTAGAGTGCCTCAGAAATGGTGGATTAGAGGAGGTCTCTTTTCTGGTCACTGTGGCATGAAGACGAGAATTCAGACTTCTTAGCAAGGTGAGAGGGGAAACTATTTTGGGAATTAACTCTGTACAGTCAAACAGATGGGAGAATCAGGTCATTTGGGGGCATAACAAAATAAAGAAATTCCCAGGGCTCCTGGGGTAACCAGTAAAGGTAGTGGATGCCACCCTGCTTGTGCAAATAGTGGAAGGCCACGTCAGTTAAAGAAACCCCCAAGTTTAGGAGGTCTGAGATGTATTCATATGAAAGACTAATCTGAGGTGCCTCGCACAATATTGTCATGTGGAGAGAGAGAAAAAAGAAATAAATTCTCTCCCTGAGACAAGAGGAATCAGCAGAAGGACAATTTGCAGCTCTAGCATGTGAGAATGGCATCTGGGATATCTGAATAATGACAAATGTGCATGACCCAAAAACAGGTTTGGCAAACTCTCAACACACAGCATATGTGTGTCTAAGAGACCAGTACACAATATAAAGTGGAGTGGGATTATATAAGGGGAAACCAGCCTGGAAAACACACCTGGTTCTTCCTCTTCCACAACAGTTGCTTGTATGATCCATCTGCTGCTTGAAAGTCACATTGGACTGAAAATTTGAAAGCACAGGGGAGGAATTGAGTTTAGGCACTGATCCCAAGGGTCCTAAAACGTGAATTTCATGTGCATCTTGAGGGAATTACAAATTGGCCTCTCCACTGGGCAAGTGAGGGATTTTTCCTGGGGGACAGTCCCCTGGTGTGGTCCTGCAACTGCTTAATCCTAAGAGGTGTGCTGAATCAAAATCTTCAGAGCAATTCAAGGAAGAGCTGGAAGACAACCCATACCCCAGACCAAGGAGTTCTGTGTATGGAATCTCCCATCACTCCGGAAACTCAGTCTGACATACCCAGAAGAATATTTGGAACTACAATGGAAACAATTTCCTAACTTTTCATCAAGATCTGCTTTTTTTTAGTTTTTTTTCCCCCTACTTACTGTTCAGTTGTAACCTGAGTGTTCACGAACATACATTCTCATACCTGTTTTTTTTGTGTGTGTGTGTGTGTGTGTATTTTATTTTTTCTTTGTTTATCATGCCTAACATTTTTAAAAGCAGTTATTTCTTGGTGATCAATATTCAGAGAAATATATGTTTGAATAGACTATCAGTTTAGAACTTTTAATTTTATTTTTACCATTACTTTTTAAAATTTGTATTCTCTACATTTTTTTCTCTCACTTATCTTTTTCTGTTTTCCTTTGCTAACAGTCAACTTTTGTTGATTTCTTTCACTCATCTTCTATTTTCTACTTCTGTTTTCTCTCCTCTTCCCATACATCACATTCTAGGCCTATTTATTGTCTATCTCTGTTCACACATTACATTTAAATCCATTTATAAATTTTTCATTTTGACTGTGGGCAATAACTGATTATGTCATCTCTGCTTACTGTGACACTCAGCACAATAGATGCCAAAGAAGGGACTATTTGATTTGATACTATAAACCATTTGCATTGGTTCTTATTAATATCTGTGTCCCCCTAAACTGTGAGGTGCTGGAAATGTTGTGAGTTCCTGTGTATGTCCAGAGGATGGAATCTTTACTATCTCAAAACTGTACTATCAAATGCAGTTACACAAATAACATGGAAAAACAGGGGAAAAAATTACCTGAAATCTCAAAAGCAGCATTCATCAACACCACCGTGGAAGAAAGGACAGAGAAGGAGTTAAGAATGTTCATAGATAAGTTGATCTACAAAGTAAAATATGATGTAAGGGAGAAAGTACAAGAAGAAAAAAAATCACTTGAACAAAGATAGAGATTCTGGAAAAAACCCAGAAATTCTCAAAATGAAAGAATGAAGAAATCAAATTAAAAATCACTGGAAGGCATTACCAGCAGACTGGACTAATTGGAAGACAAAATATATATTCTAGAAAATAAAGTTGACCACGGAGAAAAGATGTTAAGGGACCAAGAACAGAATTTCCAAAAAACATGAGATAGCATGAAAATACCGAAAGATTTATTGGGGATAGATGAAAGTTCAGAGATACAAACCAAAGGAATGCATAGTCTTTTCAGTGAAATAATGTCAGAAAAATTGCCAAATCTTTAGAACAAATGTAAAATAAAATACAGGAGGAATATAGAACCCCAAATATACAAAATTAAATCATACCCATGTCAAGATGTAATATTATAAAATCTACATTATATACAATAAGGACAGAGTTTTAAAGGTTTCCAAAAAATATTTTTGAAATTACTTTTTCAGGGAAACCTATCTAGATCTCAGCTGATTTTCCAATCTAGACCATTAAACCTAGGGGGTCATGGAGTAACATAGATCAAGCTCTGTAAGAAAATAAATGCCAAGAATACTATAATGAAATAAAAATCCTTTGGGATAAACAATAGTTAAAAGAATTCACAACTAGAAAGTCTGCACTATGGCATATTCTCAGCAAAATATTTCATGAAGAAGAAATGAAAAGTAAAAAATAAAACCAGCAAAGGGAGGAATTACATTAAAAGGAACATCATTCAAAGGAGAAACAAAATCAAATTGAAAACCAGAAACAAACCAAAATTAAAGGGAATAAAAGCCATTTATCAATAATAATATTGAAAGTAAATGGTCTGAACTAATCAATTAAAAGAAACTAGCAGATTGGATTAAAAGAAGACATTCATGTCATAGGCAAAGACATCTACTGATCAAAGGAAAAGGATTAAAGAAAAAACTTATTCACATGAATCATATAAACAAGCAGGGGTTTCCATCCTCATACTAGATAAAGTGGACTTCAAGTCACAGGTAATCAAAAGGAACAAAGAACTGAAGAGGACTATATACCAACAAGACATAACAATCTTAAAATTTATGCTTCAAACAAATGGAACCTCTACATACATCAAACCCTTCACAAATTCAAGAATGAAATAGATACAGACCAAAGGAATACATAAACTTTTCAAAACACAATAATAGTGGGTGGCTTTAACACAATTTCACAACTTGATAGATCTTTAAAGCAAATCTAAATAAAAACAGAACTAAAAAATATAATTAACAATTTAGAATTAGTAGACATATATAAAATATTTCATCCATCAATGAGTGAATATAATTTATTCTCAGCAGCACATGGCTCTTTCTCTAAAATAGACCACAAATGACTCTTAGCAAACACAAAAAATTAGAGATACTATCTTTCATTTTATCAGATCACAATGGGATGAATTAGAAATCAATGATAAAATTCAAAATAGAAATTACTCTAACACATTGGAGACTAAATAATGCCTTATTTAATCATCCATGAAGAGCAAAAGAAATAATGGATGAAATTTAAAAAATGCTTAAAGGTAAATGAGAGTGATAAGTGGGACAACTTATCAAAATCTCTAGGATACTGTGAATGCTGTTCTAACAGGAAAGTTCATTGCATTAAGCTCATTCATTTAAATAATAGAAAATCACCAATTAAATAACCTAATATTACATCTCAAAGGTGTAGGAAAAGAACAAATTAACACTAAAAGCAGCAGGAAATAGGAGATAATTAAACATCATAGCAGAAATTAATAAAATTGTAAAATATAAAAAAGATGAAACAAAAAGATGATTCTTTGAAAAAAAATCAAATTGACAAACAGTCAAGCTAACAGAGAGAGAAATCTCAAATAATTAAACTTTGCAATGACAAAGGAAATATCACCATGAACACCAATGAAATTCAGCTGATAATCAGAAACTACTTTTAAAATCTATATTCCAATAATATAGAAAAATAAAAGACATTGACAAATTTCTAGAGACATATGGTCTACCCAAATTGAATCAGAAAGACAGAATATTTAAATATATCAGTGATGAATCCACGAAAGAGAAATTAGGAAAATGACCCCATTCATAATAGCCTCAAAAAAAAAAAATTGGGAATCAATCTAAGAAAAGCAGTGAAAGACCTCCACAATGAAAACTATGGAGTTCTAAAGAAAGAAATTGAAGAAGATGGAAAGAAGATGGAAATATCTCCCATGTTCTTGGTAGACAGAACTAATATTGTCAAAATGGCCATACTACCTAAAGTGCTATATAGATTCAATGCAATTCCCATCAAAATTCCAATGATGTTCTCCACAGAAATAGAAAAAGCAATAATGAAATTCATCTGGAAAAATAAGAGGCCCAGAATAACCAAAACAATCTTTAATGAAAAAAGTAACTCAGGAGACATCTCAATATCAGAAATGAAATTAGACCAGAGAGCTATAGTAACAAAAACAGCATGGTATTGGCCCCCAAACAGACAGGAAAAGCAATGTTACAAAATAGAAAACACAGAGACACACCCACATAAATACAGTTATCTCATACTAGACAAAGGATCCATTAAACATATATTGGAGAAAAGAGAGCCTCTCCAACAAATGGTGCTGGGAAAACTGGAAATCCATATGTAATAAAATGAAATTAGACCCCTAACACCCTGTACAAAACCCAAATCAAATTGGATCAAGGATTTAGACATTAGACCAGATTCCCTGCACATACTAGAAGAAAAAGTAGGTCCAACTCTCCAGCATGTTGGTTTAGAAACAAAATTCCTCAATAAGACTCCTAAAGTGCAAGAAGTAAAATCACAAATCAATAAATGGTATGGTATCAAACCAAAAGGGTTCATTACTGCAAAGGAAACAATCAAGAATGTGAATTAGAGAGGCTATAGAATGGGAGAAAATATTTAGTTCCAGCACCTCAGAGAGAGTATCAATCTCCAGGATATAGAACTCAAAAAATTTAACATAAAAAAAGAAAAGAAAAACAAAATACAAACAACCCAATCATTAAATGGGGTAAGGCACTGAACAGGCACTTCAGAGAAGAAGAAATACAAATGGTCAACAAATGTATGAAAAAGTGTTGAACATATCTAGGAGGTAGGAAAATGCAAATCAAAACTTTTTTGAAATTCCATCTCACAACAGTCAGAATGGCAATTATCAAGAATACAAGAAACAAAAACTGTTGGTGAGAATGTGGGTAAAGAGGTTCATATACACATTGTTGGTGGAACTGCAATCACTCTGGAAAGCAACATGGAGATTCCTTAGAAAACTTTGAATGGGACCATCATTTGACCCAATTATCCTACTCTTCAGCCTATACCCAAAGGACTTAAAATCAGCATACTACAGGGATGTAGTCACTTCAGTGTTTATAGCTGCTCAATTCACAAAGGCCAATCTCTGGAACCAACCTAGATGCCCTACCACAGATGAATGGATAAAGAAAATGTGGTATGTATTCATAATGGGATATTACTCAGTCATAAGGAGGAATGAAATTATGGCATTTGGTGGTTAATGGATGGAACTAAGTTGCATTAAGCCAGTCCCCAAACACCAAAGGCAGAACATTCTCTCTAATATGTGGATACTTCAAATTTTTTTTATTTTAAAGGAATATTTTATTGGATTTTTTCATGATCATAATACCATAATGTTTATAATATAAATAGAAAATGACTGGAAATAGTTAAAAGAATTTTTTATGCTTTTAAATTTTTTTCTAATTAATTTGTTCTAACTAATTGTACATGACAATAGAATGCGTTTATACATTTTGATAGATCATACATAAATGGAGTGCCAGCTCTCATTTTTATGATTGTACATGTTGTAGGATCACATTGGTCATGCAGTCATACATGTACATGAGTTTTGTTTCACCCTACTATACTTCCTACCTCATAGTCCTTTCCTTTCCTTCACTTCCTTCTACCTAATATAAAGTAATTCTATTCTTCCATATCCCCCCTTATTGTAAATTAGCATCCACATATCAGAGAAAACATTTGACCTTTGCTTTTTTTGGGTTTGGCTTATTTCACTTAGCTTGTTAATCTCTAACTCTATCCATTTACCAACAAATATCATAATTTCATTTTCTGTAAAACTGAGTAATATAAATATATATATACACACACATATATATGTATATATAATCACATTTTCTTTATTTATTCATCTGTGGAAGGGCATCTAGGTTGGTTCCATATTTTAGCTGTGGTGAATTGAGCTGCTATAAACATTGATGTGAGTGTTTCACTGTAGTATGATGATTTTAAGTCCTTTGGGTATAAATCAAGGAGTGGATAGTTAGGTCAAATGATGGTTCCATTCCAAGTTTTCTGAGAAATCTCCATACTGCTTCCCACAATGGTTGTACCATTTTGCATTCCCACCAGCAATGTATGAGTGCCACATCCTTGCCCACGTTTATTGTTGCTTGTATTCTTTTACCATTCTGACTGGAGTGAGATAAAATCTTAGGACAGTTTTAATTTGCATTTCTCTAATTGTTAGAGATGTTGAACATTTTTTCTATATTTATTGATTGTGTATCTTCTTTGAAGTGTCTGTTCAGTTCTCTAGTCCATTTATTAAGATAATTATAGTGGTCTTTTTCATATTTCTTTTGGCCATTCTTGATAATTATCATTCTGATTGGATTTAGTTTTGATTTGTATTTCTGTTAGTGATGTTGAACAGTTTTTCATATATTTGTTTATTGCTTGTATATCTTCTTCTATCAAGTGTCTGTTCAGTTGCTTAGTTCACTTGTTGATTGGGTTATTTGTTTTTTTGATGTTAAGTTTTTTGAGTTCTTTATATATCCTAGAGATTAGTGCTTTATCTGAGGTGCATGTGTTAAGGATTTTCTCCCAATCTGTAGACTTTCTCTTCACATTATTGATAGTATCTTTTGCTGAAAAGCATTTTAGTTTGAGTCCAACCCATTTATTGATTCTTGATTTAATTTTTGTGCTCTAGGAGTCTTGTTAAGAAAGTCAGGTCCTAGGCCAACATGGTGAAGACCTGGGCTGACTTTCTTCTGGTAGTCACAGGGTCTCTGTTCTAGTGCTGAAGTCTTTGGTTAACAGTGATTTGAGTTTTGTACAGGGTGAGAGATAAGGTGAGAGATAAGCATTTAATTTCATTTTGTTACATGTGGCATTCCATTTTTCCCAACACCAATTTTTTTCTCCTGGGAATGTTTTTGGCACCTTTGTCTATTATGAGATAACTGTATTTATGTGGGTCAGTCTCTGTGTCTTCTATTCTGTACCATTGGTCTATATGTCTGTTTTGATGCCAATAACATGCTGTTTTTATTATTATAGTTCTGTAGTAAAGTTTGGGGTCTGGGTAGTGTGATGCCTCCTGCTTCACTTTTCTTGCTAAGGATTGCTTTGGTTATTCTGGGTCTCTTATTTTTCAAAATGAATTTCATGATTGCTTTTTCTAGTTCTCTGAAGAATGTCATTGGAATTTTAATAGAAATTGCATTAAATTTGTATAACACTTTTGGCAGTGTGGCCATTTTGACAATATTAATTCTGCCTGTCCAGGAGTATGGGAGGTCTTTCCATCTTCTAAGGTCTTCCTTTATTTCTTTTTTTAGTGTTCTGTAGTTTTTATTGGAGAGGTATTTCACCTCTTTTATGAGATTGATTCCCAAGTGTTGGGAGAAATCCTGGTTCTTGACTGGCAGCAGTGAACCTCTCAAGAGTGTAAGGAAAACCTTCACACATATAGGCCTGACAGGAAAACCTGCTGGGAGGAGTGTTAGCTCTGTCCATCTAGGAAAGTACACAACTTCCCCAAATTGATGTCAGTGTTACCAAGGGAACCAAAGGGCAGGGTTTGAGAGACCTAAGAAATGGATGTCAATTTAGATAGGACAAAGGTGTAACCATGGCAAATAATGATTGGTCAAGGTGTAACTGTGGCAAATGATGATTGGTCAAGAGAACTATAAAAGTCTTGTGTACTTCCACAATAAATGAGTTTGCAGGCTGCTGACCACATGCCTGCTTCCACCCAACTCCTGGAGTCTAGTCTTGACTCCATGCTGCTTATTCCCACACAAGAAAAGCAACATCCAAGAATTTTATTTTATTTTTTGAGGCAACTGTGAATGGGGTAGTGTTTTTAATTTCTAATTCAATGAATTCATTAGTGACATATAGGAATGTGTTTGATTTATGGGTAATGATTTTATATCTTGTTACTTTGTTGAATTCATTCATTAGTTCTAGAAGATTTTTGGTGGAATTTTTGGCTCTTCCAAATATAAAATCACATCATCAGCAAATAATAATTTGAGTTCTTCTTTACCTATTTGTATATCTCTCAAATTTTTTCATCAACATTTAAAATTTTTCATTATAGAGGCCTTTCATTTCTTGTTTAAATTTCACCATAGATAATATTATTTTGGGGTACATTGTGAATGAGATTATTTTATGATTTACATCACACCAATCTTTTTACTGGTGTGTTTAAAGGCTGCTGATTTTTCTGTGTTATGTTTGTGTCCCACAGATTTTCTACATTTGTTTATTGCTGAAACCCATACAACATGAAGAAAAGATCTCAAGGAGGGGTGTGACAGGAGATTAAGAAAAACACAGAGACAAAGAAAAACACAGACACATTTTTAAGCAAAGCTGGAACCAGGTGGGACTCTGCTTTCTGGAAGGGAAACAGTGACCCAGAACTAGTTTAGTATGTTTATTATATAGGGTCTCAAAATTAGGAAGTTTAACTATAGAGACTTTGTGAATTGTTCAAGGTTTACAAGTTTTCTAGAGGTTTCTTTGTCCATTAAAAACTACAGAGATAGAAACATTTTTCTGGGTCTCCTGTGGTACCCAAAAAATCCATTGTACTGTAACATCTAATAACAACTGATGTCAGAGCTGGTTATAAGCTGTTTATATCCTTGCCTTTTGAAAAGGAATGTTTCCCAGGCTTGGATTTTGCCTACACTACAGGATAAGCCAAAAATCAGGGTTTATTTACTCTCCTCAATTTATCAGTTTCACAGTATTTTGGTGAGGTATGTAGATTTTTCATATTATAGAATTATTCTTCCTCAAAACAGGATAATTAGACTTTCTCCCTTTCTTTCTGTCCCTTTTGATTTTTCTTACCTAACACTTCTGGTTAAAACTGCTAGTGCTGTATGGAATAAATCAACGAGGGTTGATAGACACCCATATCTTATTCCTCATCAAAAAGTTTTCCCCATTCAATATGATTTTTGGCTCTGTATTTGACACATATCCCACTCACTATTTTCAGATAGTTTTTATATAAAAATTATTAAAGTTTTTAACATAAAGGGATTTTGAATTTTGTGCTCTCTCTGGCTTTAGTAGATGTCCTTTAATTTTCTATTTTGTTGATATGACAATATATTTACTGATTGATGTATATTGATCCAGTCTTTTATCAGTAGGATAACTCCAAGTTGACCATGGTGAATGAGTTTTTGATGTGCTTTAGAATTTAATTTGCTATTATTTTGTTGACAATTATTTTTGCTATGTTCATATGGACATTGGTCTTCAGGATTCTATTTCAGCTGTGTGTTTTTTTTTTTTTTTGAGTGGGATGTGAAGGTAATGCTGGTTTTGTGAATTATTTTAGAAATGTTTCCTCATTTTTATTCCTTGAGATTAGTTTTGGAAAGAATTGATCCTTGTTCTCTTTTAAAAGTATGGCAAAAATCAGCAGTGAAGTTACCTATGCTAGCTGTTTTTCATAGGAGAATATTTTTTACAGATCTAATGTCATCACCATGTATTGCTGTATTTAGTTTTTTAAAAAATGTTTTCATGATGTTAAATTTGGTTAGTATTATTTTCCAGAATTTTATTCATTTATTTTAAAGTTAATTTACTATCTTCCTATTTACTAGTGTATGGTTTCACAACTATTTATATTGGCCCTTCTTACTTCTATGGTGTTGGTTCAGCTCTTATTTCATTTGTTTGGTACATTTATATTTTTAGTTTGTCTAATTAATTTGTCAACTTTATTTGTCTTTTCAGATAGTTGTTTCACTGATATTTGACATTTTAGTCTCAATTCAATGATGTCTGCTCTAATTTTTGTAATTTTGTATACTGTACTTTGGTCTGGTATGCTTTTGATTTTCTAAGTCTTAAAGATGTTAAATTTTTTGAAAGTTTTACATTTTCTGTAGGTATATATAAACTTTTCTCTACATTTGCTGTGTCCCATAAGTTTGGTTTGTTTTCTTAATTTTCATCTTGAGAAAGTTTTAAATTTTATTTTTGATTTCTTCAATGACTCATTGTGGATTTCTCCCCCAGTCCCCACAACTGTGTTTGTGGGTCTTCTGGTTGTATAATCGTTTAAGAATTCTTTTATGGTTGATTTCTCATTTTATTCTGTCTTGTCCAGAAAAGATAGAGAATATAATTTCAATTCTCTTTGAAATTTTTAATGATTTGGTTTTTGGCCTAGTATGTATTCTGTTCTACAGAAAGTCTCAAGTGCTTGCGAAGAGTATGTATTCTGCAGCTGTTGAAGAGCTGTTCTGTAGAATGTTCTGTAAATGTCAAATCCATTTGGGCTCTAATATAGTTTAATTCTGATGCTTCTTTTTCTTTTTAATTCTGGATAGTCTGTGCATTATTGAAATGGGAAGCTAAAGTATCCCATGATTATTCTATTGGAATCTCTCTGTATCTTTAGGATCATAACACTTGTTCTGGGAACTCTAATATTAGGTGCACATGTATTTTCAACAGTTACACATTTTTGTGGAATTGATGCTTGATCATCACAAATTACCATCTTGGTTTCTTCCTAAACAATTTGCCTTCAAGTTTGCTTTGTCGTATATAAATATAGCTTCTCCTTGCTCTAGGGTTTCATTTATGTGGGAAATCATTTGCATCCTTTCCTTTCCTGTTAGTGTGCATCTTTATTGATGAAGTGAATTTTATGTAGCCCAGAATGCGTTAAATCTACTTAGCCATACTGTATGTTTTAATTGACTAATGTAGGGGATTTACCATCCAAGTAATTTTGATAGATAAAAACTTCTTCCTGTCATTTTTGTATTTTCCTCTAATTTTTTTGACTTTTCTTTGTTGTCTCCTGATGGCTTATTTTATTGATACCATTTGATTTTCTCTGTTGCTTTTTTAGTTGGTTTTATGTTTTCACATGCTTTCATTACAGTAGTTTTCTTTCTTTTTATGGATTTCAGACTTCTTTAAACATCACTTGCTGCAAGTGTTGAGGTGGTGGTCATGAATTTCCCTGGGGTTTGCATCTCCTAGAAGTTTCATTTCACTTACATGTCTGGGGAATAACTTAACTGGGTAGAGTATTGTTGATTGGACAGTAATATTTTTCAAGACTTCAAGTATGCCATTCATCCACTTGGCCTCTAAAAGATTTTTGATGACAAATCTGTTATTCATTTCTGGGTGTCTTGGAGCTTTTTTGTCTCACAGACTTTTAGAATTCTTTCTTTGAATTATGTTTGACAGTTTGACTATAATATAAAGTGATGAAGATTTTTTTCTTCTGCACATCAATTTGCCATCCAGTAAGCCTGCTTTGTGTGAATATTCATATGTTTTCCACTGTCAGTAAAATTTTCTGCTACTGTTATTTTTAATAGATGTTCTATGCCCTTACATTTGTCCTTGTCTTTCAGATATTCAAAAAGTGTAAATAGTTAATTTTTCTTTTAATGATGTTCCAAAAGTCTTCAATGCTTCTTTCTTCTTCCCTTTCTTTTTCTTTATTTTTTCCTGACTATAATATTTCAAAAGACTGTGCTATAACTTGAATATGCGAAGTAAAGGCTTTGTAATCAGCTTGAGTCCATTGATGGGTGATAGAATCTTTAAGATGGAAAACATAATGGAAGCAAGATATATCATGGGGAACATGACATTTCACTATCTAGTGAATAGCTTTGCTGCACCATAAACTCCATACCATAATATTCTGGCTCACTGAAGTATTCATCATTTGAAACTTCTGAACATCTGAGGCAAAATAAACCTTTCCCCTTTGTTGATTAGTTCATGTATTTTTTTTTTTTACTATGACAGAAATCTGACTAATAGAAAATATGTACTGAGAAATGGGCTTGCTTCTGTGACTATACTTGAAATGATATAATAACTGTGTAAATTGTGGGAGAAGTTTGGAGTATTTTGGAGAAACTGATTAGGAAATTTCTAGAACGTTATAAGCAGAGTTTAATGGGCAGTTCTGGTGAGGATCCCCAAGACCAGAATGCTAATAGAAATGTTGCCAGAAGAGTTTAGTTTCATTAGTTTTGAGGATATAAAGACTCCATTGGAAATTGAACTAGTAGCTGCCCATTGACAAAGAATTTGAATGCACTTTACTCATTTCCTGAGATTTTGTGGGATACAGAATGTAAATTGATGGAATGGTGGTTCTGGAAGAGAAAATGTAAATGCACATAGCACTCACAAAGTGGCTTGGGTATTACTGAAATAGTGAGATTCAGAAGCAAACAGGACCATACAGAGAAGCAGAAAAAGTTGGAAAACAGATAATAGGGAAAAAAAGTGCCTTTAAATGTGTTTCCAAGGATACAGCTGATAATAAAATTGTTGATATTAAAGTAAGCCAAGACACTTGGGCTGGTTCTGAAATTTTGCTTTTTGAATTATTGTGCTGTATACACTGATGTTGTGGTATCATGATAGTATGCTGATTTTAGTTCTTTAGGATAAATACTAAGGAGTGAGATAAGTGAGTCATATGGTGTTTTCATTCCTAGTTTTTTGAGTAATCTCCATATTGCTATCCAGATTTCTTTTGCAAGTTTTCAGGCCCATCAACAATGTAAGGGTGTACCTTTCCCCACTTCCTAATCAGTAATTATTATTATTTGTGTTCATAATTATTGCCATTCTAGATAAAGTTAAATAAAATCTAAATTAGTTTGATTAGCATTTTCCAGATTGCTTGATATGGTGAATATCTTTTCACATATTTGTAGGATATTCATATTTCTTCTTTTGAGAGTGTCAGTTTCTTTTGTTAATTTTTTGATTGAATTATTATATTTTTTGCATTAAGTTTTTGTGGTTTCTATACCACAAAATGAATGTGGATGAATGTGGTTCTGGATAATAATTTCCAGTTGAAGGAGCAGCTGGCAAAGATTTCTCCCATTCTGTAGACTCCTTCCTCATGCTCCTGTTTCCTTTGCTGTGTAGAAGTTTTAGTTTGATGCCATCCCACTCACAGATTCTTGGTTTTATTTCCTGAGAAATAAGGAAGTTATTAAGTTATTAAGGAAGTTAATGCCTGTACCAGTTTGTTAGACTGTTCAGCCTAGGATTTCTTTTTCCATTTACAAATGTGTGTTTGAATTCTATTTTCACTTTTGAACAAATGGATATGCAATTTTCTGAGCACCATTTGTATAACAGTCTGCAACACATGCTTTTGGCTCCTTTGTCAACTATCAGATAACTGTAACTACGTTGGGTTGTCTGTATCTTCTGTTCTGTTCCACTTGTCTTCATGTCTATTTGGCACCAATGCCAGGCTATTGTCCCCATTTCCCTTCCCTTATTCTGCTTTCACTACTTTAATAACCTTTCTTTTGCTATGTTATTTATTTATTTTTCATGGGTATTTTCCACAAGTACACAAAGATGAAATTTCCTATATTGATAACATTATTTTGTTCAATTCATTCTGCATTTCCTCCAATTTTTTTCTCCCATTGAACCTCCTCCCTACAGCTTTATGATATCCAATCCACCCCCTGTTTCTTCCCCTATTTTTCTTTAACTTCCACATATGAGAGAAAATACTTGACTTTTGATTTTCCAAGTTGGCTCATTCCACTTAAAATCACATATTACATTTCCATCAATGTACTAGTAAATGCTGTGATTTAATTCTTCTTTATGACCAAGTAAAATGCCAGTGTTTACACACAATATATTTTCATTCATAAATCTATTGAGGCAACAATTGGTTTGACGCAATAAATAGATTATTGTGAATTTTGCTGATATACGCATTGAAGTGAATATTTTAGTATGGCATGTAGATTTTTGTTTGGATAGATACTAAGGTGTGGGATAGCTGGGTCATGTGTTGCTTACATTTTTAGTTATTTGAGAAATCCTTCCAGAGTGGTTGCATTAATGGCAGTCCGCCAAACATGTAGGATGTACCTTTTCCCACATATCCTTTCTAGCTTTAATTATTATGTATTTATAGCCTTTAAATTTTTTTCTTTTCAGATATACATCACAGTAGAGTGTATTTTGACAGATAATACATCCACAGAATAATTTATTCTAATTAGGATCCCATTTTTGCAGTTGGACATGATAAGGAGTTTCACTGTTTGTGTATTACTATATGAACATAGTAAAGTTATGTCCAATTCATTCTGTTGTCATTCCTATTCCCTTCTCACTTCCCTTCTCTTCATTCCCATTTGTCTAATCCAATGAACTTCTATTCTTTCCTTCTCATTCTTTTAGTGTGTGTTAGCATTTCATATTAGAGAGAATATTTGGAACTTTTTTTGGGGGATTGACTTATTTCACTCAGTGTAATACTGTCCAGTTCCATGTATTTAGGGCAAATACCATGATTCCGTTTATTTAATGGCTGAGTAACATTCCATTGTATATACTTAACCAGATTTTCTTTATCCATTCATCTGTTGAAGGGCACCTAGTTTGGTTCCATAACAGCTATTGTGAATTGAGCTGCTATAAACTTTGATATAACTGCATCACTGTAGTATGCTGATTTTAAGTCCTTTGGATATGTACTGAAGAGTGGTATAGTTGGTGGTTTCATTCCAAGTATTCTCAGGCATCTCCATACTGCTTTCCATAATGGTTGCATCAATTTGCAGTCCCATTTATGAGTGTACCATTTCCCCCCGACATCAGCAACATATTTAGTTACTTGTATTCTTTTTTATTTTTGGTGGCGGGGATGGGGGACCAGGGATTGAACTCAGGGGCACTCAATCATTAAGCCACAACCTCAGCCCTATTTTCTATTATATTTAGAGACAGGATCTCACTAAGTTGCTTAGTGCCTACCACTGGTAAGGCTGGCTTTGAACCCAAGATCCTTCTGTCTTAGCCTCTTAAGACACTGGTATTACAGGCATGTACCACCGTGACTGGTCTGTTAGTTGTATTCTTAATCATTGCCATTCTGACTGGAGTGAGATGGAATCTCAGTGTAGTTTTAATTTGTATTTCTGTACTTGCTAGAGAAGTTGATTGTATTTCTTCTTTTTTAAAATGATTTTTTTTTAATTTTTACAGACTGCATTTTGATTCATTGTATGCAAATGGGGTACATCTTTTCATTTCTATGGTTGTGCACAATGTAGATTCATTCCATTTGTATAATCATACATGTACATGGGGTAATGATGTCTGTCTTATTCCACCATTTTTCATACCCTCCCTGTCTCATTTCCCTCTATATAATCTAAAGTTCCTTCTTTTGAGAAGTGCCTGTTCAGTTTCTTAGCCCATTTATTGATTGGGTTATTTTATTTTATTTTTGTTTTGGTGTTGAGTTTTTGAATTCTTTTTGTAGCCTGTAGACTAATACTATGAGTTGCAGGTGGCAAAGATCTTTGACCATTCTGTAGGTTTTTCTTCAGGTTTTGATTGTTTCTTTTGATGTAAAAAACATTTGTTTGACACCATCCCATTTATTGATTCTGGTTTTACTTTTTGCACTTTGGGAATCTTGTTGAGAAAGTCAATTCCTAAACCAACCTGATGGAGAACTGAGCCTGCATTTTCTTCTAGTAAGTGTAGGTCTCTGGTATAATGCCTAGGTCCTTTATTCACTTTATTCACTTTTTGTTCAGTGTGAGAGACTGGAGTTAAATTTCATTATGCTACATATGAATTTCCACTATTGACATTCAAAATACAAAAGCACATTATAATAACTTGCAATATGACCAAGAGGAATTCAACTAGGTATCCAAGGTTGGTTCACATAACACAAATCAGTAAATTTAAATCACCACAAAAATAAACCTATAGACAAGAATCCTATTATTTCTCAACAGATAGAGAAACAGCATTTGACAAAGTACAACACCCATTCATGATTAAAACATTCAAAAAATATAAGGAGAGAAGGAACATATCTCAACCTTGTAAAGGCTCTGCATGACAAATCCAATGCCATCATAATTCATAATAGAGAAAAACTGAAAGCATTCCCCTAAAACCAATAACAAAGTAGGATGCCCACTTTTACCAATACCTTTGATGTAGTCCTTGAAACTATAGCCAGAGAAATTAGGCAATTAAAGAAAATTGAAAAAATACAAAGAGGAAAAGGAACTAATATTATCTGTTTGCTAATGACATGATTCTAGATTTTTTTATATATATATATTTTTTTATTGTAAACAAATGGGATACATGTTGTTTCTCTGTTTGTACATGGCGTAAAGGCATACCATTTGTGTAATCATAAATTTACATAAGGTAATGTTGTTTGATTCATTCTGTTATTTTTTCCCTTCCCCCCACCCCTCCCACCCCTCTTTTCCCTCTATACAGTCCTTCCTTCCTCCATTCTTGCCTCCCTCCCTAACACTAACTCTAACCCTAACACTAACCCTTCCCACCACCATTATGTGTCATCATTCACTTATTAGCGATATCATTCGTCCATTGGTTTTCTGAGATTGGCTTATCTCACTTAACCTGATATTTCCAGTTTCATCCATTTGCCTGCAAATGCCATAATTTTATCATTCTTTATGGCTGAGTAATATTCCTTTGTATATATATATACCACAGTTTCTTTATCCATTCATCAATTGAAGGACATCTAGGTTGGTTCCACAATCTGGCTATTGTGAACTGAGCAGCTATGAACATTGATGTGGCTGTATCTCTGTAATATGCTGATTTTAAGTCCTTTGGGTATAGGCCAAGGAGTGGAATAGCTGGGTCAAATGGTGGTTCCATTCCAAGTTTTCTAAGGAATCTCCACACTGCTTTCCAGAGTGGCTGCACTAATTTGCAGCCCCACCAGCAATGTATGAGTGTACCTTTCTCTCCACATCCTCGCCAACACCTGTTGTTACTTGTATTCTTGATAATCGCCATTCTAATTGGGGTGAGATGGAATCTTAGGGTGGTTTTGATTTGCATTTCTCTTATTACTAGAGATGTTGAACATTTTTCCATATGTTTGTTGAGTGCTTGTATATCTTCTTCTGTGAAGTATCTATTCATTTCCTTAGCCCATTTGTCAATTGGATTATTTACATTCTTGGTGTAGAGTTTTTTGAGTTCTTTATAGATTCTGGAGATTAATGCTCTATCTGAAGTATGATTGGCAAAGATTTTCTCACACTCTGTAGGCTCTTTCTTCGCATTGCTGATAGTTTCCTTTGCTGAGAGAAAGTTTTTTAGTTTGAATCTATCCCAGTTATAATTCTTGCTTTTATTTCTTGTGCTATTGGAGTCCTGTTGAGGAAGTCTGGTCCTAAGCCGACATGTTGAAGCTCTGGACCTACTTTTTCTTCTATAAGATGCAAGGTCTCTGGTCTGATTCCGAGATCCTTAATCCATTTTGAGTTTAGTTTCGTGCATGGTGAGAGATATAGGTTTAGTTTCATTCTGTTGCATATGGATTTCTAATTCTCCCAGCACCATTTGTTGAAGAGGCTATCTTTTCTCCATTGCATGTTTTGGCCCCTTTGTCTAGTATGAGAAAATTGTATTTATTTAGGTTTGTGTCCGTGTCCTCTATTCTGTACCATTGATCCACCTTTCTATTTTGGTACCAATACCATGCCGTTTTTGTTACTATTGCTTTGTAGTAGAGTTGAAGATCTGGTATTGCGATACCCACTGCTTCACTCTTTCTGCCAAGGATTGCTTTAGCTATTCTGGGTTTTTTATTCTTCCAGATGAATTTCATAATTGCTTGCTCTATTTCTGTAAGGTACATCATTGGGATTTTAATTGGAATTGCATTGAATCTGTATAGCACTTTTGGTAGTATGGCCATTTTGACAATATTAATTCTTCCTATCCAAGAACATGGGAGATCTTTCCATCTTCTAAGGTTTTCTTTAATTTCTTTCTTTAGTGTTCTGTAGTTCTCATTGTAGAGGTCTTTCACCTCTTTTGTGAGATTGATTCCCAAGTATTTTATTTTTTTCAAAGCTATTGTGAATGGGGTAGTTTTCCTGATTTCTCTTTCTGAAGATTCATCACTTATGTATAAAAATGCCTTAGATTTATGTGCATTGATCTTATATCCCGCTACTTTACTGAATTCACTTATGAGATCTAAAAGTTTTCTGGTGGAATTTCCTGGTTCCTCTAAGTATACAATCATATCATCGCAAATAGGGATAGTTTGAGTTCTTCTTTGCCTATTCGTATCCCTTTAATTTCTTTGGTCTGTCTAATTGCTCTGGCTAGAGTTTCAAGGATGATATTGAATAGAAGTGGTGAAAGAGGGCATCCCTGCCTTGTTCCAGTTTTTAGAGGGAATGCTTTCAGTTTTTCACCATTTAGAATGATATTGGCCATGGCCTTAGCGTAGATTGCCTTTATAATGTTAAGGAATGTTCCCACTACCCCAATTTTTTCTAGTGTTTTGAGCATGAAGGGATGCTGTATTTTATCAAATGCTTTTTCTGCATCTATTGAAATAATCATGTGATTCTTAACTTTAAGTCTGTTGATATGGTGAATGACATTTATTGATTTCCTGATGTTGAACCAACCTTGCATCCCTGGGATGAAATCCACTTGATCGTGGTGCACTATCTTTTTAATATATATTTGTATGCGATTTGCTAAAATTTTGTTGAGAATTTTTGTGTTGATGTTCATTAAGGATATTGGTCTGAAATTTTCTTTCCTCGATGTGTCTCTGTCTGGTTTAGGTATCAGGGTAATATTGGCTTCATAGAATGAGTTTGGGAGGGTTCCCTCCTCTTCTATTGCATGGAATACTTTGAGGAGTATTGGAATGAGCTCTTCTTTAAAGGTTTGTAGAACTCGGCTGAGAACCGAGAACATCTGGTCCTGGACTTTTCTTTGTTGGTAGGCTATTGATGACTTCTTCTATTTCATAACTTGAAATTGGTCTATTTAAATTGTGTATGTCCTCCTCGTTCAGTTTAGGCAATTCATATGTCTCTAGAAACCTGTTGATGTCTTTGAAATTTTCTATTTTGTTGGAGTATAGATTTTCAAAATAGCTTCTAATTATGTTTTGTATTTCAGTTGTGTCTGTTGTGATATTTCCTTGTTCATTCCGAATTTTAGTGATTTGGGTTTTCTCTCGTCTTCTCTTTGTTAGTGTGGCTAAAGCTTTATCAATTTTGTTTATTTTTTCGAAGAACCAACTATTTATTTTGTCAATTTTTTATATTGTTTCTTTTGTTTCAATTTTGTTGATTTCAGCTCTGATTTTAACTATTTCCTGTCTTCTACTACTTTTGGTGTTGGTCTGTTCTTCTTTTTCTAGGGCTTTGAGCTGTAGTGTTAGGTCGTTTATTTTTTGAGTTTTACTTCTTTTATTAAATGCGCTCCATGAAATAAATCTTCCTCTAAGTACTGCTTTCATAGTGTCCCAGAGATTTTGATATGATGTTTCTTTGTTCTCGTTTACCTCTAAGAATTTTTAAATGTCCTTCCTAATATCTTCTGTTATCCATTCATCATATAATAGCATATTGTTTAATCTCCAGGTGTTGGAGTAGTTTCTGTTTTTTACTCTTTCATTTATTTCTAACTTCAATCCATTATGATCTGATAGAATACAAGGTAGTGTCTCTATCTTCTTGTATTTGCTGACATTAGCTTTGTGGCATAATATATGGTCTATTTTAGAGAAGGATCCATGTGCTGCTGAGAAGAAAGTGTATTCGCTCTTGGTTGGATGGTATATTCTATAAATGTCTGTTAAGTCTAAATTATTGATTGTGTTATTGAGCTCTATGGTTTCTTTGTTCAATTTTTGTTTGGAAGATCTGTCCAGTGGTGAGAGAGGCGTGTTAAAATCACCTAGTATTATTGTGTTATGGTCTATTTGGTTTCTAAAATTGAGAAGGATTTGTTTAACATACATGGATGAGCCACTGTTTGGGGCATAGATATTTATGAGTGTTATATCTTGCTGATTTATGTTCCCTTAAGCAGTATGAAATGTCCTTCCTTATCCCTTCTGACTAACATTGGCTTGAAGTCCACATTATCTGAAATGAGGATGGATACTCCAGCTTTTTTGCTGAGTCCATGTGCATGGTATGTTTTTCCCCATCCTTTCACCTTTAGTCTATGGGTATCTCTTTCTATGAGGTGAGTCTCTTGCAGGCAACATATTGTTGGATCTTTCTTTTTAATCCAATCTGCCAGTCTATGTCTTTTGATTGATGAATTCAGGTCATTAACATTCAGGGTTATTATAGAGATATGATTTGTATTCCCGTTCATTTGGTTCATATTTAAAATTTTATTTATTTATTAATTTTTTTTTTGTCACATCTTGGTTCCTCCTTTATTTGACAGTTCCTTTAGGGTAATTCCTCCCTTTGCTGATTTGCTTGTTTTTTATCTCTTCCTCATGAAATATTTTGCTGAGAAGATTCTGTAATGCTGGCTTTCTTTTTGTAAATTCTTTTAGCTTTGTTTATCATGGAAGGATTTTATTCATCGTCAAATTTGAAGGTAAGTTTTGCTGGGTATAAGATTCTTGGTTGGCATCCATTTTCTTTCAGTGCTTGAAAAATATTGTCCAGGCGCTTCTAGCTTTTAGGGTCTGGATTGAAAAATCTGCTGATATCCGTATTGGTTTCCCCCTTAATGTAATTGGTTCTTTTCTCTCACAGCCTTTAAAATTCTGTCTTTATTTTGTATGTTAGGTATTTTCATTATAATGTGCCTTGGTGTGGGTCTGTTGTAATTTTGTGTATTTGGAGTCCTATAAGCCTCTTGGACTTGATTTTCCATTTCATTCTTCAGATTGGGAAATTTTCTGATATTATTTCATTGAATAGATTAGTCATTCCTTTGATTTGTTTCTCTAAGCCTTCCTCAATCCCAATAATTCTCAAATTTGGCCTTTTCATGATATCCCATAGTTCTTGGAGATTCTGTTCATGATTTCTTACCATCTTCTCTGTTTGTTCAATTTTGCTTTCGAGATTAAATATTTTGTCTTCAATATCTGAAGTTCTATCTTCCAGGTGTTCTATCCTATTGGTTATGCTTTCTATGGAGTTCTTAATTTGGTTTATTGTTTCCTTCATTTCAAGGATTTCTGTTTGGTTTTTGTTTAGTATCTCTAACTCTTTATTGAAATGATCTTTTGCTTCTTATATTTGCTCTTTTAACTGTTGACTGCTGTGATCATTCAATGCCTGCATTTGCTCTTTCATCTCATCATTCAATGCCTGCATTTGCTCTTTCATCTCATCGTTTGCTTCCCTAATCATTTAATTATGTACATTCTGAACTCCCTTTCTGTCATTTCTTCTGCCATGCTGTCATTGGATTTTATTGATGTAACATCTAGATTTGTTTGGGGCATTTTCTTCCTTGTTTTCTCATATTGTTCAGGAATCAGTGGGTCATTAAGATATTGCAGATTTCCTCTCTCAACTTATAATGTCCCTGAAGATTGCTAGTATATCCCCTCTTATCCTTCAGTAGCCTGAAATCTTGGACGAAGTTGATAATGCAGAGCTCCACGAAGAAGCTGCCTCTCTAGGGGTGGTGACCCTCAGGTGGTGTATATTCCCTGCTAGTGGTCAGAGGTGGTCTCCACTTGTTGACCAATGGTCATCCAAAGGGGAAGTAGGCTGCGGTCTGAGGGAAGTCCTCTTTGGGCCTGTGTCTCTGGTTTTACCCTCCTTGTGGGAAAACCTCACCCGGCAGGGAAGACTCACCCGGTGGGGAGGTCTCGCTGGTCAGTTCTCCTCCTAGAGGTTCCCCTCAATCTACAACTACCGCCTGGGCTGAGCTGTCTTCCTCTGCAATGTTCCCAGGGGCCCGGACCTACCTCCTGGGCCTGGGAGCCTCACCCTCTGCAGGCGAGTCTCCTTAGGCTGCCTCTCCCGGAGAATCCGCCTGCAGTCCTGGAAACTTCGCTCCGCCCCTAGGCGTGTCTCTGTGTGGCTCTTCCAGCAAGAAGCCACCTAGCTCCTGGGACCCTGCTCTGCACCTAATCGCCTGGTTATGTGGCCCCTCCTCTGAGCCGCCACCTGGAGCCCCGTACAATAGTTCCGGTACCCAGAGACCCACCACACCTCCTCCTCCGGACAGCGGCCGGGTTTCCAACGCAGTCACTAGGAGCCCAAGCAATTAACTTTGCGTCTCCTCCTCCCGCCAACTGCCCGTAGCCATAGGCAGTCACTCCAAGTCCAAGTGACCGGCCCTGTTCCTCCTCCTCTTCCTCGGGGTAGTCCCCCGGGTATTCAGGAGCGGTGGCTCCAAGACCAAGTGACCCACCATGCTCCTCCTCCAGGCAGGAGCGGTCGTTTGAGTGCAATCAACTCACCACTCGTCTCCTCCTCTGGCAACCGCCTGTGGCTCTGATGCAGTCACTCCTAGACCAAGAGACCACCGCACTTCTCCTCTTCCTCCGGGCAACCCCCCCCCGGTGTTCAGAAGCGGTCATTCTGAGTCCAAACAGCTCGCCACGCAGCTCCTCCTCTGGCAACCGCCTGTGGCTCTGATGCAGCTACTCCTAGACCAAGTGACCCGCCGCGCTCTTCCTCCAGGAAGGCCACTGGTGTTCTGGAGCTCTCGTTCTGAGTTCAAACAGCTCGCCACGCAGCTCCTCCTCTGGCAACCGCCTGTGGCTCTGATGCAGCTACTCCTAGACCAAGTGACCCGCCGCGCTCTTCCTCCAGGAAGGCCACTGGTGTTCTGGAGCTCTCGTTCTGAGTTCAAACAGCTCGCCACGCAGCTCCTCCTCTGGCAACTGCCTGTGGCTCTGATGCAGTCACTCCTAGGTCAAGCGACCCGCTGCGCTCCTCCTCTTCCTCCGGGCACCTTCCGGTGTTCAGGAGCACTCGCTCTGAGTTCAAACAGCTCGCCATGCAGCTACTCCTCTGGCAACCTCCTGTAGCTCTGACACAGTCACTCCTAGATCAAGCGACCCGCCGCGCTTCTCCTCTTCCTCCGGGCAACCCCCCGGTATTCAGAAGCGGTCGTTCTGGGTCTAAACAGCTCGCCACGCAGCTCCTCCTCAGGCAGCCGACCGGAGCCCCAGTGGTTGCTCCGAGTCCAAGCGCTGTGCTGAGCCGCCTCCTCTACGATGATCCCAGTTGTCGGTGTTTACCGCTCCAGTGGGGGGAGGGGCAACTCGCCGAGCAACTCTACTTCACAAAGCTCCCTGTGTTCTGGGGCTACCGCCTCATCCGGGACACCTCCCCAATGGGAGAGACTCACTCAGTGACTTTGAGTTGGTCCCAAGTCTCTCACTATCTCCTCTTTTGAATCTTGCATCCTGGAGCAACGTGAAATGCAGCCGCCTCCTAGTCCGCCATCTTGAAACTCATGATTCTAGATTTTAAGAAAAAAACAAAATAATAACAACAACAAACAAATCACCTCCACCAGGAGACTTCTGGAACTCATAAATGAATTCAGAAAAGTAGCAGAATACAATGTCAACAGCCACAAATTAAACTCATTCCTACACTCCATGATGAACCTGCTAAAAAAGAAATTAAGAAAACTATTCCATTCACCATTGCCTCAAAAATAAAATACTTGGGAATCAATCTAACAAAGAGGTAAAGGAGTTCTACAATCAAACTTATAGATCACTAAAGAAAGAAATTGAAGAAGACCCTAAAAGATGAGATAACTTCCCATGTTCTTGGATACACAGAATTGATTTTGTCCAGATGGCTATAAAACCAAAAGAATTACACAAATTCAATGCAATTCCCTTCAAAATTTCCAATTATGTACTTCAAAGAAATGGAAAAAGCAGTCATGGCATTCATTTGGAAAAGTAAGAGATCCTGAATAGCAAAAGCAATCCTTAGAGAGAAGCAAAGCAGGAGGAATCATAACACCAGGTCTCAAATTATACCACAGAGTAATTATAGTAACAAACAAGCATGGTATTGGCACAACACAGGCTTAAAGGCCAAGGGAAGACACAGACAAACCCACATATCTAAAGTTCTCTCATAATAGACAGGTACCCAAAACATACATTGGAGAAAAGACATTTCATATTTATGTGTTATAAATGTAAAATTATGTATTATAAAATATATTTAATATTTTAAAGTTATAACATATTTAATATTTTTACTAGCCAAAGCAATACTTTGCAAGAATAGTAAAGCAGGAAGAATCACAGTACCAGACCTTAAACTATACTACAGAGAAATAATAATAGAAGTGGCATGGTATGCTGATTTTAAGTCCTATAGGTATAAACCAAGGAGTGAGATTGCTGGCTCAAACATTCCAAGCTTTCTGAGGAATCTCCTTACTGCTTTTCAGAGTGGCTGCACTAATTTGCAACCCCCCCACAGCAATGTATGATTGTGCTTTTTTCCCCTCATCCATGCCAACACCTATTGTTGCTTGTATTCTTGATAATAGACATTCTAATTGGAGTGAAATGAAATCTTAGGGTGATTTTAATTTGCATTTCTCTAATTACTAGAGATGATGAGCACTTTTTCATATATTTGTTAATCACCTGTATATCTTCTTCTGTGAAGTATCTGCCCAGTTCCTTAGCCCATTTATTGATTGGGTTATTTGTATTCTTGGTGTAAAGTTTTTTAAGTTATTTATAAACTTTGGAGATTAGTGCTCTATCTGAAGTGCATGTGAAAAAGATTTTCTCCCACTCTGTAGGCTCTCTTTTCACATTATTGATTGTTTCCTTTGCTGAGAAAAAGCTTTAGGTTGAATCCATCCCATTTATTGATTCTTTCTTTGATTTCTTGCACTCCAGGGGTCTTGTTAAGGAAGTCTGATCTAAGCCTACATGATGAAGATTTGGGCCCACTTTTTTTTTTATTTGGTGCAGGGTCTCAGGTTCTGAGGTCTAATTCCTAGCCTCCAGGTATGTTTTCTGTATTTGAACTAGACCTCAATTTTAGGTTAGGCAACCCTGATTTTGAGTCTTACTTTAAATTTAGATAGAGTCTATTAAAAAGTCATTTTAAAGAGTGGATTTATATCTTGGTGGTTAACAATAGCAAGTTATTCCAAACTTCAATTTTTCATTCACATAAAATCATCTCCTGGGTTGCTGGAAGAGTATATAGGATAAGATAAGGAATGTGTTAGGCACTTGGAAGTGCCCAAGAAATGTTAGTTACTATCCTGTCATGTTTTCTAAAAGGTTGACAAAGCACACAAGGATGAATAATTAGTTTAATTAATGTGTAGTTGAGTTGAAAAGTAACAGACATAGAGGCAGAAAAAGCAACACAAATTTTTGAGCATATTTCTTCACTAAAATTAGTTTGCACCATATTTGAACTTAGCATTTTGTTTTAGTGACCATCATTCAGAATATTAGGAGAAGTGACATACAGCACAGGAAAGATGATGTTTTAAAAATATTTGTAATTACCACATAAACTACTGGTAACATTGGTATACTGAAATCATCCAATTTCTCACTCTTTTAAAAGTTATTCTTTGGGATAATTTTTGTGAGATGAGAGTGAAAAGATCTTATTGGCTTAGAATAATGATTTTCTTTCACAAAAATTATTCTTTGAAGTACTAAATAATGGTACTTGCAATGGTTTCAATTCTGATACAAAGCATTCATTAAACTGAGCATTTCGGGTGCTGGGGATTGAACCCAGAGCCCTGTGCATACGAGGCAAGCACTCTACCAACTGAACTATATTCCCAGCCCTAAACTGAGCATTTCTAAAAAAAAAAAAAAAAAAAAAAGAAAATTAGAGTCACTCTATTTCTAGGAAGGAAAAGTCTACTTAGTTGTGTTGGAATATAAAAATAAATGAATAAATAAATAAATGATTTTAACAAAAGTGATGTGTAGTATGTTCTCTGGGTTTAAAATCTGATGTAAGTAATCATCTGACTAAAAAACAACTTTATAGCCTAACTCTAAAAGCAGCTCTTGGCTTGGATTTTCTCCAAATTTCAAAACAGTGGTGAAATATTTTAATCAAGGTATTTATTCTCCCCCTGCCTTCCTCCTGAAATACGGACATTGTGTCCTTGAAGGAAAATGAATTAACAAAGACTGCAGCAATTTACTCTTCCCCTACCATTTTGCTGCTGCCATTATCAACCAAGGAAGAAATTCTTTCCTTTCTAGGTTTAGCAGGATCTTTATGATCCTAGATCCCAAATTTTTCCATCCTGGCTGCCCCCTTGTTTGAGGCTTCAAAGGGCACCCCCACTGAAAGTCCCTTTCCAGACCCTAAGGAAAGCCCTTTTTCAAGTCCCAGCCCAACACCTCCCTGACATTCTACCTGTTTTTTCTCTGAGTAAAGTGGGCTTGCTCTGGGGGTCTTAGAATGTTCAGTCCCCATCTTGGGTCCTGGCATACCTATCAAAAAGGCTAGACGCCACTGTAAGAGACTGGAACCATGTCTTAGGGTATTTGTCTTAGCCCAGGAATAAAAAAAAAAAAAAAAAAAAAAAAAAAGAAAGAAAAGAAAGAAAGAAAGAAAGAAACGAAAGAAAGAAAGGAAGAAACTTTTCTTGGGACTTCCACTGAAGTGCTCTCTCATTATCTGTCTAACCTTCTTACTTATAAGGGTCTTCAAACTCTACCGCCCTATTAGGTGTTAACTTTGCAAACTGCTCTTATTCATTGCTCTTCTTTCTTTAAGACATGCATGCCTTTAAATCCAGTCACCCTCTTACCCCCACCTTCCAACATACATGCTTCAACAACCCATAGCAGCCTTGGAAGAGCACTATGGAAGAGTTACCTCCCCTGCCCCTTCAGTGTTCAGAAGGGGACCTTACACAATTCTATCTTCATATGTTTCACTGATTCTGCCTTCATATGAAGGGATCCAACAGGCTGGGTATGCCATTGTCTCCCTGGAAAACATTGTAGAGTCAGGACCACTATCTAACAACACCACCGACCAAAAGGCAGAACCAATCACTCTCACCCTGGAATTCACCCTTGCAAAGAGAGAATCCTTCACAATCAACCCTGACTCCAAATATGATTTTCACATTATACTATCCCATGCTGCTAATTGGAAAGAGAGGGAACTACAAAAGGGAACTTCATCACCAACTCTAGCTACACCCTAAACCTCCTGAGACTCTTCACCTCCCAGCATCCATAGCCCTTGTACATTGCCAAGTCCTTCACACAGACCATCATTCATCTCTTTAGGAAATAATAAGGCAGATGAGGAGTCTAGAAGAGTGACCCTAATCCACACCATACCACATCATAATTCTCCATTGTCTCTTACCTCTACCAGCCCCCAAGAGGGAGATACTTTCCTACCTCTACTGTTTATTCCGCCTGAACATTTCTTACTGGCACAATTCACTGACTCATTTGCAACTATCCTCCTCTGACTCCTCATTTCTGAAGAATCTCTCCTGTACTTGTGAAGTTTGCCTACGAATCAATCCTACAGCTATCAGGTCCCCCAATTTTCCAACTCACCAGGCCCGTGGTATCTTTTTTAGACTGGCACCTTGATTTCACTCACATACCCATAATAAGAAAGTCCAAATACCTTTTAGACATGGTAGACATTTTCTGAGGAAGGGTTGAAGCTGTCCCCACCTCCCAAAAAAGGGCACTATCTCTACCTTCATCCTTCATAAAATCATGCTTCGTTTTGGAGTGCCTACCTCCTACTCAGATAATGGGCCTGAATTCATCTCCTGAATTCTCAACAACTTTCCAAGGCTCTTGGAGTTCCTTGGCATTTCCACATTCCCTTTCACCCAGTCATCAGGTAAAATGGAATGAACAAAATGAACTCTTAAAAACACCTTAACCAAACTTTCTTTAGAACTTTGCCTGACTGGGTTAAACTCTTGCCTCTTGCTTTTCTGTATCTTCACTCACTTCCAAAGAAACCTGCCAATATCTCCTCTTTTGAGCTGAAGTGTGGTCATCCCATCCTTCCCCCTGGGATAATGACTCTTCCTTCCCCTCTTCCTTCTCATATATTCACTCCTCTCCTAAATCACATTCAGGCATTCCTATGGGGTTATGCCTACTCCTCCCTGCCTAGATCCTTGTCTGGCGCCCTGGCTCAACCTCTTCAGATAGGAGACCAAGTTCTTATCTCTCCTCCTCAGTAGATTACATCCCCTCTATCTTCCAAATGGCAGGAACCCCACATGGTGATCATGGTTATGTCAATGGCTGTCAAGGTGTGAGGTTTACTGTGATTGTTACACATTTTTTGGGTTAAGTTCTACTCTCAACTCACAAACTGCTCTCCAGTTTCTAACCTGCAGGGTTCTTCTAACCAATATTCAGCCACCCTGGTGGGATCTCTCTGCTCTCTGAAGGTCATAAAGTCCTTCACCCTTCTTCCCATTCCAGGGACAAGGGACCAGAACACTGAGGCATCAGACAACCACCCCCAGTCATGAGGACTGGACTGTCAGCCATATTCTTGCCTCTCCTGCCATCAACCCTCTCTGCATTTTTCCTGTTGGATTTTCCCTAATAGATTTTTGGAGGTGCCAGCCATTTTCACCCTCCCCATTTGCCCATAGGACTGCTGGAAGACTGACTTCTACTGTCCCTAGGAATGTTTTACCCATTTTATATGTCCTCACAGTCAATGATATGTCCCTTTGTAAGGACAGAAACTGAAGATACTGGATGGGAAAAGCCAAACTCCCTGATGCTGGCTACCTGTCCTTAGGACTTGCAATAAACATGGGACAAAAACTGGAATCTGCACCTACTGCTGGTCCTATCAAACCCACCAAGGCATGTCAGATGGGGGTGGGTATGCAGGACCAAGCACGCTATAAGGAATTATTCACAGAAAAATCTCAGATCCTACATGACCTGTTTCATCTCACTAACTGTCCCCTCAACTTCTCTATTCACTGGAAACCAATCCCAGAGGATTCACTCTTAACACAGATAGTCACCACCACACAACACATACTCAATTTAACCAACTCTCTCATGGCACATGGATGTTGGATGTGCATGAGAGCAGGGTTCTCTCATCTATGGATAGTGCCCTAGACTTTAACAGTTCTTTGAATTTCAACAGCATCCCCTTGGAGCAGGCGACTGTCACCCCATAATTATCAGGAAAGCCTCTCTTCCAATTTGCTTCCAGGTGCATGTCTTCCAATGGAAGCCATCCTGTAGGTTCACTAGAAAAAGGGAAGTGCTTGCAGGTAAAGTACCATGCACTCTCTACAAATGCTCTTTGCCCCCATCGGTCAAGTCTCTCCTCTCTGTAGTACAACTGTCTATTTCTGCCTTCCCCCAGGTTGGCAGGGCATCTGTGCACTTGTTCTCCTATTTCCTGCTATAGACCTAGTCCCCAGAGATGAGGAGGACCCTATATCCCTCAGCATGAACATAAGGCCTAGACCTAAGAGGCATACAATTCATACCCTTGCTAGCTACCCTCAGGGTGACTTCTGGCATAACAACTGGTACAGAAGGAATAGACACCTTTATAATAGTATCAAAAACTTTCCAATTAGCCCACTAGGGACATCAAAAGGTTGCAGAATCTATTCTTACCCTCCAAAACCAGCTAGACTCTCTGGCATCAGTAGTTCTCCAAAATTGTCATGGGCTAGACTCCTAATGACTAAGAAGGAGGTCTCTGTCTTTTCCTATAGGAAAAGGGCTGCTTCTATGTCAATTAACCAGGTATTGTTAAGGACAAGATTAAACAGCTGCAGGAGAACTTGGAGAAGAGAAGGAACGAACTTACCTAAGGATCCTCGTGGCCCATTTCGGGCCAATTTTGGCAACTTATTCTCCCATGAATGTCCCCACTCCTTATAATTGGCATCATACTGGCCTTTGCCTTCTGTACATTGAGATTTGCACAAAATCAGATTAAAAAATTTCTAATCAGACTAGTAATCAATTGTATTACAGGACTACCAGGACCTCATAAAGGAAGAATTGGAGTCTGGCTACAAGTGCACTCCCAAGAGGAACTATCCAGTCCCCAACCCCCACCTAATGCAATGACATTTCCCTCTCCTGAATCAGCTGTATGCCCATGCCCAGCAGGAAACAGGTACTGAAGAAGGATCTTTGCCTATATACCTAAAAGGGATCTTATAAAAACAAAAATGGGGAACGACAGGGACAATGGGTTAACAAGTCTGCAGTCATTTACAGCTCCCCTACCATTTTTCTGCTGCCATTATTCTGTGCTCCCCCCCCACCATTTTACAGCCTAGATCGTTAGCTCATGAACTTCCTCATCATTTATTGGTCAAATTATTATTAGCTTGTGAACTTTCACTGCTTAAGAATAGCTCCCCTGCCATTGTCTGTTTTTCTCTCTCACCCTTGAGGGCAGATACTATGCTCTTCTGCTTAATTAAATCTCTTGTGCGAGTTCCTGTATCTGGAGTGGTTTTCTGGGTACTTTTAGTCCTAAAAACAGCCAGACATATACTAGATTCCATTTAATTCTGAGCCTCCAAATGGATTTTTAAAGAATTAAGTTTGTCTAGGGGCTCAGATGTACTCAAATTTGTAACAAGTGCTGTTTTGTGTTTCAGCATGTCTCAGGTCGCCAAACTTGTAACTAATTAGGGGAGGGGAAATGGGAGAAGGCACATGGACCAAAAACAAAAGTAGCTGCAGGAGAGGGAACCCAATGAAGGGAGAGCAGAAAAATAACACTGCCATAGCAACTCTTTACATTTAATCACTCTGAAGTTTTTGAAGCTTTAAGATGTTCTTATTGGGGGAGAAGTGAAATAAACTATATGAGTTAAACCAGTAGATTAATGCATAAATGAAATTAAGGCCGGATGACTCATATATCAACACAGCCCTTACCTCATTTAAATTTTTTGAATTGTTATTTAACTTCAAGATAGACCTGAAGTTTTTTTTTTTTTTTTTAATTCCATTGTTTTATGAATGGAAGGTAAATATTCTCGAATTTTAGGTATAACCAAATATTTTCATATTCTAGCTCAAATAGGGCTTTCAAGTCTTGAAAGCAGAATAAAAAGGAGTGTTACAAACTGGGAGGGTGGGTATCATGGTAGAACCTTGAATTGATTTGTGGAAATGACATAAATTGCATATGTAACTGATGTGAAAAATCAAAATCCTCTAGGCAATGTGGAAGAGATGGAATGACTGGCTAAAAAAAAAAAAAAAGGTTTCCTGGAGGTGTTCATTTACATATTATATAGATGGCATGTATGTGTGTGTGTGTGTGTGTGTGTGTAACTTATAACATCACATTTCTTAGTATAACTTAAAACTCAGTCCTTGTCCCCAATGCCAAGTCGATAACAAGGACGTGGTTTTGAGAAAAAGGAAGTTTTATTTCTTTGTTAACAAAGGAGAAACACAGGGGACTCAGGTCCTAAGGCTGTGACTCTGCCCATCAGATGGTATTGGGATTTTAAAGAAGTTATTTAAAGGTCACATTTTAGGTGCACCCTGACAGGAGATCCCAGGGCATATGAAGTTGTGTTAACATTCACTTGTTAATTTGGGAGATATTCACTTCCTAGGTCTTCTGGCAGATATCTCTTCCTGTGGAGCACAGATAATTTATGGTAATCTTGTTCCTCACTTCCAGATTAGGGAGGGGGAGAGGTAGAAGAGGAAAAGGAAAACAAGTACCTTTAAAAAATGAGCCTCTGGGCTGGGGATATGGCCTCAGTTGGTAGAGTGCCTGCCTCACATGCACAAGGCCCTGGGTTCAATCCCCAGCACCGCAAAAAAAAAAAAAAAAAAAAAAAAGCCTCAGAGCTATTTTCAAAAGGTGAAGTGGACCAGAGTTACATTTTCCCACTGTCAATTTCTACCTTCATTTATATGGCAAAACGGGCACTAACATCTCCAAGCTGTTTCCCACTGAGAAAGGATGAAGTTGAGGGAAAGTGACCCAAAGTTCTTATTTTCTGTCAGGTGGCATATGGACAGTTAGGGGTTTTTAGTACATAGCAGTCCAGAAGGTCCATGGTGGCAGTTGGTAGGTGACTGAACAAGGTATACACAGGGCAAATTTCATGCAAGGACAAAAATAAACAGGGCAGTAAAACATTACTTTTTTGTAAATAATTAACACAAAAAATACTATTACAGACAGTTTCTGAAACAGGACAAACTTGTGTCTCTAGATTCCTTTGTGATAATTAGTTATTAGGCATTTCCATATAAGAACCCTTTTCTTAGAGCCTCCAGCTTTACTTACTTTCAGTAGGGCTGTCACAGTGTACATCTTAAGTTATGTTTTATGTTTATGTTTTTCCTTTTCCTTGTCCATGTATGAATGCATATATTACATCTTTTCAATATGTTTTTCTGTAAACCTGTGTGAGTATAAATAAAGCAGAGGTGGGCCTACTCCATCTTGTTGGAGGTCAGATCTGAAATGGCCTGCTTGTCACACCCCCTTCCAACTAAACAGCATTGGCTCTTGGGTTTATTGACTAGATAAGATTATTAGTAATTGATTTATAGCCAGCACCATCCTCCAACAGTGAACCCTTCCCTCATCCCCTTTGCACATGGCTGAAACCCCACCCTTGCAATCTGTTAGGAATTTAAAAGATACTTGCCAGTTTGATCCCAAATCAGTTTTAAGAACTCTTTTGGATAATTTCCTCCATATTTTTTGAGTTTAAACTCCATATCACCTGAAGAGGCTGGCATAAGGATTGAATGCAATTATTAACAGGTGTGTAACATCATCTTCTTAGCTGTAAGGTTTTTAAATATCATTTATTTTGTTCTGTTTAGATTCTGAGTAAATCATAAATAGAATTTTGATACAAGTTTTACCCAAAAAGGATCTTGTTAAGGAGTATAACAGACTTACTTTTGTGCTTTGTTGTATCACTTTATCCAAGGGATTCTCTCCTAGTCCATCACTGCCCACTTAGACTCTTGTCAGATGAAAGCCCCTTAATTTCTAGGCCCCAGAGACCTCCACACTTTTGTTTCCCACTGTGTACAGTTAGGATGAAGGATCATACATATTCCCAGTTTATATAATTCATTCTGAGAATTCCTTCTTAATTTAAAAAATCAGTTCATTCTTTGGAGATTATAAAAATCTAATCCATATACCTGGCTTTGGTTTGAACAACAAACAAGTCATATACTTCTTTGTCCCAATATGAAATTACTGCCCTGCTAGGTACTATTATTACACTCTATCCTTTTCCTTCCCAGTATTTGTGACTTGATATCACAGGAGTTTGTGTGATTGAATGATTCCTTTCTCCACTGAAAGGACCAATTCTGTTTTGTTCTCAAGAGAGTGCTTAACAGTTTTCCTGGAATTTAGCAATTTGTTGGATGGATCAATTTTTCAAATAATAAATACTTCCCTGGGAAGAGTAATTTGTAATTATCTATGCATTCATATTTAATATTTTGCTGTGAAGGAATTATAAGGTAGAGATATCATAGTTAAGTATGGTTTTTATAGGGCTATTCTCTGGAATTGAATTACATTATAATCACCTGAAAATGTTTTTATGTTCATTAATGCCCCACAGATAAACATTCTGCTCATATGCATCAGGCATTTAGAAAGAGCTCCAGAAAATTTCAAAGTGCACTATGGTTGAGAACCAGCATAGATCTTGCTTCCAAATGTGGTCCCAGGACTAGTAGCATCAGGGTCACCTTAGAACTTTTTGGTAATCCAGAGTTTCCAGCTTGGGAGTCAGAAATTTCCTTCAATAAGACCCCAGGTAAAGCGTTTGCATATTAAAATCTGAGAGGCCTAAGTGTTATTTTCTATTTTATAAAATCTATTTCATTATTTTTGTTGGGTTATAAAGGAAACATTTTACTTCTGGAAGTCAGGAAGAGGTCTTCAATGCATAAATTGTTTATAGAGAAAGAGGTACTATTATTCCAGAATCAGTTGTGATTCATTTGTAGATAATGGACTTCAAAAAGGAAAAGACAATTTTTTAAACTTCTATTTTATTAGCAGACTTTAAAACCATAACCATGAAAAACAGAAATAATTATTTAGGAGTAGAGGAATATTGGAACCAAATGGATGGACTTATTTTTCTTTCGGAGAAATAGATGCATTTCCTCTTTCCTTTACTTTGAGATTGAACATAATGCTATGGTGTGAACAAAGAATAGAGAAAAGGGTGGAAGGAACAGAAGTTAGAAGAAACTGAATACTGACTTTGTTAGAAATCAAGTGATAAATGCAGTTTCTGATTTCAATTTACCTGAGTGAAAGTGAAATGTGTGTGTGTTTCTCCATTAACTTTTGACCCTTCACATGAAAAACGGTTATAGATTTGGAGTCTTATAATCACCAAGGTAACCACTAAGATAGTAACTATTCAAAAAGACATACATTCCATTCTTCTGGTTTGGGATTACGCATAATAATGCATATTTAGGAAAATAAGAAAAAAATGATACTCTACCAAAAAACTATTTATAAATAAAAAGTTGGAGGAATTGAGGGTAAAAGCAATATAAGACATTTGGAAACATGTAGTAAAGTTGTAAAAGTGTATCATCAGCAATTATTTTATTATAAATTAAATTAACTCTTGAAATAAAAGAAAGATGTCAATCAATAAATTATTTAAAATGACATAAATACATGCTATCTACATTTTAGAGCCGAAGTCACAAATTGGTGGAGAGTTATACGTGCAAGTAAAAAACCAAAGAGCTTGAAAGGTAATACTAATATCAGAGAGGAATTATAAGTCAAAGTTTGTTAAAAGAGAGAGAACTGAGTTATCTATTCTCAGAAGAGTAACTGGGAAATTAAATTTGCCAAATTACGCTATGTTCATGTACAAACATAATACAATGAGTCCCTTGATAGTTATGTATATAATTATAATGTGTTAGTCAAATAATTGTAGTAAGAATGGAAGGGAGATCAGGAAGTATAGAACAAGCAGATCAGGGACAGGAAAGAGGAAGGTGCTAGAAATGAGATTTATACAATTATGTGTGTGCATATAAAAATATCTCACACTGAATCCCACTATTATGTTTTAATTACAACATATCAACAAAAAAGCCCCAAACCCAAATTCAACCCTGCTGCAACCCTGTGAACTCAGATTTCCAGAATATCAGATTCTAAAACTATGAGAAATAAATTTTTGTTTTTTAAGTCCTATAATATAAATAAATACATTATCAGTAGATATAACAATTAGAACACATACACACCTAACAACAAAGTCCATGATCTGGGAAGCATAAGTGACAGAATTGAAGAAATAAAAAAAAAATGGTTGAAAACTTCAATGCCTGACTTTCAATAATGAATAATACAGCCAAATCATGATTAGTAAGAAATAGACTACTTGGACAACTCTATAAAACTGTTAGTCCAAATAGGCTAATAGAGATCATCTTACCTAGCCACATATTATAATTCTTCTCAAGTGTATATGGAACATTTTCCAGTATATAATAAATATTAGGGCACAAAACAAATATTAATGTATTTGCAAAACGGTAAACTACAGAAGTTATCTTTTACCCTATGGAATAAAGTGAGAAATCAACATGGAAAGAACAACTGGAAAAGTCGCAAGATATGGAAACTGAACATACTATACCACTATACAATTTAACTTTGAATTTATCCTTAAATCATATAGGGTATAGTGGAATCACTTAACAAAGGATAAATCATGTCAAAATAGTGAGAGAAATGAAAAGAGCAAATGAATACTTAGAAGATGAAGCAAAGCGATACTTGGTGAGAAATTTAGAGCTGTTAATACATTCATTATAAAAGAAAGATCTCAAATCAATATGAACTACAGAATTGGAAGAACAGGAGTAAACCAAATCTGAAGCCAGGGGAAGGAAGAAAATGACAAATTGCAGTAGATATTTTTTAAAATTAGAGACAAGAAACCAACAAAATTAATAAAACAAAAAGTAGTGTCTTTGACAGCAACTAAACTGACAAATATCTAGACAGACTGATAAGAAAAAATGAAGAATGATAATAATAGATATAGAAAATTAAAAAATCCCCAAGACAATGAGGCCTGAGAAAAGGGAGTGAAAAGAAGGGCGCGCACTGACAGTTTTATCTCCCAAGACAAACATTTTTTCAGTTGCTGACTAAAGATCAGAAGGAAGTATCTTATCACTCTTTAAAGTAACAGACTCTAGGAGGCATTAATCTCCTCCAGAGTAAACTCTCTCCAGACACTGACCACAGATTCCAGACCCCCAAATGTCCAATTCCTGAGTGCCCAAGGAAACTGATATGCTCACTAGACCTCCCTTCAAAATAACCTATATAAACCCAGATCTTTCTTTTTTCAGTGACTCATCTCCCATGAGGAAGGTGGGTCCATCAGCACCACTTCATCCCTGCATCCCCTGTTCCAGTGTGAAACTTTGTTCCTGAATAAACAGCTGAGCTAACTTGTGAGATTTGTGTCCTGCCTGGTCTTTTTGTGCTAACCAGATAAAAGTAACTAAAATTAGAATTTAGGTAAGCTGAAAAATGGCAAGTATAGTGGTCCATTTTCAGAATACAGTATTTAGTCTTCATGTTTAATATTTGGGATGAAAGAAAGGTGACCAGAGGGAAAATAGAACGGAAGGGAAGTTACACAACAGCATCATGTGTCAAATTCAAAGTCATTTCCTCCTTGTCAAAGGAGGTGGGGCAAGGTGTCAGCCCATCCAACAGAGAAAGAAATTTCTGTTAAGAAATAGCAGGCTGGGGATATAGCTGAGTTGGTAGAGTGCTTGCCTTACAAGCACAAGACCCTGGGTTCATTCCCAGTACTGCCACAAAACAAAACAAAACAAAACAAAAAACAAAACAAAAATCGAAAAACCAGAAATAGTAAATTAAGGAAAGACCTAAGAGTTGTACCTGTGCCAGAAAGCATGCACCCCAGATGATTTTTCTGCCACAAAAGAAAAGGGAGATGGAGGCCACTAAAGGTATATTTCTTTAAATAACCCACTAAGTGACACTAAAAACCTAGATGACCTTTGAAAAGATTGTGCATCCTGCAGTACTCAGCCAATGAGTAACCAGGGGAGGGATCTTGCACTCTAGGGGACAAAATGCTGATTGTATTCAAGCTGTTTATGCTTTCTTGCCAGGCTTTATTTATTACCTAACCTAGATAAAATGGTCAGTGACTTAAAATAGAAACTTTTACCAAATGAATCATAAATAAATACAAAATCTGAAAAGAATGATAAGGAGGGACAATAATGAATCAGTGATCTGATACCTGCCTCTAAAAGAAAGGTATTTAAAAATAGTTAACATTTAAACGCTCCCAAAATATTGAAGAAGAGAAAATGCTTCCTAACCTATTATGTGATTCTAACAAGCCATACTTAATGAAAAAAATGATTATCATGGTCAATATTCAATATAACCGTACATGAAAACTTGATTAATGAAGTCATAGCAAAAAATTCAAGCACATATTAAACAGAATTTCTTATTGTGATGACCAAGGTTTTATTACAGCAGTGCAAGTGTGTTTTCACATCTTAAAATCAATCTGTATAATATACAACATTACTATAAGGATAGGAAAGATAGAACATCATACATACTGTATCATCTCATTTGATAAAGAAAAGAAATTTTAAAGTTGCACTTTTTCAAGATCAGAACACTTCAAATATAGTAATAGGAGGTCATTTCTTAAGACTTATAGGTAAATTGTGTCTACAATTTCATATATATTTCATCAGCACAAATAATTTTTACGTATAAGGTCCCAAAAGTTTTAGAAAAAACAATATATTTTAAAGTTTGCAAAGAATCAGCAGTTATAGTATATATGTTCATATGTTCAATATGTAAAAGTCATTCTGTCAGTATATATGTTCAATATGTAAAAGTCATTCTGTGTTAGCAATGAACAATTGAAATTAAAAAAATGATTCCAAAAAATGTTACATCAGGATAAGTTTAGTCAAGGGAAATACTTGTATAGTGAAAACTGTTATTGAAATTATAGAAATAAGAAAATGGAAAGACATCATGTATTCATGCATTGTAAATTTAATAGCGTTAATATGGGAAAAATTTCCAAATCTAGTAGACTCATTGCCATCTTATTAAAAATTTCAACATCCTTTTGTTTCAAAAATAGAAAAGACAGTGATTAATTTTTACAATAATTCCAAGGACCCAAGTAGACAAGACATAAAGAGAATAATAAACTTGGAGGACTTTCATGTCTTAGTTTTAAAGCTCAGGTCAATTGTAGATAAAATATACAGACCAGTGAAATAAAATTGAGAATACAGTGGTAAACCTTTGTATTTATGGCCAGTTTTTTTTTTTTTTTGGAAAATTGCAAATAAAAAGTTTAATTTCATAAAATGAATCCATCATTTACAAATACACTAAAGCACAGTTCTCTCTAATTTAGAGTAAGAATAGGTACAGTATGTCAACAAAAAGACAATGTCCTAAGAAGTTGGCAGATGAGCCAACTCACCCCATAACGCTTAACAGTCTGGAGGGTGGTGGACAGACGGCTTGTTATGCTTCCTTCAGCTACTTCACATGGTGTGGATGCTCATGGTCTCCCAAAAGAGCATCTCGACCTTCCTGCTGAGGATGTGGATCATGGTGATGTCCTGGCTGGGAGTGGACATGTGTGTGCTCATCTCCTGATTCGCAGGGTTGAAGGGTCTCAGTGTGTGACACAGAGACTGCATGACCTCCCACTGGTAGCAGCTGATAAGGTCTCTGAAGTTGCACTCAATGGACATGGCCAGCTTTTGCCCCAGCAGCCACTCCAGCATGAAGAGGCATGTTTTCCACCTGAACCACAGATCTTGTTTGAGGTGGTGCTGTGGCAGTTCATATTCCCACCGCAGCTCTGCTGGCTTCTCTTCACCCTGGGGGATCAGTGGAACTGCTCACCCAACTTCTGAGTGATGCTCAGTACATTCTGATCATCCTCTGGCTCTTGATGGCCTTGTTCATGATCAGGTTCACCATCTAGTTGAAGCATGGCATGCTTGAGTGCTCAGCGACGTTCAGAATCTTGCTGATGATCGGGTTGTTGTGACTGTAATGCTGATCCCACAGGCCAATGGAGGTCACCCAGGCTTCCCACCAGCACTCCAGCTGCTTCTGGTTGCTGTTGCCATATTAGTCACAGTTGATCTGCGATGACACGACCAAAATTGCTAAGCAGTGGTGGCTAGAATAGTCCTTCTTAGGATTCTTTCCCCTGAGTCTTATGTTCAGTTATAATTTGGATCACATAAAACACATAAAGCATGTAAACACCCCAACAGTATGTCCTAAGGGCACTTTATACCATACATTCTTGTTTACCCTAACAAATGTCCTCTTCTTTACTTCCCCTTTTTGCTTGTTTCCCAACATGACTGTATCATTATTCACCCAAGTTAGATTTAACCATTTCCTCAATTTCTCTTCTTTTTCAAGTTTCATGAGTACATATCCAAACGGACTTCATCTAAGTGTTCATTTCCTTCTCATGATATACTTCAGGACCTCATATTCTCTTGATACATACTCTTGACTAGATAGTCTGCCTATAATTTCTTTTTATTTAATCTGTTACCAAAAAAGTATTTGATAACTTGAGTAAAATTGCAGTGTCTCTGTTGTTAATAAGTATTAAATAGAAGCAACAATTGAACCTCCTCTTTCCTTGCAACTTTCCAACAGAGTGCATGTAACTGTTCAATATTTCTTCATAATAATACAAAATAAACAAACTCTATACCTGTTCTGTCAATCAAGAAAAAACTTTTGCTCTTGTAAGGAACATATGTACATGTTAATGAAAGTGATAATTTTTATTGTATATACAAGAGCATCTACATTTTCTCCACTGAAGGTTGTGCAAGATGCTATACTTAACATCATTGTGAAATTCCAGCACATTTTCTATTGTGAATATACCTACACAGCAGAATTATGACATCTCAGTTTCAACTACCAGAACACTTGTTTTTTCCCGGTAAAGACTTCTGTGTGCTTATCATTGTACTGAAACTTAACATTGAAGAGATTCAAATAAAAAGAATAATACAAAAAGCAGTTCAAAACAGAAATGGTTAACCCGTTGCTATCGCACATGCCTGTAATCCCAGGGGCTTTGGAAGCTGAAGCAGGACTGTGAGTTCAAAGCTAACCTCAGAAACTTAAGGCCCTAAGCAACTCAGTGAGACCTTGTCTAAATAAAATATGAAAAAGAACTGGGGATGTGTTTCTGTGGTAAAACACCGCTGACTGGGTTGAATCCTTGATACTAAAAAAAAAAAAAAAGAAGAAAGAAAGAAAAGAAGGAAATGGTTAAATCTACAAAAAAAAAAAAAAAAAGCAAGTTAGTTAAATTTTAGAATGCAAAGAAACTAAACAAAATAAGCAAAAAATCCAAAACATTCTAAGAACCACACTGTTTAGCTGTACTTTCAGTTCTTTACTTAATCTATTTTGAAATTATTAGCATTTTCTTATAAAAATTTCCAGCAGGATCAAAGTGTATCACAGAGGCATACTAAACTTGATATAACAACCCACTGTGACCTCCTATCCCTTCCCCATCCCACTGTGACCTCCTATCCCTTCCCCATCCCCGTACTTTTGGTTCTCTATGAACTACAATGTTATGAAGACATTTTTTTACCTGTTAGAGTTCTAAGAACACATTTATTAGTGATATAATCTTACTTTGAAAATAAAATGCAAGCATTAAGTTTTGTCTTCTGTATTTTGGACTAAATACTAATTGACTAGAGTTTTATAAACTTGCTGTAACATTTAAGGCAATTGCCTACCTCTAATTTCAATCCTACCTTTCCCTGTATTCCACAATGCCAGTGGAATGCCCTTTCTTAGGAACAGATCAGATCAGTTTTCAAGACTTTGATCTCCATACTTTCTCCAGGATTTAGGTCCTAACCAGAAGATTCATCTATCTCTAATGAATATTCTCCTACTACCTACCTCCTTCACCATATATATCCTATTATCATGACCCTGTGTCAGAAAAATTATCTTTGCAACTCTTGGACAACTCTTCTTTTCTTCCTTTTTTTTTTTTTTTTTTTTTTTTTTTTTTTTTTTTTTTTAATTTTGGCACTGGGGACTGAACCAGAGATACTTTTCCACTAAGCTATGTCCCCAACCCGTTTAAAATTATTTTAATTATTATTTTTTATTTTGAGACAAGATCTTGCTAAGTTTTGAGACTGGTTTTGAACTTGTGATCCTCCTGTCTCAGCCAACTTGAGATGCTAGGATTGCAAGTATGAGCCATATGGCTGCTCTTTTCTTTTTGTATGCTCTTTAGTTTTTATTGGAATACTTCCCTCTCCTTTTCTCTCTACCTGGGAAATATCTGCATCTCCAAGAATACACATGCATTTCTAAAAAGCTTTCCACAATCTTCCTCCTTCTCTCCTCTTTGGTAATTCACAGTTTATATAGCAGCTAAGATCTTCTAGTTAAAGGCATCTCCATATTCTATGAGTATCCTAAAGAAAAGCACAGTTTTTTTTGCTTACCTGTTGTTAGAAGGTTGAAATATTTATCACACTGAATAAAATTCTGCAAGAAAACTTGCAATTATATAAATGAACCATTCATTTATTTTCTTGATCAGTTGCAGCAATTTAACTTGACTCAACTGAATCCCTTTATATTGTTACCACAAACACTTGCTATCTTTCTAATTGGATGGATGTCATGAGTCTTTGCATGAATATTTAAGACTTTCCTGTTAGTATTATGGTTGGATTTTCTTGTATAATTGATTATATCCCAAGCTGTTATTTTTCAGAAGTCAGCACACCACACATAGATTTATTAGTTCCCTTACCATCAAACAATAATCTTGACTGTGATCGTAATTTAAGAGATCAGTTGATTGAAGGCATAGTCTTCTAAGAAAATGGGTAAAGTGGGAAAAACCATTAAAATAAGAAATGTTAAAATGAACTTAACCTATTTTCAAAATCTTTGGTTAAAGGACTAAAGAAAGTGAATGTCTTAACCTAATGCTTTCCTATCACATAAATTAGCTACATTTCTATTGTTAAATCCCCATTGACCCCACCAAAACTTTTACTATTTTTCTACTCTTTTTAGTGTATATTAAAATATATAGATCTAACATCTAATTTAAAATTTATATTTTAAAAATATTTCTCCCCCTTTCTAATCTATTATCTGAAGTGCAAATATGTAAAACAAAGTTGTGCTTTGTCAAATTTAATTTCAAATTTTTTTGCTAGTGTAAGGGTATTTTTTTTTTAAACTAGACTTACCAAAAAGGGGTTGTACAGAATAAAAGTACTGTGCTTATTTGAAAGTACATATTTTTCCCCCAAGAGACAACACGTTGTAGTGACTAACTTAGTCACATGTGGAAGGAGACTTTTCTCTTTCTTTTCTACATTCTCTTTTCTGATGTTACAAATGTATTCTTTGGTAGGAGAATTAATATTCACTGGATTCAGTTGACCAGTCAGAAAAAGAGGAAGATGGGAAGAGGAAAGAGAACACTCAACAATTAGCAAGAAGGAATAACGGTGAGGAGGAATAACTCCTCGGAATAACTGGCTTGGTGAGGAGCCAGGTCCTTCACTGTGGAAGTCACATTGACAATAGAGGGGACAGAATTGTTTTGTAAATGGGATCCTTAGTAACATATTGCTGTCTGCTCCTCTGCAGAGAAAACTGAGGTTAATAAGCGTTTTGCATCTTGGAACTGTAATCTGTAGTGAAGAACAGATTTAATTAGACCAATGTAAGAGACGGAAAAGAATCCAAGAGAAAAGAAAGAGGAGGGGAACAGAACAGTTGTATTAGGAAGAGCATTTTTTTTGTGTGTGTGGATAGTATAACTCCAGCTATGAAAACTGCAGCTGTGGAAAATACTAAACAGAGGTGAGAGAAAATGTACTCAGCACCCTGACAATAGCCTGCTTAAAACTTTTCACTGAGGGTGCTTGAAAGAGGTTAGAAGAATTTTTTTTCTCTTTTAAATGACTGTGAGACAATTCCTGTGGCATAGTATTGTTTGTAGGCTAGTGTTTTTAAAAAATGGTAACTTTATGTACTTCAACTTAGTGTGATGGCAGAGAAGTTATTTGTTTTTATATGAAATTTCTTCTATGGAAAATGTCAATTATCAAGAATACAATAATAAGTGTTGGTGTGGATGTGGGGAAAAAGGTACACTCATACTTTGCTGGTGGGGGTGAAAATTGGTGTAATCAATATAGTACCGAGATTCCTCAGAAAACTTGGAATAGAATCACCATTTGACCCAGGTATCCCACTCCTTGGTTTATACCAAAGGACTTAAAATCAGCATACTACAGTGATGCTGCCACATCAATGTTTATAGTAGCTCAACTCACAATAGCTAAACTATGGAACCAACCTAGGTGTCTTTCAACAGATGAAGGAATAAAAAAAGTGGTATATATAATGTACATATTATATATAATATATATCCATTGCATAAAAGTAGAAGACATGATCATGTCAGTGGATGGGTATAAAAACAAACAATATTAAAAAGCAAGAGAAAATGATAATGCCAAGTAATATATATCTCTCTTTCTATCTATCTCTCTATCTATCATCTATCTATCTATCTATCCATCCATCCTTGAAGAATGAAATTATGGCATTTGCCAGTAAATGAATGGAACTGAAAACTATCATGATAAGTGAAATAAGTCAGTCTCCCAAACCAAAGGCCTAATGTTCTTTCTGATATGTGGATACTATCCCTCAAAGAGGGAGGGTACAGAGGGGAAGGATAGATGTTCATTGGATTAGACAAAGGGAAATGAAGGGAAGGGGTCGGGGAGGGGAATAGGAAAGACAGTGGAATGAATCAGATATAACTTTCCTGTCATCATATATGAATACATGACTAATGTAACTCCATGTCATATACAACCACCAGAATGGGAAGTTATATTCCATGTATGTATGAATATGTCAAAATGCATACTACTGTCATGTATGACAAAAACCCAAATTTTAAAATTAAAAATGGAAATAAAATTTTAAAGATTTTTTCATTTTTATTGGTACCTCATAAATGTGTAATATTAGGTAGGATTACTATGAACTCTTTTTGTGTGACTATAACATAATTTGATCATCTTAATACTATAGTAATTCCCTTATTCTTCCCCTCATCTTTCCCACTAACAGTCTTCATGTAAACTAGTGATTTTCCTTCTGTTTTATTTTCTTTTTTACTCTCGACTTCCACACAGAAGAGAAAATATTTGTCCATTGTCCTTCTGAATTTGCCTTAGTTTTGCTTGACATGATACTTTCAATTCATGCACTTTTCTCCAAATGACATAATCTCATTTCTCTTTATAGCTTAATAAAATTCCAGTGTGCATACATGAACAATATTTTCTTTAAGCATTATTCTGTTGATAGGCACCTAGACTGATTCTGTAATTTACCCATTTGAATTGCTGTGCTCTAAGCTTTTGTGTACATGTATCATTATACTGTGTTGACTTGAATTCTTTTTAATAAATATGAATGAAGGAAGAACTGGTTGGGTGAGAAAAAAATATATGACCCCTGACTTGTTGAGTTTAACTTACTTCCAATTAACAAGTTCCTATGATCTCAGGTTCCATTCATCTTCCTACAAATGACATTTCATTTTGGTTTATGGCAAAATAAAACTTCATAGTGTATATGTACCACAACTTTTATCCATTATTCGTTGATGGATAGCTAGGTTACTTCCATAGTTTGACTATTGTGAATTATGCCACTATAAACATAGGTGTGCACATAATGCCATAGTTGATTGACTTTAAATCTTTAAGATTAATACCAAGGAGTGGTATAACTGGGTTGTATAGTGATACATGCCTTGTCTTTTGAGGAACCTCCATATTGTTCCCTGTAGTAGTCATTACAATTTACAATTACATCAAAAGTGTTCATGTTTCTTTTACTCTGCCTCCTCACCCACATTTATTATTATTTATATTATTGATGATTATCATGCTAACTGGAGTAGGATGAAATCTCAATGTAGTTTTGATTTGAATTTCTCTGATCATTTGAACATTTTTTTCATAAATTGCTGAACGTTTTTATTTCTCCTTTTGAGAGGTGTATGTTTAGTTCCTTTTCTCATACATTGATGGCGTTGCTATTAATTTGGTGTTGATTTCTTAATATATTTGGGATATTAATCTGCTATCAGAAAATAACTGACAAACACTTCCTTCCATTCCATAGACTCTCTCTTCATGCTCTTAATTGAAAGAATCTAGTTTTATACTTCATCTGAATATTCAGTTTTTCTAGAACCATTTGTTTACAGGACTGTTTTTTCTCCAGTGTATGTTTTTGGCACCTTTTTCAAGTGTCACTAGGGTGTATTCTGTGGGTTTGTTTTTGGGTCTTCTATTCTATTCCATTTGTCTACACGTCTTTGTTAATGTCAATACCAAGCTGATTTTATTTCTATGGATTTGTAGTGTAATTTATTGTGATGTTTCCAGCATTGAAACTTTTTTCTTGAAATTACTAGGGCTATTCTGGCATTTGTGTGATTCGGGTGAAATCCAGAACTGTTTTTTCTTTTTTAGTTCTGTAAAAAAATGTCATTGGCATTTCTATGGAATTGCACTGAATCTGATATCCTGTTTACTAATATGATCATTTTAATAATATTAATTCTGCCTCAATGTGAACATGAGAGTTCTTTTCCTCATCTAGTGCATTTTTTAATTTGTTTAATTGTTCTATAACTGTCATAGAAGAGGTCTTTCATCACCTTGGGTAAATTTATTCATAATTTTAGGCCGTTTTAAAGGTCATTTTCCTTGAATTCTTATTTATTTTTTACTATTTTTTTGTTCTGTTTAGTTATACACAACAGCAGAATGCATTCTGATTCATTGTACACAAATGGGGTACAACTTTTCCTTTCTCTTTTTGTGCAAGAGGTAGAGTCACACTACACATGTAATCATACGTGTACTTTGGGTAATGATGTTTGTCTCATCCCACCATTTTTCCTTCCTGTGTCCCCTCTCCTCCCCTCATTTCCCTTCAAACAATCCAAAGTTCCTACATTCTTCCCCTATCCCTTCCCACCATCCCCATTATATTTCATCATCCACTTATCAGAGAAAACATCCGGCCTTTATTTTTGGGTGTGGCCTATTTCTGTTAGCATGATATTCTTCAACTTCATCCATTTACCCAAAAATGTCACAAATTTTTCTTCTTTATGGCTGAATAAGTTTCCATTGTGTACATATACGACAGTTTCTTTATTCATTCATCTATTGAAGGGCATCTAGGATGGTTCCACAATCTAGCTATTTAGAATTGAGTTGCTATAAACACTGATGTGGCTGCGTGTCACTGTAGTATGCTGATTTTAAGTTCTTTGGTATAGACTGAGAGTAGGATAACTGGGTCAAATGGAAACTCCATTCCAAGTTTTCTTAGGAATCTCCATACTGCTTTCCAGAGTGGCTGCACCATTATGCACTCCAAAAGCAATGTATGTCCTTAACCAATACCTATTGTTGCTTGCATTTTTGATAATAGCCATTCTAATTAGAGTGAGATGATTTGCATTTCTCTAATTATTAAGACGTTGAATACTTTTTCACACATTTGTTGATTGCTTGTATATCTTCTTCTGTGAAGTTTCTGTCCAGTTCCTTAGCCCAATTATTGATTGAGTTCTTTGTATTTTGTGTGTAAATTTTTTTTAAGTTCTTTATAAATTTTGGAGTTTAGTGATCTATCTGAAGTACATTTAAGCTCTGTCTTCACATTACTGATTGTTTCCTTTGCTGAGAAAAATCATTTTAGTTTTGTAGAGAAAAATGGAGTCTTGTTTAAGAGTGCTTTCAAAAAGTGAAATCAGGGCAAGGAGTAAACAACATGCATGGGAAACTTAGTGGTCTGGCAGTGCCCCTGTTCAAGGACAGAGAAGCTCTCTGTTTGAGAGCATTAAAAACAAAAAACAAAAAACAAAAAACAAAAACAAAAACAAAAATTAAAGACATCTGGTTTCTGCTCTCAAGGTCTGGCTCCTGGCCAGATCCAGGCCTGAAGACCAAACATATTGATGGCACTGAGCCTAGTGACTCCAAACAATAACTGTATGTTTACTCCAGTGTATTTAAGAGAGATGAGAAGAACTTAAAGGTCACAAGACTGCTTTCTTTGGTTATGTATGCTGCAAAATGCCTATTATGTCTCTCCAGTGCTGTGTTGGCATGCTACCTGGGATGGTTTTCCTTTTGTAAATACTTTATGTGTCTTAATAAATACTTTTTCTATACAGTGGATCGACCCATATAAATTATAAGTCTGTGCACAGCAGTTGGAAATATGTTCCCAGACAAGTTTGAATCTATTCAATTCATTGATTCTTGCTTTGATTTCTTGTGCTCTAGGAGTCTTGTTAAGGAAGTTTGGTCCTAAACTGACATGATGAAGATTTTGGCCTACTTTTTCTTCTCTTTGGTGCAGAGTATCTGGTCTAATCCCTAGGTCCTTGATCCATTTTGAGTTGAATTTTTCACAGGTTGAGAGATAGGAGTTTAATTTCATTTTACTGCAGATGGACTTCCAGTTTTGCCAGCACTATTGCTGAAGAGGTTCTCTTTTCTCCTTTGGATGTTTTGGTTCCTTTGTCTAGTATGCAGTAACTGTATTTGTGTGGATTTGTCTCTGTATCTTCTATTCTGTACCATTGGTCTATCTGTCTATTTTGGTGCCAATACCATGCAGTTTTTGTTACTATTGCTCTGCAGTATAATTTAAGTCTGGTATTGTGATATCTCCAAATTTACTCTTCCTGTTCAGGATTACTTGGACTATTCTGTGTCTCTTATTCTTCCAAATGAATTTCATGATTGCTTTATCTATTGCTATGAGGTATGTCATTGGAATTTTAATTAGAATGTCATTGAATCTGCATAGTGCTTTTGGTAGTATAGCCATTTTTACAATATTATTCTGCCTATCCAAGACCATGGGAGATCTTTCCATATTTTAAGGTTTTCTTAAATTCTTAAATTTCTCAATTTCTTTCTTTAGTGTTTTGTAGTTTTCACTGTAGAAGTCTTTCACCTCTTTTATTAGATTGATTCCCAAGTATTTTATTTATTTATTTTTTTGAGATTTAATTTTTCTAATTTCTCTTTCAGAGAATTCATCACTTATGAATAGAAATGCATTGGTTTTATGAGTGTTGATTTCATATCCTGCTACTTTACTGAATTAATTTATCAGTTCTAGAAGTTTTCTGCTAGACTTTTTTGGATTTTCTAAATATAGAATCATGTCATTAACAAATAGAGATAGTTTGAATTCTTCTTTTCCTATCTGTATCCTTTAATTTCTTTGTTCTAATTGCTCTGGTTAGAGTTTCAAGGATGATGTTGAATAGAAGTGGTGAAAGAGGGTATCCCTGTCTTGTCCTAGTTTTTAGGAAATGCTTTCAATTTTTGTCCATTTAGAATGATGTCGGCCATGGGCTTCGCATAGATAGACTTTACAATGTCAAGGTATATTACTACTCTCCCTATTTTTCTAGAGTTTTGAGTATGAAGGGATGTTGTATTTTATCAAAAGGTTTTTCTGCATCTATTGAAATAGTCATATGATTTCTTCACTTTAAGTCTGATGTGGCAAATTACACTTCACTTTAAGATTGATGTGGCAAATTACATTTTTTGATTTTCAGATGTTGAACCAACCTTGTGTCCCTGGGATGAACCCCACTTGATCATGGTGTACCATCTTTTAAATATGTTTGTGTATGTGATTCACCAGAATTTTGCTAAGGATTTATGCATCTATGTTCATCAGGGATATTGGTCTAAAGTTTTCTTTCCTTGATGTATTTCATCTGGGTTTGATATCAGGATGATACTAGCTTCATAGAATGAGTTTGGAAGTGTTCCCTCCTTTTCTATTTCAGGGAATACTTTGAGAAGTATTGGTATGAGTTCTTCTTTGAAGTTGTTGTAGAACTCAGCTGAGAATCTGTCTGGTCCCAGGCTTTTATTGTTTGGTAGGTTTTTCTTGGTTGGTAGGCTTTTGTTGTCTTCTTCTATTTCATTGCTTGAAATTGATGTGTTTAAATTGTGTATGTCCTCATGTTTCAGTTGGGGTGGATCATGTGTCTCTAGCAATTTTTCGATGTCTTCAAGATGTTTTATTTTGTTGGAGTATGGATTTTCAAAATACCTTCTAATATTGTTTTGAATTTCACCAGTGTCTTGTGATATTTCCTTTTTTGTCACAATTTTAGTAATTTGAGCTTTCTCTCTCTTTCTCTTTGTGGCTAAGGGTTTATCAATTTTGTTTATGTCATACTTTACTGATCATTTTATTTATGTATATTCTGAACTCCTTCTCTGACATTTCTTCTACTGTGTTGTCCATGGATTCTATTAATATAGAATCTTGGTTTGTTTGGGATGCTTTCTTCCTTGTTTTTTCATGTTGTTCATGTATGTTCCCCTTTAGCAGTGCAGATCTGAGGTATTAGATCTCTCCTATTGGTTTATAATGTCTCTGCAGGTTTCCAATATCTTACCTTTAAGGAGGAGATCAGTATTAGCAGGACACAATACAAACAATACACAGCCTTAAACCAAATAGTTCCTATTAAGAAATTAATAGTATTGTAGTAATAAACAGAGATGATGAGTTTGATTATTATCTACAGCATAAATAATAGGTTTGCAATAAAGTCTACAATTTTTAATGGGACAAAGAGGATGCGGAGGGCTCTAGGTTGTAATATTAATAAGAAGTGAGAACATAGAGAGCCTAGATCATAGGAAGAGTGAAACTGGAATCAAAAGAAGATGGTTGTTAGCATGAGAAAAGGGAGAAAGAGACTCCAAGGGAACAGATAAATAAGAGGAAAATAGAGCAATTAAAGAAAACATTAAAAATTTTAAAAAGAATCTGCAACAAACTGTTATATACTATTCAAACCTCCCATTCTTCAGGAGCCTGATGCATGAAAGGGACTTGATTTGAAAGATGATGGTGGTGTGAAGAGTGGGAAGCCAAAAAAGAACAAATACATACGGGAAAAAAGAGTCTTGAAGGAAAATTGAACAGTTGTTTCTGTTGGAGTTCAATATCTTGTCTCCCTCCCTTCTCTTCTCATAAGTGGGGTTGTCTGGAGTTTGCTGGTAACTCTGCCTTCAGGATGATGACAATTACTAAGTGGGAAGATTAGACTTGGAGGTTGAACTCCTGGAGGCAGGGTATAGCAATTGCCATTCCCTCTGGAAGAATGTACCCCAGGACTGTCCTTTAGTGTCCACTCCTATGACACAGAAGCCTGGTCTTGACCCCTTGACTACTTGTGGATCCCACAATTCCTGGTCTATAATTTAGTTTCTAAATTGTATCACTCCTGCTCCTTCCCTTTTGACTTCTTAATTAAGAACTTCTCTCCCTGGAGTTCCTGATGACTGAGTGCCATGACCTGTGCCTGTCTTTAAAAGCTCTCCTGTACTGGGCAAATCAGGACCAGGCATTGAAAGTTGTAGGTCAACCATGTAGTTTTGGGTACTGGGTCAAGTTGGTGGGTAGGGGATGGTTGGGAAATTGGGGCTGAAGGGGATGGTTGGGAAATTGGGGGCTGAAGAATTGGAAGGCCTGTTTATTGCCAACATGGAGTGACCAGTTGATTGGTAGAGTCATGGACAAGGCAGATTTCAGGTCCCAGCAAGTGCTCCAAGTTGTCTCTAGAATCCAGGTGGGTGCCAGCTTGCTTGGCTGGACAAGCCAGGATCAAGAATTCCTCATACCCTTTTCCCATGTACTAATGGCTATTAGCATACCTATCAGGGATACCTCAGATGCATCCAAGCCTGCAGGGCCCTTGGTGATGTTCTTTCAGGACCTGGCTATAGTCTCTGGATGTAAGGGATCATGTCTCCAAGTTGGTGGCAGCAGCGGTTAACCTGTATGTACCTTAGTAATGAACTTCTAGTCTTTAGCCAGTGTTCCACGATGTAAGTTTCCCCAACTAAAGTTGGTGGTGACATCATCATGAATAACCCAAAATGGTGGCAGAAATGTCCCAATGTTTTAGTAGATGGGGAGCCACAGCATGGCATCCAGGTGGGACTGGGCTGGCCTTGTACAGTCACATAGGGTTAGGGCCTTGGCTAGAGATCCATCCCTGAGTTCTTATTTCTGTGGATTAATTATTGCTTTGTTGAAAATTGTTTATTTTTGCATGTTGACCTTGTTTCCTGATACTTTGATAAACTATTTTATATCTTCTAGTAAAGTTTTTTTTAAAGAATAAGATAGTATCATTCCTTTTATTTCCTTCTCTTATTTGCTTTGTCTAAAACTTCAAAAAGTGGTGAGTGAACGTCTTGACTAAACCTGATTCCAGAGGAAATGCTTTTAGTTTTTTCCCATTAAATATGATGTTGGCACTGAGATTTTAACATAAATTCCTTATGATGATAAGGTAAGTGTCTTCTAGTCCTGGTTTCCTAATGATTTTTGACAAATGGATGCTAACTTTCATCAAGGCATTTTTTTCTGCATCTATTTAGAAGGTTGTGTGATTTTTTTCTTCGATTTTTTTGTAACAATTACATTTTCTTTAATTCTGTTTATTTAATTAGTTACATGTGTTGATTTGTGTATATTGAATCATTTTTGCATTTGGAATAAAATCAACTATCATGATGCACAGTCTTTTGCATGTGTTGTTAAAAATGACTTGCTAATTTTTCAGTTAGCATATTTGCTTCTATATTCATCAGAAATATTGTTTTGTAATTTTCTTTCTTTGGCATGTTCTAACCTAGTTTTGGTATCAGGGTGATACCTACACTGTATGTAATGCCTTTATGGAATTCACTCTTTCCTACACTATATTTTGAGGAGAACTGGCATTACTTCCTATTTTAAGTTTGCAAAATTCAGTTAAGAATTCTTTTGGTCCCAGGATTGTATTTTCTTTTTGGACTGCTTTTTATTACTACTTCACTATCAGTGTTTGTTATTGAACTATTTCACTTTTCTGTATTCCCTTATTGCAATTTTGACAATTCATACATATCTAGAAATTATTTTTTGTAGGTTTTCCAATTTATTGCAGCATAACTTTCGAAATAGTCCTTAATGATCCTCTGGATTTCTATAATATATGTGGCAATACATTTTTTATCTCTAGTTTTGTTCATTTGGGTTTTCTCTTTCTTTTGTTGACATTTGACTAAGGGCATCAGTAATCTTTATCTTTTCAGAGAACCAAATCTTCATTATATTGATCCTTTTTTACAGTTTTTCTTTTCTCTTTTTTCTTAATTCCTCTACTGATTCTGTAATTGTTTTACCTTGTGTTTCTAGGATCCTCAGACACAGGTATAAAGTTTTATCTTAAAATCACTTTCATTAAATCTCAGGGATACGATATGATGGATCTCTATTTTCACTTGATTTTGATGATTTAAAATTTTTTTCCCTGATCTCTTTTATTACCCATTCATCCTTTAAAACTATTTTCCCATATCAATGTGTTTATATGGTTTCTTGGTTTTTCTTGCTATTGATTCCCTAGAAGATAAAAGGAATAGTATTAATTTGTATGTTTTCTAGTACTTATTTTGTGACCTAAAATATATTTTGTAGAAGTGTCCACAAGCAGATGATAAGAAAGGAAATTTGACTATTGTTAAATAAATGATTCTATTGATGTAAGTTATTTCAATTTTATTGATAACATTTTTTAGATTTAAAACATTTTACTGAGTTTATGTCTGAAAGACCTATTGGTGAAAGAAGTGTGTTGAAATTATTGAGTAATATTGCATAGTGATTTTCTGAGTTTTTAATGTAAAATATTATTAGTTTTATGATTAGGTTCACTTCACTAGTTTGGTAATACATATTTATTATCATTATATCTTATCATTGACTGTTTCCATTTCTTATAGGAAGTAGTTTTCTTTGTCTTTTCTGAGTAATTTTACCTAGAAGTCAAAATTTTCTGATATGGGAGTAGCTATTTCTGCTTGTTGGGGCTCCATTTGCGTGGAATACAATTTTCAATCTGCCAGTGTCTTTGCATACAAGAGTTGGATCTTGCTTTTTAATTCAGTCTTCTAGTTTATGTCCTTCAATTGCAGAATTCAGATAATTTACATTTAGTATTATTACACAAAGATGTTTAGTAGTTCCTGGCATTTTTAATGTTTTATTTAGACTTATTTTTTCTTATGATTAACTACTCTTTAATTTAGATCTATCCATTCTTGACCTCTGGAGTTTATTCTTAATTTCTTCTCTGTGTTATATTGCTTTAATAATAATAATTTTCATAATGTTAGCTTAGTAGTTATGAATTCACTTAATTCTGCATATCTTGGAAGGCTTTTCTTTATTCCACATTTCAAATGCTTAGTTTCTCCAGATATAGCAATCTTGGTTGACAATTATTTTCTTCTGCTCCAAGTTCTCTTGTATTTTATTGTTTATGCTATCAATTAGAAATAATTCTGATTGGTTGAACTCCAAATGTGGACATGACATTTTTCTCATTCTGTAGGTGAGACATCAATTATTATGTGTAATTCAGAGGATTTTTTTTATATTATCTATTTGGTATTCTTGATTCCTGTTTCTGTTGTCCATCTCATAAAAATTTGTGAAATTTTTGTTATTATTTCTCTGAAAAAGTTATTCATATCCTTTGTTTGCTTTCAGACCCCCTCTTCAATTCCAATGATTCTTAATTTTGTTCTCTTAATGGTGCATCAGAGTTCTCGTATGACCCAATCATTGCTATTGATTTTATTATATTTAATAATGTGTGAATATACAAAGCTAGACATTCCATCTGCTAGCTCTTAGATTCTGGCTTCCATATGGCTTACTTCATCAACTAAAATTTTATTTATTATGTCTTTCATTTTCAAAATTTGTTTGTTTTTTAATGTCTTTATCTCTTTATTGAATTTTTCATCACTGTTTTGTTCTTACTTCCATACTCAATTGTTTTTCTGTGTTTGTTCAGAACTGACTGATTTTTTGTGTAATCCTCCTTTATCTGTTATTTCATGCACTTTGCTAACTTTGGAGTCAGTTTCTTGCAAAGTATGACCCTTAAATGAGACATTTTATCTTTAATATGTATTTCTTATACTCTTGTGTTGATATTTGTGCTTCTGTTTGGATGGACTTCTCCACTTTTATGTGAAGGTTTTTTTAAGGCGTAGTTTTTTCTAGGAAAATATTTCAGAATATCAAATTGTTTTGAATTTTTGACTATATTTTTAAGAGGATTCTGTAGTATAGTTTCCTTGTTGGTTCTTTAGTAATAAATAGTGTACTTTGATATAGTGTATATAGTCAAAATTCGAGAATTCCACTTTCTGTATAGGCCTTGTAAGAGTGGGATCATTTGTTATAGGAGAAACCATTGTGCTATATACATCAGGATATAATGGTTATAATCATTGTGACTGTTCCTAGACTTCAAAGTTTTGTATATTCAATAAATGTTATGGAGTCTAAGTTTGGTGGCCACAGTCTTTGTTTGATTACTCTGTGCTTTTGGTAGGAAAGTGAATGCCCTTCTAGCTATAATCACTGGTTGGGGATATTCTCCCTACTATTCTTTGCATTGTTACTGCTGTAGTTTGAGCAGGGGTTAGATTAGTGTGGATCAAATTGTGCTGTCTGTTAGTAGGTTTCATGTATAGTTTAGCAGTATCATATCTACCCTATTAACTCATAGTATAACACTAGATTGCCAATACCTCCCAGAAAAGGGATAACAACAATAGCAGTGAAAATACATGGCATTAAATACTATGTGCCCATTATGATATTGATGACACTAATACCCACAAGGACAGAATTATAGTGGCAGAAATGAACAGAAACAACAAGAAACAGCTGTGAACTAGATATAGAATTAAAGTAAACACCAGGTGTCAACACTAATATCCATAGTACTAATTGTCATTAATTGATTTTAGGGTGAGTAATTATAAAAATGAGATATTTCTAAAATATGGTAAATAAGCAATTCATTAAGAGCAAAGAAAATGATGTAGGAAGGAAAGAGAAATTTCACATAACTTAAAAGATGAAAATAAACAAAGAATAAAAATAGAAAATGAAGCCCATAAAGAAGGATGAGAAAAAGTAAACAGAATAAATAAATTAAAATGAGAAAGATAGAAAGGAGTTGGGAGAGAGAGGAAAAGAGGGAGGGAGGGAGGGAGGGAGAGAGGGAGAGAGAGAGAGAGAGAAGAAGAAGAAGAAGAAGAAGAAGAAGAAGAAGAAGAAGAAGAAGAAAGGAGAGAAGACAAAAAAAAAACCTTAAACAAAAACAATAAGAGCTCCCTTAACCCTCAAAAGAGGCAAAATATCAAAGGCATAATAAAAAATAAACAAATATATAAATACATATATTTACAAAAAATCCAATCAGCCAATACAGTAAGAACAAGAAATTTTTTTTTTTTTTTTTTTTTAGTGAAAAACAATATACTTTTTCCACTGAAGTGTTCAAGACTGTGGAAAAGGATGCATGTTCTCTGCCCCTTTTCCCATTTCTTCTTGGCCTATGCACTCTTTATAGAGAGCAAATGCAGGGCGTTGTTAAAACTTTCCCCTTTTTTGTGTTGCTCTCCAGGATGCCAACTGGCATCCACTGGAACTGAAGCTGGTTGAATTGACTTTTAGCTTCCCTTCTTACTGTCTATTGGAGTTTTTTCATAGTAGAATAAATAAATGTACCCATGGGGCAGTGCTGATGCAGACATGAAGCCTGAAAACTTTTTCTGTAAAGAGTAAAGAATGTGTATTTCAGCTCTCCAGATCATACAGTCTTAATTGTAGTTAGTAATTGTAAGTGAAAACAGTTAAAGACAATTTGAAAGTGAAGAGATGTGACAATATTCCAGTAAAAAATTATAAAAACAAGGCCAGAGTGTGCCAAGTCCTGTTTAGGAGAATGTTGAGTATTTATCTTATAATGAATACTTCAGGGGGCAACTGCCAATTATTTTCAGAATAAAGGGGAATTCTTCTGTGGTTAAATTATATTTCATGCAACTTGCTTCTTAAAGTTTGATGGTGGTTGTACTCAGGACGATATGATAAGCAAGGTGATATGCACCTTTGTAACAGACTTATTTCTATCTGAATATATGAAATAAAATGATGTTACTATGTATATCCAAGGTAAGAAGAATTCCTGCTTCCTCCTGTCCCCTGGAAATTTATAATTGTATTCAAGACAAAGTCCTAATATAAAATGAAAATTCAGGAAAAAAAAAATCAAGCATTTCAAGATAGAAACAATGGAATAGCAAAGACACCCTTAGCACATTCGCATGAGGCCTACTTGAACATATATCACCCCTACCTCTGCCACATTCTCTTCTACATGTATTTCAAGTAAGAAATTCTCTTAATTATGAGGAATTAAAGACATCGATACCATGTTTCAAACAACAAAGTTAGCTTTTGGTACTAACTGTGTATAGCAGTTCTGATTTTCTGATTTCTGATTTCTCAGGTAACATAATAAGACCAATGAGCATGGAAAACTTAAACACTGTTGAAGAGATGGTTTCTAGAGATGCTTACAAGAGATAAGAAAGAATGATTCAGTTATACATGGTTGGATATACACTACGCATGCAATTTTAGACTTTCAGATAACTAATCAATCAAATAAAAAAAGCTGCACACACAGCTGTATTATTTCCTAAATTTTTAAATCTATTTACCTCAAGCATTCAGTCACATTGGCCCTCAGGATCTGTAAGATATTATCTATATGTAACAGAGATGATTAAAATAATGATCTGTGTTCTGTAGGAGTTATACTTCTCATAGTCATAAATAAAATCAACTACTTAAAACGAAGAGTATTGGTAGTACTTGACTTTGATGTGGTCCCTCAAATTCAAGTCCCTGGTTTTCCCTGCTGTATAAAACCAGATCTACATAACAACATATTAAAAGTCCTTGAGCAATATAACTGGAGAGAAACTTGAGCCGTATTAGTTGCAGAGAAACTTGAACCTCTATCTTTTGGATGAAGTTGGGTCTATACAGTATCATTTTTCTAATATTATCTGTCTTTTGTCAAATTATATTTCTCCAACAAGTCACTTGCTCAAGAGTCTGGATATTATAAACAAAAACAGGAGTTAGAAGAGATACTGTTATTATCCTGTGATACTGAACATACTTATCTCCAAACAAAATGTCACCTGGCTTTGACCCTTAATTAAGGCTTTCTGAAAATCTCAAGTGAAATATATTTTTAAAAGAAATTTTTCATATTCTCAGTTTTAGGAGTTATTTTTTTCCCCTTCATTGTGCTTGTGTATCTTTTCTTCTTCTCTTCCTTTTCTCCTTTATGTATTTAAATGTCAGAACACTTTTAGTTTCCTACTCTGTATATGCATATGGGAGAAAGTGACATACAGTAACCAAGAAAAAGAGACATTTTAATTAAGAAGTTCAGGAAATTTCTGACAAGCAAAACTTGAATGTACCCATTTGAGTTCATCTTGGGGTTTTTTACTTTGCTGAATTAGACATCAAAATAATTTTAATCATATTGATATATTTCTGATTATGGTAACAATATGATGACTAGGAATCAGTAAGAAAGTTGTAGAATTGTGACATTCTCTGTAATGTTTATGGACTATTCTGCCATTTATTACACTTCCAGATTTGGGAAAAATTGAAGTATATTCCCTCTTTAAACTTCAGGATTCCTCAGCTGAAGATGTAAGACTTGTAACTATTCTTGTCTCCAATCCTTGGGATGTTGCTGTGTCAACCTTAGATTATGAAGGAGTTGGAAAAGTAGAGCTTTCTCTGCTACTTAGGGGTGTTCTTTAAGACCAGAGTTATTCTTGCCCATCATGTTTGCTTCTCTTTTCTTTGGATCCAGGATGCTTCAAATGCTGCATCAAGTATCTGGGAGGAGAAATAAGAAAAGGGAGGGAGATCCAAGATGGCGGAGTAGAGGGAGGCTGCATTCCTTGTCACTTGTAACTGGGGTTTCAAGAAGAGGAAAATCTGTTACTCATCGATCCCCTGCTGTTTACCTCATTTGTCTACTTGATCACCCTCCATCTGCCAGCATATCCACTACTTTTTGAGTGTGGATTGCTCACTGCCTGCTGTCTATCATCTGCCGTTTGCCCGTTTGCCTGCCTCTTGCCTGCTTATCACCTATCTTTTACCTACTCATCACTCACCGCCTGAGATCCACCTGCCCATCATTTGCCAGTAGCCTGCAGACTATTATTTTTTAAATGAGTAACTGATGGAAAGAAATAAGCAGGAATGGATGAGTTTATAAGAGGGATCAAACAAAAAATCCATTACGTGAAAAGAGGAAATATTTACCAACAGTGAAAAAAGTTTTTTTAAAATTTGTTTAGCTAGTGGTCTCAACCCCTGGCTCTCACACTTCTTGAGAAATATAAAAATCCCTATGCACATTCCTCATCACAGATCAATTGAGGAATAATCTGATGGTGGGATGCAATTGGCAGTATTTTTTAAATCCTCCAGGTGATTACAATCAATGTTCAAAGGTTGGATCTTAAAACTCTTTGGTTTGATATTACTTGCATGCCTGGTATTTTGACTTAAAAAATTATGCCTTAAAGAATCCTTGAAGTTATTTAGGGTTTTAATAGAATAACATTAACTAGCTGTCTGGCATTTTGATATGGTGGAAAGAAAGCAGTGTCCTTTGGACCAGGATTTGAATGCTAGTTCTTTCACTAATTTATATCCTTGGATGAGTAATTTAACTCCTTGAGCCTGTGTTTACATCTGTGCAAAACAAGGATATTAACTTGTACAACATAGGGTTTGGGTAATTACCAAAATGTTACAATAGGTCCTTTACGAAAACAAAAGAAAACTCTTTTGCCTGAAAATCATGGTCATTATTGTGGGCTGGCAGGGAGCCAAAGGGTGTGCTTGGTATGCCTGGAGAAAAACAGGAAGCTGTTACAATTGGCTACATGTATGCTTGAGCTGGTGATTGCTTGACCTTTAACAGGATTGGGTGGACGTATCTGATCGAAATTGCTTATGCATAGACGGCTTATATACAGAGGGTGTTATCCGAATACAAAAAAAAGAAGCTCCTTTTTGACAATCTGAGGTGTACGTGTCTTTATGTCCTACTGGACAGTGAGATTTGGTGGCCTGTACGGGGAATGGTGAGCACTCAGGTAAGTAATAAAGGAGAAAATTTTTCACTAGCACAGTCAACTAGCAGTCAACTAGCAGGTTTCCCTATTTGAAGAAACAGTGGCCTTAAGGTACTAACGGAAGGCTCCCCTAGTGAGGGAACTTAACAGAAGGCTGTCCCAAGAGACAGCAAAGGACGTCCTGTAGTAAATAAATGTGTGTAAGGTGTTAGTTGTGTTAATATTTTTGTTACTTTTTTTGGTTTGGTTTCTGTTTGTTGTTGTGGTGGTGATTAGAGAGGCCATATTATAGCCATGGGATTGGAACTTTCACGGACTCGCATGGAAGGCTCTCTTAAGGCATTGTTAAGAGAAAATGGAACTCCGTTAAAGTCTAAAACTGCGTGGACGTTCCTTAAAACTACAGAAGAAGCCTGTCCTTGGTTCTTAGAAGAAGGGCTCCTTAACTGTCCCTCAGTGGGAGTATTTGGGAAAGGACCTCCATAAACAAAATGAAAAAACGCCTCTCCCTCTTGGTACTTTGCCTATATGGACATTAATTCGTTTTTGTCTGACTTCCAAGAAACCAAAATTTCAAGAACAGCTAAGAGAAGGTGAAGAGATACTAGAAACTGTAAAAGAAGAACAATCAAGTCGAGCTTCTGAAAGAGAAAGTAGATGTTCAGACCCAGAACAGGGCTGTGACTCTGAAGAACAGGAACTATCTGAGACAGAGCTAGAAAAGAAGTTCTCTCAGTGGCATTTAGCCCCTACCACTCCACGCCCTCTGCCATATAATCCAGGTCACCACTCTTTTCCAAGTTGTAGGGGCGCATGTACTTGATGCACAGGGTGGCTCCCCAGACTGGGCTGATGTAGAATCTCGATCAGTGTTCCCAATATTCCCGGTATTTGAAGGTCAAAACAATCAGAGATATCATCAAATATTAGATATAAAATTAGTGAAACAGTTAAAAGAGGCAGTTATGTCCTATGGAGTACAAGCTGCATTTACCATTTCTTTATTAGAGAATGTTGCAAGTCAAAATCTTACTCCAACTGATTGGGGTAATTTACCAAAGGCATGTTTATCTGGGGGACAATATCTTATGTGGAAGGTGGCCAACCAGGATACCGATACTGCCTGACATAATGCAGTTGCGGGCAATCCTCAATGGAACCTAGACATGCTGACAGGCCAAGGACCATATGAAGGACAAGGTAATCAGATTAATTTCCACCCTGATGTGTATCAACAAATTAGTGCTGCTGCCACTAAAGTTTGGAAAACGCTTTCAGGTGCTGGCGATCTTCAAGGACAGTTATCTAAGGTTATACAAGGCAAATGAACCCTATGCTGATTTTGTAGACAGATTGATTCAAACATCAGGACGTGTATTTGGAGATGTAGACCAGGCTATGCCTTTAGTCAAATAGCTTGCATATGAGTAAGCAAATAAATGGTGTAAAGAAGCAATAAGACCTTGGAAAAACAAAGACCTTGGAGCCTATTTAAAGACTTCTAGGGATATTAATGGGGCTTTTATTCAAAGTCAGGTGATGGCTTCAGCATTTGCACAGGGAGGCAATGCCAACTCCCGCCCAGGCCCACAGTGTTATCGGTGTAAACAATATGGACACATAAAAAAGGACTGCCCCAGGGTCCTGTGCCAAGATTATGTCCCCGATGGGCAAGTGACTGTAAATCAACTAGAGACAAAGATGGTAATCCTTTACCTCCAAAAAATGGGAATCAGGGCCCCTGGCCTCGGGGCCCACAAATATATGGGGCTATCCAGTGTGTACCTCAGACCCGTTACCCCTTGACTCCCCAACTAGACAAACAAGAGGAAGCACAGGATTGGAACTCTGTGCCTCTGCCAGAGCAGTATTAACTCCAGAGATGGAAATACAACCAATACCAACTTTGGTTGTCAGCCCATTACCTAAAGGAACAGTGGGACTAGTTCTGGGGAGGAGTTCTTCTGCTTTAAAATGATTAAATATTGTCCCTGGAGTTATAGACCCTGATTTTACAGGAGAAATAAAAATCCTTGCTTCTTCACCAAGAGGTGTAGCAATAATAACTCAGGGTGATCGCATAGCACAATTGTTGGTCTTACCCAGCTGCCATGATCAATATCCATCAAAGAATATTATTAGGGGAAATAAAGGATTAGGTTCTACTGGCCAAAATATGGTCATGTTAACATTGGATTTAAAAGATAGACCTATGATAAAGTTAGTGATAGAAGGCAAAAGTTTTGATGGCTTATTAGATACTGGGGCTGACAAAAGTATTATCAAAATTACAGAATGGCCCAAAGCCTGACCATTCAACAGGCAGCTCAGACTTTAAGGGAGTTGGGTATAGCTTCCAGTCGTAACCAAAGCACAGCCATATTAAAATGGAAGGATGAAGAAGGTCATAGTGGTACCATCCAACCTTACGTCCTTGAACATCTCCTGGTAAACTTGTGGGGGAGAGATATCATGGAACAGATGGATTTACATCTCACATCTGAGATCCCATATAGTAATCTAAAAGCTAATCAAATCATGTTAGCCCAAGGACACATATGGGGAAAAGGTCTTGGGAAACATAGTCCAGGACCTACTTCACCCATTTTAGTTACTCCAAAACAAGATAGAAAGGGATTGGATTTTCTTTAGGAACCACTGAAGCAATTAAAATAACATGGAAATCTGATAAACCTGTCTGGGTCCCTCAGTGGCCCCTCTCAAAAGACAAATTAGAAGCGGCCCAGCAATTGGTTAAAGAACAACTAGAGGCTGGACACTTCAAACCATCCACCTCTCCTTTCAACACACCAATATTCATAATAAAAAAGAAATCAGGGAAATGGAGGCTATTACATGACCTAAGAGCAGTAAATTCTATAATGGAGTCCATGGGACCTAGTCAATTAGGATTACCTACTTTATTGACTATTCCAGTTAATTGGCCCTCCATTGTAATTGACATAAAAGATTGCTTCTTTTCCATTCCGTTACATTCCTCAGACACCAAAAGGTTCGCATTTACTGTGCCCTCACGTAATAACAGTTCTCCTAATAAAAGATATGAATGGATAGTCCTCCCACAGGCATGGCCAATAGCCCCACTATGTGTCAAATATATGTAAACAAGGTCATTGAACCCATACACATGCCTAGCAAATTCTCAGCTTTTAATCTATCATTATATGGATGATATTTTGTTAGCCCATAAAGAAAAAAAAAAACTGTCTTGGAAAATTGTTATAGTTCCTTAATAAAGTCACTAAAAAGGTGGGGCTTACATATTGCCATTGATAAGACACAAATGACAGACACCAAAAACTTCCTGGGATCTATCATAAATGCAACTATGGTTAAACCCACAAAAATTAGTATTCGAGTAGACCAACTTAAGACTTTGAATGACTTTCAAAAGTTATTAGGTGACATTAACTAGATTAGACCTTACCTTCACTTACCCACCTCAAGTTTGGGCCCCCTGTTTGACACTCTTACTTAAAGGTGATTCTGATCCCCTTTCTAAGTGGGTGCAAACAGCTCTCAAGCTTGCTGAAACAGCTATGGAAAAGTTCATCTTGATCGTATTGACCTACCTAAGCCTTTATCATTCATTGTCTTGGCCACAAATAATTTACCCACAGGAGTGTTTTGGCAAAAAGGTCCTATTCTATGGGTTCACATGAATTATGCCCCTAACAAGGTCTTATCCTTGTTTACTGAATCTGTGGCAGAATTAATCCCTAGGGCGTTAAAAGTATCCCTTTCCACCTTTGGGTCACATCCCTTGACAATAACTACTCCTTATACAACTGATCAGATACAATGTCTTATTAATAATTCAAATTCATGGGCTACAGTCTTTACTAGTACTTCTGCTGTGTTTGACAATCATTTGCCATCTGATCCTCTTCTCCAATTTTGGAGTCAACATCCTATAATTTTCCCCAAAGTCACCCGGAAAGAACCTATTATAGGAGCTACCCTTATATTTACTGATGGATCAAAAAATGGTACAGGTGCTATTACTGTAAATAATGTTACAGAAACATTGCTGTTTAATACTCTATCTGCACAATAAACAGAACTATTAGTAGCTATAGAAGTATTCAGAACCCACCATGAGCCTTTTAACCTATTCTATGATAGCAAATACATTGTTAATGCTATTCAAAATTTAGAATTAACTGGTCTGCTCTCCCTCACTTCCACCATCACTAAGTATTTACAATCTTTACAAAAACTTATTTGGGATAGAAAAAACCCTTTTTTTATCGGGCATATTCGGGCTCATAATGGCCTTCCAGGTCCTCTAAGTTTACACAATGATTTAACAGACATGGTCACCAGAGACCTACATATCTTTGATGTACTTGAAAATGCAAAAAATTTTCATTCCAAATTTCACGTAAATGCTTCTACTCTACATTTACACTATCAGATTACTAAGGCAACAGCTCGGACATAGTCAAGTCTTGTGCTAAATGTGCTACACTTATTCCTAACCCCTCATTAGGTGTAAATCCAAAAGGGCTTCAGCCCAATCATATTTGGCAAATGGATGTAACTCATTATTCAGAATTTGGAAAACTACAATTCATCCATGTGTCAATAGATACCTTTTCAGGATTTATTATGACCTCTGCTCAGGCTGGAGAAAAAATCAAAGATGTAATAATACACTGTTTACATTCTTTCTCCATCCTAGGGGTCCCCACACAAATTAAAACAGATAATGGTTCCTGGATATACGTTCCAGGCCTTTAAACAATTTTGTTCCACCTTTGGTATTCAAAATGTCACAGGAATTTCCTATAATCCTACTGGACAAAGTGTTGTGCCCAAAGGCTCGAGACCCCACAAGGACCACCAGAGACCATGATCAATGCAAGCAACAAAGAGTCATTTATTAGCAAGTTCGAACCTGGTCCTCTGCGTCCTTAACCAGTGATGCTAAGAGAGGCCCCCAGCCCTCATTAGCAGGGTTTTTATAATGAAAGGCAAGCAGTTTTACAGTGTTCTTTTAATTGGTTAACATTTGAACAGCTAAACATTAGTCCTCCTCTGGTTGGGTCAGCCAATCTGTTTGATTCTCATTGGGTCCTGCCAGAACTGAACGGTCCTAGTGGAAGAAGGGAGGAGGGAAGGGATGAACTAAGCAGGAGATGAGTCAGGGCTAAGCCCCACTCCCGTCCTTGACGGATAAGGTCTCCAAGCAACCACACATTCCTCGGACAAATATCTCTTAACAACCTTGGTAAGCACAGGGGCCCAGCAGTCCTGTTTGTCCTTGAGACAGTTAGCAGCACAGATACCACCCTGCTGTCAACATCCCCCCTTTCCAAGAACATTTAGAGAGCCAATCTTGGGTCTCTATTGTTCTAATTCTTGCTGCTTAATGGGCTGATATTGGGCCTTTAGCACCATTAGCTGTACTGTATTTATTTTATCTTTAACAAAAGCAATTAACTTATTGATTATACAAGGTCCTATAGTTAAAGCTAGTAACAACAATATTAGGGGTCCCACTGTAGCGGACACCAGAGTAGTTAACCAAGGGGAAAAATTGAACCAGGATTCAAACCAGTTCTGACTAGCTTCCCATTCTTTCTTTCTGTTTGTTAGTCCTTCTCTGACTTTTGCCATGGATTCCCTCACAACTCCAGAATGATTAGCATAAAATCAACATTCTTCTCCCAGAGCTGCACATAGACCTCCTTGCTTACAGTCTTTAAAGGCAGGTAAATTTGGTAATTAATGAGCTCCGGAGATCCTTGACATTTCATTCTTCCAGGGGCAGTCTCCAACTTCCAAAGGCAGATGGCTTCATGGCTTCATTTCCTCAAATTGACCCGATTCCCTATTTCTACACTAACTACCTGTCCTTAATTCTGGCTTCATTCCCCCCTTTAGCTTTAGGAACTCCTAACTGCTGTAAGGAAAAGAAAGGGGGCGTCGATCTTTCTGGCTGCTTTGAAGCTGAAAGGGGGCAGCAAGGGGCAAGCAGTTTGGAGTTCCTTTTTTTAAAAATCGGGTCAATCAAGGGGTCCAAGGGGAAGAGGAGGTTGTAAACTCATCTGGGGGTGGGTGCTTCTATGATAGAAGAACAAAAAGACATGAGTACTGAAATGAGATTAGTACAAAGTAAATGTTGCAGCATCTGAAACATGCCACTGAGTATCATGAAAATGACAGAAGTCAATCTCTCACCAGGAGGTGGAAGAACTGAGAAATTGTTCCCATAACTAGGCCTAGCAAAGGCTGGAGAGGACAAGGCCTTCATTTGGGGACTTTAACATTGTCCAGGTTATCAGGAATGTAAACACAATATTTAACTTTTAATGTCATTGAGGTCCTCAGAAAATATAGTTAAGCTACTTAATGTCATCTGATTTTTGTAAAATATCCCTTTATTGGTATAACCTGTGTTTAGTAGAGATCTCTATACCTCTGTTACTTAGGGATAGATAATCATACGAGCAAACATAGATAAAACCTACCTGTGACTGTAGGCCTTAAACTGACTAAAATCTTCTGACTCTGGCAGTTTCCCTTGATAGTTATCAGGCACATTTGCCTAAGAATCTTTCTTTTGTAGCTTCCACTCTTAATTTTAGTGGGTTAACACAAGTGTACATCTTAAGTTACTTTTAACTATTATTTCTTTTAAATGCCCAAGAATGGCTATATTTTGGTTTTAACTGTTTTGCTGGGTGTCCAAGATCAAGCTGGTCAAATTGACCTGGTTCCTGTCTTGTTAAAGAGTCAGCTGACTTCCCACAGGGGCCACTCATAGAGAACTTAAGAGCAGCTTCTTAGCTCCATTAGTGCCATTGGTTAGGCAGGGTCTTCTCGATGACGTGCTTTCCTTGAAAGCATTAGGGGTGTGTCCCTTTTTCCATGACCCTCCTCTGCAGCAGATGCACGAGCGATTCTCATCCTCTAGTCTCAACAATCTCCTTGATCAGGAGGTTGTGTGACCCAGAGTTGCAGCGCTCCTTAAAGAAGTCCTCTTATTCCCTGGGTTCAGGCTGACTTTGAAGGCAAGATACTGTTTTTTTTTTAATTCCAATTTCTAAGTTTGATCTTAATCATCCAGCAAGCCAGTCTCACCAGTCATACAGTAAGAGTACTGGGCTTTAATTTTAATGTCCATAACTTTACAGTCATTTACCCTTTTATTAAAGTACTACCACATACTATCTGTTTTGAAGGTGATGGCTTATTATCACAAGTTACCTAGGTTGTATGTTCTGGAAGCAGCTACTTCTGCAAAATAGTAACAGGCAACAGTTTTACAAAATGAAATTAGCAAGAGTAAAAACATATTTAGCTTGTATAATAGTTATCTTGAATTTTGGCTGAGTTCTACATTATATACCCTGTTTGAGATCACAGTAATCTTTACAACAAACATCAAACTTTTGAGCACAACTTTACATGAGTTAAAGTCTGGCTTACTTTGGAGTCATTCTAACATGTATCAGGGTGAGGCAGAGCCTTATCTCAGGTAAGGCAGGGCTTTTCACAAGTCTTAAGTAAAATGTTCTAATCCTAAAACTAATTTTTGCCCCTTTTGCCATGACCAGCATGACCAAATTTTCAAGTTCAGTGAGGGTCAAAGGAGTATTAGAAAATAAAGGTTTATAAACACAGATTTTGAAGATTAAGCTGAGATTAGATGGAGCTCTGTTCTCTGATGGAAATGCAGATCTAAAGAGTTATGTTAGCAACATTTATACATGTCTTATTATTAAGTTAAAGACTATGTAAGCATTATGCTTTGTTTTCAGGAGAGTTACAGAGACTAGACCATCTACATAACTTTTTCTCACAACTGCAAAGTGCAATGTTAGGAACTCTGTGTAGCTCTCAAAGAAGTCCACTGTCCAAAGTTACTGTAAGGTGGGCAGGAACTAGAGAAGGGAAATGATGAAACACTGGTTATCTAGCAAAACAATTTCTTTCTGCCCAAGAGCTGTGTGCCTGATATCAGTGTAAGATCTGATAGGACTCCTGTACAGAGCTTCCCCAGGGAGGCTACTGCCACAGCAGTTAGGCATCTTGTGCTCCTACACAGGAACACCCCAGGCACCAGGCTTGCTACAGTCATGAAGTCAGGGACCCCAATCTCAGTCATTGTTGTCCCATTTTTGCTATAGTGCATTATACTCTTTCTTAAATGTCATTTTAAGAAGTTTACATATATTGATTTCTGAGTCCATATGAACATTAGTTAACACAGTCTAACATTATATCCATAACAGGAATCAATCAAAGAAAGGCTGAGAGAGCTTTTAACTTTTCTTTTGTGTAGCAAAATGCTTTCACCTTCTACAATATGAACCTTTAAACAAATCAGGCTGTCACTAACTCTTAGATACACATTTACATTTAAATTTTTATCTCAGTGAAATAAGTAACCAATTTTACATATACCTTACTGATAATATGTCCCATAATAGAAAATTAAATGATAGAAATAAATCCCCAATAAAATGTACTCTTTAAGTTTAATATTACCAGTACAGACAAGTTTATTCTGGAGAATAGCAGCTTGACAAATTTCCTGCTTTAAAAACTTGTATACCTGGAAAATATGAATACATTTAATATACAAGGAGTGACCATTTCACAATTACCTTGACACTTTAATCTTACTAAATTCAGTTTTTAAAGAAAAATTTAGACTCTGTAACATAGTACAATACTCTTAACAGTTGTTTAACCATAATTGTATAAACCCCAATTTTTAAGACTAATTGTTTTAAAGAATAAAACTTAATAGACACAAAGTTAAGAGTAAATTAGTGTTTCTAAGAAATCCTTGTTATTTTACCATGTCATTTTACCATATAGATTAAACTTTGGCTTATATCAGAACATTAGTATTTCACCTTAGGAAAAATCTTAAATAGCTTTAGCTGTCTCACATACACACAACCAACTTAGTTACACACAGACTTGTTGAAACTTGCCCTTTACTTACACACAGACTTCCTTAGCACTTACTTAGACCCTCATGTAGTCCATCACACAGGCACTTTCTTACCCAGAAACATTTTTTTTCCTTTTTATTAAATATATTTCCAAACCCAGAACCTTTTATTCTCTCTTTCCTATCTGTTGACCCCTTTTTGTCCACATTCTGAAACAACTCTAACTGAAACACAGTGAAAGGGGGAGATGGTAACTCTAAATCCAAATCTAAGAGCTCCTTGGAGCTTTGCAGAACTGGAGGGGGAGCAGGAGGAAGTGGTAAGGGAGCAGATGGAATGCTCACCCTCCGAGTTGAGGTTTTATCTGTTAGAACATAACTCTTAATAACCTTGTTTTTAGTAATGACACAAAGCAATTTTAAACACTTTTTAATTTACCAACCTATGAAAACACCAATAATGTTTAAGTATGTTACCCCATGTAATTTAAGGAGTTAAAAGTACTTGATGTTATTTAACAATGAGCATTTTAACTTGGCAAATTAATCAGATGTCACCAACAAACACATTTGAGTAATCCCATACATGTTAACTCTAATTCACTTATTCTGTAAAAACCAAGATATCAGACAAGTGTCCTGAACAGTATTTGCTGTCTCTTTCCTGTTGAAGAAAAGTCCTAGAAACAATTGATATTAGACATTGTTTAACATCAACATTCCATTAGTTTGACCACCTAGAGACTTGCGAGTTATTTCTAAAGACATTTTACTTTTATTAGTTTACCCAATTTAAATTGAACCCTTTTAAATCACGTGAATAAAAGTATTTGGATCCATTTTTAAATTTTAATTTTAGGAGCGCTCAGTTTTGATACAGACAAAACATGACATTAGCATGACATACAAATAATACAAAATCAAAGACTTTGTAACTTTATAGGTGAATCTCCATTGCAATGTAACAGATGTTCAAAAACTCTAGTTGAATAAAAATAGAACTGATCAAAAAGAAAAAAAAATCATTAACCTAGGTATGCAGGATCAAAATTATGAGCTCAAAAATACAGCATTAGAGAAAAACAAAACAAAACAAGAATCCTAGAGAATGAGTTAGTTCTGTGTAGCAGCCCAGGAGTTTAAAATGGACACCTTTTTTTTCTTTTTTTCTTATCTTCAGGTTACATTCTACAGCCTACATTCCAATGCAGGCTTCAGCAAGGCCAGGCAGGGGAGAGGGAGGATCACCCAGGACTTTTTAACTCTTTTTCTTCCTGGTTGAGAAATCAGGTTAGGTTTGAATGCAGAAAATCACAAAACATTATTTCTTACTACTTTTGAGGAATGGAGCTGCTGAGCTCTCTGCCTAGGGGGATTGGAGTAAACAAATCTCTCAGGAACAAGGAGAAGGACTCTAAAGTACCCTGCAATGAGTATCCCTAAGCCTAAAGTCAGATTAACACAATGAAGAATTTAATAGAAGGCAAGAGTAAAGACCATATAGTACAATACACAGACAGACACGTAGCATGCTAAATCAAAAATTGGCTAGCTGGTACTTTGTCAACAAAAACAAACAATTTCTGATTGTGTCAAAGAGTTGCCCAAATGCAACACAATGCCCAAATGGGGCAAAGAGTTAACCAGATGCAACAAGTCACCCGAATGCAGCACAGAAGCTGCCCAGATGCAGCGCAAAAGCTGCCCAGATGCAGCGCAAAAGCTGCCCAGATGTGAGAGTCACTCAAATGCGACAGAATTGCCCAGATGCAGCACAAAAGCTGCTCAGATGTGACAGAGTCACCAGATGCGACCAGGTCGCCCGACAGGTCGAGGGGACGTGTCCCGAGACCCTGCTGGGGTCCTATAGCACGTCCGCCAGGACTATGCCAGCCCAGAACCAGAACCTGCAGGCAATCCAGACCAGAAAACACACGGCAATGCCTTACTCACCAGCCGAAGGTGTCACTTATGACTCTATGATCAGGTGTCTGGGGGGGCTTGGGGCATCCTGGATGAGCCCCCATATGTTGTGCCCAAAGGCTTGAGACCCCACAAGGACCACCAGAGACCACGATCAATGCAAGCAGCAAAGAGTCATTAATTAGCAAGTTCGAACCTGGTCCTCTGCGTCCTTAACCAGTGATGCTAAGAGAGGCCCCAGCCCTCATTAGCAGGGTTTTTATAATGAAAGGCAAGCAGTTTTACAGTGTTCTTTTAATTGGTTAACATTTGAACAGCTAAACATTAGTCCTCCTCTGGTTGGGTCCGGCCAATCTGTTTGATTCTCATTGGGTCCTGCCAGACCTGAACGGTCCTAGTGGAAGAAGGGAGGAGGGAAGGGGTGAACTATGCAGGAGATGAGTCGGGGCTAAGCCCCGCTCCTGTCCTTGACGGATAAGGTCTCCAAGCAATCGCACATTCCTCGGACAAATATCTCTTAACAACCTTGGTAAGCACAGGGGCCCAGCAGTCCTGTTTGTCCTTGAGACAGTTAGCAGCACAGATACCACCCTGCTCTCAACAAAAACATTGTTGAGTGGGCCCATTTAATGCTTAAAAACATGCTTTATAAACAAAAAGGGGGAATAGGGGCATCATACAGATCCCCAAAAGACAAATTATCTATTGCCTTGATCATTTTAAATTTTTAAAATCTCGATTCTGAGGGCCAATCGGCTGCTGACTGTCATTCAGAGCCTAATAAAAAACATCTCCTTGAAGTGTTCTGGAAGGACATTCTATCGGGACAATGGAAAGGCCTGGATCCAGTATTAATCTGGAACTGAGGATCCGTTTGTGTTTTCCCGCAGGACGCACAATCGCCAATTTGGGTGCCTGAAAGATTTGTCAAGGCTTCTTCAATAGAAAACCAAGAACAACAAGGAGATGTGGTAGTTCCTTCAACTGCTGTTGTTGATGATCCCTCACCATGTTAATGGAGGAACCCTGCGTTACCTATGGGGGATAGTAAAGGTGTGGCCTTATCCTTTGCCCCTTACTAACTCTTCTAATCTATATCCTCCTATTCTTACCACTAATTCCACATTAGGGTTACCTACTGTACCCTTTTCTCCTGACTTAGCACCCTTCCCAAATGGCTCCTGCGACTTAGCAGGTTATGTGGGAACCTCCCCCCAAGTTTGGCTATGCAGACTGGTAGTCAGAGATGGGTAAGATTCGTGAAGAGCTCATACCAACCTAAGACAGGGAATGAAGATATAAGCTTCATTTTCCGATGACAGGTAAGGATGTTGCTCTGTCATGGACAACCTAAGACAGGCATGGTCTTTTTATAAACAAACGGGGAGATGTGGGCTGGCAGGGAGCCAAAGGGTGTGCTTGGTATGCCTGGTGAAAAACAGGAAGCTGTTACATTTGGCTACATGTATGCTTGAGCTGGTGATTGCTTGACCTTTAACAGGATTGGGTGGACATATCTGATAGAAATTGCTTATGCATGAGATGGCTTATATATAGAGGGTGTTATCTGAATTAAAAAAAAGAAGCTCCTTCATGACAATCTGAGGTGTATGTGTCTTTATGTCCTGCTGGACAGTGACAATTACAAATTCAATCCTGGGAAGGAAAGTCAGTGTTGGATGTATGCCAAGATATACATGAGCCTCCTCAGGAATATCATCTCATGGCCCTTTTCCAGATCTAGAAACAAGATCTCCGCTAATTGGTGTAATGGGCTGATAGATTTGGCGCCATGGAAATGTTACAGGTCAGGCTATGTGGGCAATGACTAAACAGACTCCATTTTGATCTAAGACTCCATGTTATGTAGGAAATGAGTTTCTTCCATGGGAATACCCTGCCTCTGTACCCACCAACAATTGCTCAGCTTCTCCCATGGGAACACCCCGCTTCTGTACTTATCATCAGTTACTTAGCATATGTTTAGCAATACAAAATGACTATTCTTATGTGATGAAAAATTGTTCTCCTTTGATTCCTATTTCTCCTAAATAATGTACTATGTTAAAGGTGATGTCTAGATGTTAGTAACAACTCTTTAGTTTATACCTGAGGTTATTTTGACCCACTTCCCCCTCTGCTAATGATTTCAGATTTCATGATGTTAGTTTGTAATTTTAAGTCACAGCAACAGACACTTATGATTAAAGGACTGATTTATGGTATAAAAACCCCTGTAACCCTATTGTCAGGGCTGTTCTCCCAACAGCCATATGTGGGGTGTCAAGTGAGACAGTCAATCAGTCCACTAATAAATACTCTCAAATTTGGATTTCTCAGTGGTGATAGATTTGTTCTTAAGTTGTTCCTTACAACAAACAGTTGGTGAATTGATCTTTTCATAGGATACAATCGATACAGTACACCATCTGTGGAATCACAACTTTTTGTTGCATGGCATCATTCTGTTGGCAGAAGGCTTTTATACCACAAATGCAGTAAAATAATTGCATGGGGAGTTTAAAATCACTGCCTGTTGCCAATGCATCAGTATAATGGTGAGTTTGAATGTTTACCTGAAATACAAAGTATATTTGTTTGTATCATTATTTGAAAAACTGAGTTATTTAACATTTGAAAAATGGTCTATGATCTTCAAAATTTAGAGGTAGAAATATGAACATCATATTATTGATAATAACATAAAATCTTCAATTGTGAGTTTTATTATTATTGTTATTGTTGTTGTTATTTGTACTGGGAAATCTAACATAAGGTCTCATGCACGTCCCTGCCTACAGGGCAGATGATTTTTAAAAAAAATTTCTTTATTGATGTATAAGAATTAAGTGTGCTGAAGATTTTTCAAATGTAATGTTTCAATTATGAAAGACGATTTTCATATTATTTTTAAGTGCTTCATTTCATTTGCTTTTGCCTATGCAATAAAGACATGTAAGTACTCTGATCAATTACCACTTGTTTTATAAGTATTTATCAAATGTCTACTGTACCATGCACTTTATTGGTGACTTTCATAGTCACCAGAGGTACAAAGATGAAAAAAGAAGCTGCTGTCCTTGGTTTAAAATAGGAGTTAAATTACAACCTATGTGTTATATCTGGCCTTTTCATTTTTGTATGACTTGTAAGTTAAGAATGGCTCTTGTGGTTTAGAATGTTTGTGTAACACACACACACACAAAGATAATGATACAAAATTCCAATTTCAGTTTTGGTGGAAGACAGCAATACTCATTTATTTTGTATTTCCTATGACTTTTTTGTATTCTAAGGGCAGAGATGCATAGTAGCATCAGAGACCATACATGTTTCACAAAGCTAAAAATATATGATTCTGTACATTGAAGAAAGGTATTCCTAACCAGTTAGTTTCTTAGAACAAATCTTAAACGATGGAGTTAAAAATATAACTGCATCCAAATACCCACATATGTATAGCCATACAGGCACACCAAAAACTCTTAAGGACAAATAATGTTCGGCAATAACTTTAAGGATTAAGGGGGAAAAAGGAGAATTGGGGAAAAAATGAAGAGAGGGAAGAAAATGTCAAAAAGTAAAACAGAAGACACTGAAACTAAAACAATAAAAAAATAAACAAACAAAAAACTGGCTTCCGGGCAAGATAAGTTCTGACAGAGCACTAAGTTTTGTCTGCAACAGTCTGATACTTTATGTCTTCAGTAGTTTAGAGCAAATGTTTGTGCTTTGGGTGTCAATAGACAGTATGTGATACAGAAGACAAGTAGTTTGTAATTTGAGATAGCGGCATGTCACCCAGAATAGTAGGGAGACCATATGGTCCATGTTTTGAGTGTTCCCTTGAAAGTCAGCTTGTGGATTTCTTTAGGAAATTGACACTCTTGGCCACATACTGCCCAATCAGTCAGGCCCACATTTGGTTTTTGTATGTATTTTGTTGAGAAAAGAAAATACTTGTAAAAAGTCAGAAAGTCATATTAAGGTGGAAAATACCTAGTTCATTTCATTGCTGATTTTTTCCTACCATCTGTATCCCCAGTTACTTATGCCTCATATGCACTAGTCTCATCTGTATACTTAAGAGGATCAAGATACTGTCCTGCCTTGGAGAGTGCTAGGAAGATAAAAGGCAGGAACAAAAAAAAAAACTATGGATAGAAAGTTGTGTGAGGTATGAACAAATGAACTCTGCCCATATTCAAGAAGTACTTGCTCTCCTCAGTCTTTATGGGTTGCTTGTCCCAGAAGTTCCCTGAGAAATCAGCTCTTATGGAAGCAGCTCTGACAGAAATAGCCACCATCAGGGTATTCTCTGATCATATCCCTGCAGAGTTTTTCCTCTATATTTATCCGTGTGAAAGATGGTTCTTTCTCCTTCCTCTTGTTTTTGCCCCAGTTCATTCTTCTCATTTGTATGCTTGGAGTGGCCTGACTGGGTGTGTTTGGTTTCTCGGCAGTGCCTGTGTTTATGTTCTACAATATTTGGTCAACTTGTGAAGGCATCAAGTCACAGATCAATGGCACTGCGGGTGCAGAGCAAATCTACATGGATGTCCTGTAATACGTTGCTTTCTTTAATCCTCTGGCTTTAAAATTTCATCTTTTGTTGCCTACCTTCTGGATCCTTATATTTACATGGGTATTTTTTTAATCATCATGACCTATTTCATATATTTTTATTTAGTAATTTAGTTAATTAGTTGTAGGTGGACACAATACCTTTATTTTATTTTTATGTGGTGCTGAGGATCCAACCCAGAGCCTCACACATTCTAGGTGAGCAATCTACCACTGAGCCACAACCCCAACCCCTCCTATATTCTTTTATTGATTTTTAAATAGCATTTGACTTAATATATTCAGTTTTCTAGATGAAAGCATCATCGACACTCTTTTACCTGCTAGTATCTTTTAAGATTTGATACATTTTCAAGTTAAATGTGTAGAAAATATTTTTATAAGGTGCAAATATTTTAAAATGTGAATTCTGAAATTACTCAAAAATTAATTTCTGGAGGTCTGAGATTCTCCATTCCTTACAAATATTGATGAACAATTTTGACCACTAATTTTGAACAGCAGTAATAATCTTTTAAAATCTTCTACAATTTGTCTAATTTTAAAATCATCACTGTGAGAATAGAAGAATGTTCTATTCTTCTGAAGCATTTTTATTTTGAGGTATAGTAAAGATCAAAGAAAACTGGATTATTTTTAATACTTCCTTACCAACTGGGAAAAATTCAATTTGAGCTGTATCTATGTGTTAAATATATGCACTTATTTTTATATTGAAAGAGGAAAAAATTAGTAGCTCATGGAGAATTGTCATTATGCTTATTCCCCACCCCAGGTGAAGGAATGATGGACAGTGTTTTGTTTTGTTTGTTTGTTTTTTTAATCTCTAAGGTCTGGGCATGTAGTTCAGAGGAAGAGTGTTTACCTGCCATGTTTGAAGTCTTGGGTCCAATGGATAGCACAGAAAAAAAGAAGGAGTAGGAGGAAAAAAAGAAGAAGAAGAAGAAAAAAAAAAAAAAAAAAAAAAAAGGAAGAAAAGGCAGAGGAGAAAGAAAAAGAAAAAAAAGAAAAAAAGCAATTGAATTTTTAATTCAAAAGTAGTTCCAACACAGTAAACGCAATTAAATGCAGTAAAACAAATATGCAAAAAATTCAAATTTGTACTGAATTCTAACAGATTAAATTTCCATGAAAGTTTCTGAATGTAAACTTTCAATTTTATTACTTATCTAATATAATGGATCAACAAAAACAGCCTGTAGTCCATGCTGCATCTTTGGGATAGCAAGACTGCATACCACAACACAAAATTTTTGTGGAAATGTATTTCATCTCTGCATAATGTACTTTGAAAAGGTGTTCTATAAGGAGCTTGTCTTGCAGTTGCTTATGATTGGTAACTATACTTAATAAATTCAATGTATCAAAAATCTATCTTTGAAAATCATTTTTTTACAAATATTAGTTTCCATTAACAAAGCATATTTTGTGTTAGTGGACATGTCAGGTTGCTTACATTTCTAATGCACTAATGAACTGTTATACAAATGGGGCTCACACTTTCTTCCAAAATATCTGCTCTACAGATACTAGATACCTCAATTGTTAATGAAAAACATAGTCTATAATTACGTTGAAATTACATTATAATTACTTTGGCCTACAAAACAATGATGTCTGTTAAGAACATGAAATGCTGTAGTTTGAGCTTATTCTATTTTGAATTTACTTTGCAGGTATCATTGCTTGGGATGTTTTACCAGGAAAACTATGTGGTTTTGCCCTAGAGAAAATCTGAAAAACAAAAGTTAACTGTAACAGTTCAGAAGTTTCATAAATCATCATCTTGAAAACTATGCTGAGAAGGGTTCTAACTAGAAAGAACAAGAGAGCTAACATGATATTAAGAAAAGCATGAGGATTTTTTGTTGTGTTTTGAGTTTTTTAGTTTTAGACTGAACTATCCATAATCAACACTATTTAGGTATTTTGACCTAGAAAGCTGACCAATTCAAATGGGGTAGCTCATTCATTAAGGATCCGTAGGGATTGGAAAGTTTTCCCTTTAAACAATAATTTAGCAGCAACCCAATCTAAAATCTGAAAATACATCTGGATTCTTTTCCCTTCCAATGTTTTAAAAGGTAGAATGTAGTAATTGTTAATAATTATTTCCAGAATGATTCATTCTTCCTCCCTCCTTTCCTTCCCTTCTTCCCTTCCCTTTCCTTTCCCTCCCTTGTTCCTTCTTTCCTTCGCTCTTTCTTTTCCTTCCTCCCTCCTTCCCTCCCTCCCTCTCCCTCTTTCTTTCTTTCTTTCTTTCTTTCTTTCTTCTTTCTTTCTTTCTTTCTTTCTTTCTTTCTTTCTTTCTCTCTCTCTCTCTTTCTTTCTTTTTCTCTTTCTCTTTCTCTTTTTTTTCTTTCTCTCTTCCTCTCTCCTTCCCTCCCTTCCTTCCTATTCTTTCTAGTAAACCTTAAAACTTTAACGTATTAGCAGTAGCATTTTCTTGGCTAAAATTAGTCATTGGTCTCTATCTATTTATAAATAAAAAAATTAAGTATAGTGATGAGAGCTTGCATATTCAGGAAGTCCTAACATAAGTTTGGAAAGTAATGAGTTGAAGAAATATTTGATTTGGGCCTTTATATGTTCATAACGTGGATTGACTCAAAGCAGAGTGTCTTAACCTTGGCTGCACACTATAGTCATGAGGGGGTATTACAATATACATTACAGAGGCTCAACCCCTAAGTGTTCACATTTAGTTAGTGTGGGGTACAGCCTGAGCAACAGAAAGCTTTTAAAGCTTCTCAAGTGATTCCAATGTGTAGCTAGAGCTCAGAGGGAATGCCAGCTTGCCTCCAGCCTTGAAGACAATAGTTACAAAGGAGAAGGATGAGGCAGCACCCCAGAATGGGCATAGACAGTGTAGTCCACAGAAATGCTTATGCACATGCCTGTTCCTTCCTAGTTTAACATTTCCTATCACCTGTTCGCTGTGGCCTGTGCTGGAGCTGGTGCCACTGTAATTACTCTGATGAGTAACTACTTTAGGACTACCCTAGTCTAGTTTCCCAGTCTCTAAATGACAGATTTCCCTTCCAGCTTTTGCATCTACTCAAGCAAAGGATGCTGGCACTCAACCTTGGGTAACTGTTCCTTGTATAAACTTATCACATGTCTAGTTAACAGGATGTAGTAGTAGTGGCTGCCTTGGCATCAATTGTAGGTGATGTAATTTGGACTCTGGAAAGAAGAGAGGTTACCAATATCTGTTGACTAGGTCTTGGATATTATCTCATTACCTTTGGCACTTCTGTTTTATGATTTTATGAATAAATGTTCACATGAAGCACTTTCTAATGGAAATTAACTTTCAAATGGAAGTCTGCAAATAAACATATATATGCATACATATGTATATACATGAAGTCATGTTTCATTTTTCATAGTAATTATTTTCTCTAAAGTTTCTGGAAGCAATGAATTAGCAAATAATGACCCATTGTCTGAGGAGAAATGCAGGGTGAGGTTCTTGTGAGTTTCTCAGAAATTTTCATGAACAGATCCACCTACAATCTTGTCTTAGTATGTGTTTCTATTTAAAGAGGATATATATGTGTATACATATATATGCATATATAAACACATGTATATATATGCACATATATACATACATATACATGTGTGTATATATGTATTCAATTCATTGACACTGAACTGCCTAACAACACTATATAACCCATGCCTGAATAAACTTATCTAACAGAGACATTACCTTGTAAGACACATCACAACTTTTTCCATTTCAGCCTACTTCTGAAGGCAATTATAAATAGGCAAATCACCATTAATCCCACAAAAATTTTTAAAATATAGTACTAAATATAATGTTGAAAGTATATTTGTTTATATCATAAGAGTTGAAACTAAGTAAGCAGAATGTTCTAGCAACCTGTGTGTTAAACTATCCAAATTTTCCAAACCTCTACTTGTACTTGCAAAAGACTATTTTGGGAACTGAGTATACATCATTTTCAGAGGGATCTCAAAATTAAAAGTCCCAGAAAGCAGTGGCTGCATTTTAAATACCTTGGAAAAATGAAGTCTTTGGCATTCTTTTGTTTTAGCTTTTGTTTTTATATTGTTACTGTTTTGATTTGTTTTCCTGCTTTTTTCATAAGTTTATCTAATCATGTTTTTTAAAATTCTTTAACTGGATGTTTTTCTTTCTTTCCTTCTTCCTCATTTTTATTCTTTCCCCCTTTTTTCTCTTTCTCTAACCACTCTTCTTTCTTCTCTTCTCCCTTATGGAATTTATTTTCATAGAAACTTGCTTTCATTGATGCCTAACTGTAGTCTATTTTACATTATTACTAATTATTTATGGTTAGTGGCATTGTAGAGGTTATTTTAATAGATTTTTATTGCATTTCAATATCTGATTTTCAAAAGCCATTGTGCTTATTGGTGATTGTTTTCTTATCTCGAAATTGTTCAGGGAATTGAACACCTTGGATGTGTGCTTTGATGTTGAGATACCCATTTGAGAGAATTGTACTTTAATTGATCCAAGAACTATTCCTTCAAACTTTGATAAATAACTCAACTTAAAGAAAAGGGAGACAAAAACTCCCACCTGATGACCCTTCCCCAAGTTGACACATTGGGAATCACTCAAGATGCATTAATAAACATTCGCCATTCATTTAACATCAGAAAGAAAGAGCATAATTATTGTTGTTACTTCGATTATAAGGGACACTGGTAAAAGTCACCCCAACACCCACTCAGATTGACTGCTGGCAAGCCTGGAGGAGCAATCAAGAGAGCACACTTCATGTATTCTACTGTCTATGTCATGCCTTCCTGCATAAGTAGACCCTACTCACATAAGTCCTACAAAGAAGACAAGTACCTGTGATTCTGATAAGAGTATTCAAAATTAAAATCCACCTAGAACAGCCTAAGACATTACATACAACAATAATATAAAATACATTTGGAATTAATCTCAACACTGCACACTAGGCCAACTGAAGGGAAGAATTCTAAGAAGACCCTCATATAAAGATATCTATGCACAAATGTCAACATAAAAACACAAGAAAACAAGGCAGTGAGATGCCTTCAAAAGTTTATACTTCCCATTAACTGAGCTCATAGATTTTAAAGTGTATGAAATACCAAATAATTTTTTAAATCATTGTTAAAATTACAAAGTGTATTTTACACTGTACATGTGGTATTTTATCATGACCAGATAGACTCAGCCAAAAACAATCCTCTCTGTTTTTTTTTGTGTCATTGTCTTCTTCAAAGTAGAATTCTTCCACAAAGATAATACAAATAAAAAGCTGAATGACTTGAAGAAGATCATGTAGTTTATGAAGATGCATTTTCATAAGGAAAGAAAAAGAAGCACAGAAATCTTGGAAATAAAAACCTCATCTGAAAGCACATGAAAAAAAATCTCATTAGTAATCAGGGAAATGCAAATGAAAACCATGGTGTGAAGATGCCCAGGTATTAGATTGCTTGTTATACTATTCTTTAAAACTTATATAAATAACTATATAAATAATATAGCTCATGAGGAAAAAAAAACTGGAAAAAAGAAAAAAAAAAAAACCCTCTGTAGGTCAAACAAGAAACTCAATTGAAAGCTTCATCAATAGACTGGTTCATGTAATTGACAGAATTGAAGATCAGATGAATGAAAAAGCACACTTAGATATAAAGAAAAAATACAAACCATGAACAGAATATACCAAATCTCTGGGACAACTTTAAAGGACTGAATTTAAGACTCTACAGGTATTAAGGAAGGAATAGAATAACATGTCAATGTCATGAAAAATCTGTTTGATTTAATAAAATGAGAACATTTTTCAATCTTTTTTTTCTTTCTTAGAAGGACCAACTTATTTATTAGAAAGCAAAACAAATAAAATCATTCAAATACACATGGATGAAATTATTTTGAGCTTTGCATACAAGTAGGTATACATCTGGTGTGGGAGTAATGAAAGAGGAAAGAGAAAAGAACTTTGAGGAAAGAGAGAAAACTGCAGAAAGAGGAGTAGAGTCAGGAAACAAACAAACAAACAAAAAATGCACAATATACATTACATTAAGTAAATGAAGTAGTTTTTCAAAGCCTTAAGCTTTAGTTATGCACAATCTGAAATACATGACAATTAATATTGTTTTATGAATGTTAGGTAGGAAAGTGATGTTTGTGGAGCATGGAAATTGAAGAGTGGAGTCTCCAGTGGTGCCCTGGATGGTGTGCCAGCATGGTCCAGTTATTCCTAAAGAGTGAACAGGTATCTTTTGGGGATAGCTTTTGCAGGTGTGGTATGCAGTTGTGGGGAAATTAGGATATTGGAGAGTATGACTGCTGTGATTGGGAACTGGTTTAATGAGGCACATATAAAGAAGTTCCTTTTATATAGGGAATCACTGACAACCTGGTGAAGAGAGTAAGAGAGTACTCAATGAGTTGTGTCAAGGATAATATGGGTTGCGGGGACAACTGTTGGGAAAGGTGGGAGGATGTGTCTTTGAGTATGTTAATGATTTTATCTAAGAAAGTTTCCTGATTGTAGGTTTTTATAATTAGCATAGAACCACGTGGAATGTCCATCTTATAGTCAATGTTAATGACCCTTTGACTCCTTGTTCCCATCTTGGGTTCCAAGGATCTGGTGTTTTCAAGGAGATGTACGGTTGGGTTTGTTGTATCAACCATTGATAAATTTGTGTAAATTTAGATAATTGACACCCTGGTTTTCCATATTTGTGGTTAGGATATTGATAATTACATGACTAGGATGAGCATTCTTTCTAATATTTATCTATGCATGAGCCTGTGTTTTCAGGTTTTAGGCAGAAGTAAAATTGATCATAGTTATATGCTCTTACACTGTGTCTTTTCCAGTCTGGGTGATATTGCTACATGCTTTGGATAAGTCAAAGGTAAGGATGATGGGTTGTGTGCAGCATGAGGTTGGGCAAGAGATGGATGTGAGTAGATGTGGAGGATCAAAGTCTGTGGCATAGATTTTAAATTGCCAGGTATTTTGGACTCCTGTTAAGTGGGATGTTTCAAGAGGGAATCAGGCTAATAGGTAAGAAGAAGGATGATGGGGATTGTCTTCATAGTGTAAGGAAGGAGTGGGAGATACGGTAGGAAGTATGGGTATAAGTATTTTTCATGTGGGGTGAAATCAGAAAGGGATCCTTGGAAGTGGAGATCCTGTACTTGATGAAAGGAGTGGAGTTGGGAAAAATCACCTATTTCCCATAAGATTGGAGAAACCTACGATATTTGAGGAGGGTGATAAGTTCACTCATTGGGTGAGATGGTTCTCTCCTGGGGGGTGGTCACTGGTCTCAGAATCCTCAGGAATTAAGGGAGGTCTGGAGTGGTCATCCTCAAGAATCACAGCTTGGGGGGCCCTATGGATGTGACCAAATATGAGGGGGATGGAATAATTGCAGGTGAGAATTGTGTATCCAGTAGGGGATGACTTCAAGGCGAGCTGCTCAGGAGTGGTATTACTCTATGAGGCCCAATCCATTCTGGAATAAGGTAAGAAGAGGAAGGGGGGGGTTGTTAGGAGGGTTAAGAAGTGCTAGATCCCCAGGTGAGAGAGTTAAAGGAGAATGGGGGGAGGGTCAGTGTTACATTAGCTAAATAGTTATCTGCATGTTTCCAGAGAAGGTATGTGAGTAAAGTCCGAGTGCCAACATAAGTGAGCAGAGAGGAAAGAAGGGGAGGGGTCAATGGTGACTCTGGAATTGGGAGATTAAGGAGGTAGATAGGTCACACATACAAGAATTCAACTGGGGAGATGTTGAGAGGTTTCTTTGGGAGAGCACATAGTCTGAAGAGGGCAGGAAGAATGATCTTTATCCAGTATAGGTGTAATTCAAGGAATAATTTGGTGAGGATGTCCTTTAGAGTATGATTGGTATGTTCCACCTTTCCAGATGATTGTGGATGGTAGGGAATGTGAAACTGCCAGGAGATGTTTAGGGTTTTGATCAATTGTGAAACATGAGAGGTAAAATCAAGATCATTGTCAGACTGAAGAGATGTAGGGAAGCCAAAAAGGGGAATTATGAATGTAATAAGGTTAGTGGCCACTGTGGAAGCACATTTGTTGGTGGTGGGGAAGGCTTCGACCCATTCCATGAAGGTATCAACCAGGACTAGGGGATTTCTATTTCACTTTACAGGAGGTATGTGAGTAAAGTCCGAGTGCCAATCAGAGCCTGAAAGATGTTCCCCTCACCTGATGTGATGGGAAAGCAGGGGTCAAAGGTTGGAGGTAGGATTGTTTTTTTTGACAGATGTCACAGGAGGAGGAGAGGTTAGAAAGAAATTGAGAGTCCTCAGGAGAAAGTCTGAGTTGGGAAGAAATGAATTGTCGTATCAAAGAGGCAGTGTTTGGATGAAAGACCTTATGGAGGCAAGTATCTGTTGAGTTGTTTGCTGTGTTAAGTGAAGGATGTTGTGATGAGAGAGTTGTAGGAGGGGAGGGTAGGGGAAGGAAATGAGGGTGTTTGGGAGCCTGCTGGAGTCTAACTTGTTACCTGTTGAGACAAAGGAGGAGTCAATTTGATAAAATCTACAGTGAGAGATGCCAATGGCAGTGGGAAGGTGAGAGGCTTGGAGCAAATCTGTGTTGTAACTGGCATTGACAATAGAGGTGCCCTTGGTGGTGAGGAATCCACATTCCTTCCAGAAGGCTGAATGAGAGAGAAGAGTGTGGAAGGCATATTTAGAGTTGCTATAAATGTTGAGGGAGGACCTTTGGCTAAAGTAAAAGCTGTGGTGAGGGTAATAAGTTCACCTATTGTTTGGATGTGTTGTTGTTTAACTAATGTTAAAGAAACTATGGCATATTCTGCAAGGCATGTTCCTTCATGTAAGAAGGTAAACTCACAGTTGGTAAACCAACTGTAAGTTGCTTGGGGTAGGGGTTCTTCATGTATGTGAGTAGGATGTGGGAGAAGCTCTTCCAGGGTTTTGATATAAGAATGAATTGGAAGAGGAGCCTGAGGGAGAGGAAGAAATATAGCAGGGTTCAGTGGAGGGCAGATGAGTCAGGTGAGGCTGGTGACCTCCATTTGAGACACCTGCAGGGACAGGATGCAGCAAGGGGTAGGGAATGTAGACCCTTGTAAGGGAGAAGCTCTTTAAGGTGATGTGGGGTTAGGATTGTTAATGGGGCCCGAGGTAAATTTTTTAGATTCACCGATTATAATAAAGAGGAAGCAACTAGCTTTCACAGGCAAGGGGCCCAGCTCCTTATGATGGGATCAAAGAATTTCGACAGATAAGCCACAGAGACAAAAGTTGGTCCTAACATGTGCCCTACAATTCCAAGTGCAAATCCCTGTTTTTCACTTACATAAAGTAGGAAGAGGTGTAAGAGATCAGGCAAACGGAGGGCAGTTGTGAAGGAGGGACTGTTGGAGCTTAATAAAGTACGTGGTGATAGGTTGCAGTAGGGGTCAGAGAGTGAGTCCCGGGCTGTGTCATATAGGGGCTTAGCTAATATGGAGTAGTTGGGGATCCAGGCATGAAGGAATCCTGCTAGTTCCAAGAAAGAGATAATTTTTTCCATAGTGGAGGGAACTGGTTGATTAGCAATTAGGCTCTTTCTATCAACAGTAATGGCCTTATGAGTTGGTGTTAAGAGGAGGCCTAAATAATTGACTATTTTTGAAGATTACTGAGTTTTGGAGGTTGACTCTCTATATCCACAGAAGGATAGGAAATTAAGAAGCTTGCAAGTGTCCTCATAACTGTCTCCATAAGAGGGACTGCAGAGGATGAGAGATCCTCAACACCCTGTAAAACTATAGACCTGTCAAAATGCAATGAAGCTAAATCCTTGACTAATGTCTGTCTGAAAAGGTGGGGACTATCTTGAAATCCTTGTGGGAGAACAGTCCAGGTCAGCTGGGAAGAGGTACAGAGTGGCAATCTGTCCATGTTAAAACAGAGATGTCTTGAGAGTTATGGTGTAAAGGAATGGAGAAGAATGCATCCTTTAAGTCAAGTAGAGTGAAGTGAGTGCCGAGAGGGTGGTGGATAAGAGGGTGTAGGGATTGGTGACTAGAGGGTGAATGGGTATAATGGCTGAATTAATGATGAAGGTCTTCAACCAAGCGTCCAGAGTCATTTGGTTTCTTTACTGCTAAAATTGGGGTGTTATATGGAGAGTTGGTGGGTCTAAGAAAGTCCTTTTGTAAGAGATCTTGCATGATGGGCAGTAAACCTAGGAGTTTTTGTTGGGAGAGTGGATATTGGGGTTGTGCTGGGAAATGGCAGGGGTCCTTAAGGTGGATTTGTATAGGGTTGGGGGTGTTGGGCAAGGGAATGACTTGAGATATCCCATACAAGGGGATTAACCTCTGAGGATGTAAAGGGAAAGAGCAAGTGGGGGTTGGTGCAGAGGGACTGGCAATGAGAGTCAGGATTAGAGGTGCCACAGGTGAGTCTGGAAGAGAGCCCATGCTGGAGGAAATTGTAGCCCCCAATTTGGAAAGGATATCCCTACCCACAATGGGACAGGGAATTTTGAAATCACCAGCAAGGAGTGGGTAAAATTAAGGACCCAAAGGTCAAGTGTCTGTAAAGGTTGTGAAGGTGTGTCTTCTACCCCAACAGAGGATACTGAGCAAAAGATAGGCCCCCGATACTCTGTGGGAACTGAGAATGTGGCCCCTGCATCTAAAAGGAAAGAGATAGGCCTGTCTGCAACTTGGAGCATTACCCAAGGTAACGGGGTGGCAGTGGTCAGGCATGGAGATCCTGGGCCTCATCAGGAATGAAGGACTAGAGGGCCCAGTTGGCCTAGAGCTGCTGTGTGCTCGAAAACAATCAATAGCCCAGTGTGCCTCCTGTTGGCATCTAGGACATGGTCCTGGAGATAGGTGAGGCTTGGGACATGTCCAGGCACAGTGACCCATCTGACCACATTTGAAACAAGGTCTCAGTGGTCCAGATTGACCCTCTTTAGACCAGAGGAACTTGGGGTCAGTGCAGGAACGGTGTGGATGGCTTCAGGAAGCATCTGCCATTTCTGCCTTTTCCTCTCTCCCATTACACACCTTGAAGGCCACAGCTAGAACCTCAGCTTGGAGAATTATGGCTTCCCTCTCCACATGTTTAAGTTTTGCCTTAATGTTGGGAAAGCTCTGGGACCAAAATTTGGTCATTAAGAGTTGTCTCCCATTTGGGGTCTCAGGGACTATATTGGCATATTTTAGTAAGACCTTAGGTGATCAAGGAATGCTGATGTGTTCTCATTTGTCTTGGACAATCTCTTGGAGTCTCTCATAATTAATGGCTTTATGGGCCACTTTCCTTAATCCTGCTTTAAGGCAGGTAACAAAGTGTCTCTATTGTTGAGTCCCCCAGATGAATTGACCGCAACTGGGGTCATGGTCAGGGATTGCTTCAGCACTGACTGGGCGTGCTGGGGAGGTTTGGTGTACTTCATCAGCATAGACTCTAGCCAGCTCCCAAACTTGCCTGTATTCCTCAGGTAAAAGGGTGTTGGATAAGACCATGTGGATATTGTGGAAGATTAGGTTATATAATTGGGTTAAGTATTGGAACTCTTTGATGTAAGTGGTGGGGTAGGAGGTATAGGACCCAAGTCACTTCTCTATTTGAGAGAGACTGGACAAGGAAAAAGGCATATGAACCCTGACAACACTACTCACTCTGGCCACCTCATGCAGAGGGAACAAGGAGGCAGGCTGGCTGGCGGCAACTGTGGCCTCGAGAGTTTCCAGGCTAGTGGTGGCAGCCCAAAATGGGGTTGTAGGGGGAGAAAAAGAAGGAGGAGCTGTGTGAGGGGAGGAGATAGAGCATGAGGGGCAGAGGATGTAGCAGAACCACTGGAGATGGTATTTGATAAGGTGGAGTTTCATCAGCAGAATCAAAGGAGGAAGAGTCTGAAGTAGAGGCTTCAGCAGGTTTAGTGAAAGCCAAGAGGATTTGAAAAGTGCAGGAGTTGCAAAGAGAAGGTTTAGAACACAGGGAAGAAAAAGCCTGAAAGTATGGGATCTCTTTCCCCTTCCCTGAGTGCTCATAGAAGTTCAAAAGATTCCTAAGAATATTGGGATCTAAGGTGCCCTTAATGGAACATTTGGAGTCATTATCTAGAGTATAGGATGGCCAAATTTCATCACATGAATGGACAAGCTCTTTTGGTTTGAGGTTTGGGGTGAGACTCAGGAACTTTAAATTAGCCAAGAGGCAGCCCAGAGGGCTATGGGTGGGAATTGAGAGTGAGCTGCCCATTGTGAAAGAGGATCTAGTGAATGTAGAGGAGAGGTATCCCTCTGTCTCTAGGGAATCACCTGAGAGGAGGACAGGTTGCCTAGGGACTCATCATCACCACTAGGTAAACATTGGGCTTAGCTGGCTAAGACTGTAGGGTGCCTGGGTGCCCAGGCCCTGGGGGCATTCAAAGAGAACCAGTAGTAAAGACAAGGTCCAGAACCAAGAGTAGCTCTCGCAAGGGGAAGTCCTCTAAAGAAAAAAATTCCCCTTTAGTTTGGAGTATCCCTGCCTCTTAGAAAGGAGTTCCCCATCAACCCCGAGTTCTTCCCACAGCAATCAGTATAGGGATTCAGCCGTGGTTGCCACAGAGGCCCACAGAGAACCTCAGGAGTGCCAGACGCTCAAGGGTCACTTCCCAGGTCTTTTGGTCCTTTAACCACAAGCTGTGGGGAAGGAGCTAGTTATTGAATGAGGCCAATGTTGGGATGTGGAGGAGAGCACTTGGTGAGATGGAAGCCTAGTCTCCAAAGAGGATAGGATTTGTTCAACAGGGCAGCTCAGATCCTTAAAACAAAGAGATCAACAGGCTCCGCTAGGGAACCCAGATGCCAGGGCAGTTCAAATCCTTAGAGTAAAGGATGCAGGCATGCTGGGGAGCCTGGTCCGGGTCACAGCACCAAGTGAAAGAAAATGAAATGCATGAAGCAACTCAGAAATCAGGCAAAGAGATCCACACACAGAAAGTTTGTCAGTTAAGGTCTGACAAAGGTCTGAAAAGGTGAGGGAAGGAAGGGAAAATCTAACTCTGGGGTATTTTAGGGCTATTTACATAGGCTTGCATGAACTGTCTATGTGAAGCTTGGAGGTGGGCTTTCCCTAGTAAAGCCACTTTGGGTGAGCTATTCCTATGAATTGCCTATGTGAAGCCTTGTGGTTTAGCTATTCCTAGTAACTGCTTGTGTAAAACCTTCCAGTGGACTCTTAGAAGAACAAAAAGATATTTTAATTATGTTGGTTAACAGGTGGTGAGTGGGGCAAGGAGCTATCTTCTAACTTGTTTTTTTTTTTTTGTAAGTACCTCTCTCTAGGGCAGGAAAGTGAAACTTATTTTAAGCTTTGGACCTAATATATGTTCCTTGTGATCTAACACAAATGGGTAAATAAGGCTGAATATGTTGAAATTGTCTATGTATTTCTTGTGGGACAGTTAGAATAGCTCACTTTAAAAATCGGAGCAGCACATAATTGAAAGTTTAAATAATTTGAAAACTACATAATCCTACAAGCCTATTTCACAGAAGATGGAAGTCAAGAATGATATTTTTTTATCTACACCAAATCACCCTTCTAATGTCTGTATCCTAGGAAGGGGAATTTAGGTCTCTGTAATCTTTTTGGTGTCAGAAATTTTTAAAAATTATTTAATTAATCTTTGAATTTTTCAGTCATTTGTATTATAATATCTTAAATTATGCTGCCTTTCTTCTTCTATTTTTTTGTACACTAGCAAATATATAAAAGATTTCCTCACTTATGTGTGATCACATTAATTTCATTGGCATATACTTTTTTGGGGATTTGATATGACAATATTTATAAATATTGGTGTTTATAAGTACCCATATATATGCAAATAAGTGTCACTTTCAGTTGCATGGAACAGGTGAGATATAAATAGAGTTGAGTTAATAGAGTTAATTAGGAACTCTCCTATTAAAATCTATACTTGGTGAAATAAATACAATGCCGGAGATCTGCTGAGGGGTTTGCAGGCTACTGAGAAGCAACAGAAGTTGAAGTTCCAATGTGTTTCCTGAAATTGAAATACTTTCCTATCATCCAAAGCAAATTGAAGTAATTGTTAGGAATGCAGCAGACATCTAAAAGTTTTTGTGTATTGAATGCCCAAGGAATGGTGAGACCTGGGAGGAATGTTTTACACTGAAGTGCTTGGTGAGGGCTGCCAGGACATGTGAATTTCTGTAGGTGCTTTTGCTTTATTGTGGGTGGCATAGATGCTAAGAAACTCTTAACAGGGGATTCCAAAAGAGAAGATGAAAAGCATAAAGAAATACTTCTCAATCTCCAATTACTTCACATGGATACTTGTGAATTAGAGACTAAGAAGGATAGAAATACAGAAATCCAGAAACAAGACAACTACAAAGACCCCAAAGGGGAAGAATACAAAATTAGTGAAAGAAGAGAAAGATGTCAAGATGTCCTCATTATCACATTTATATATTAGATCTATATCGCTTTTCTTTGACGAAGAAACCACAAAGTTACATATAAGGAACACTTAAGAGAAATTGCTTAGTTGCTTAAGAATGCCTGTTTCCAAACAAAATTAGATACTCTGAAGTTCCATGGGGAAAGTTGTTATTAATATGATTCCTTATGATTATTTCATTGCAAAGAACACTTAACATATATCCACTGAATAAATTTTATGTGTATCATACACTACTGTTACTTAAGGATACAGTACAATGTTATACAATAAATCTCTGAAGCATATTCATCTTGCTTTACTACAATTGTTCCCTTATTGATTATTAACTATTTCCTCCTCTCTTCTCTCAATCTTTAGAACTTTAAAATGACCAGAAACAACCTTTTTATGACATATCATAATCAAAGAAGAAAAAAGATATTAAAAGCTTTGGAAGAAAAGTACCAATTGCTTATAAAGGCAAACCCATCAGAATTGCAGTCATTTTTTTTGCAGAAACTCTAAAGACTTGAAGAACATGGAATGATATTCCTTTTAATCCCCAAAACAAAAAACTTCTGACCAGTGTTATAAATCCAAGAAAAATTTTCCTTTGAAGTTGAATAAGAATGTAAACATATTCTTCCAATATAAAAATAAAACAAAATGCAGGACAACCAATCCACATTACAGAAAGTATATAATGGAATGCTTCCCTATGAGGTCAAGAAAAACACAATCACAAAACCACAGGAAAGATAAATCTCACTTGAAAAATAGTTAAGCAACCAAATAACAGAAAAGAATCAAACATGATTTCAGAAGATCATCAGATCCCTAAGATCATTGAGGGAGAGAAAACTACAGAAATTTTCAAAACAATTAGGAGAAAAATTAAAAAATGACAGAAACTAGTATACTTTTTTCAATAATAAACTTGAATGTAACTGGAGCAAATTCTCCAATTAAAAGATCCATAGTAATTGAATTTTTTTAAAAAAGATCCATCTACATGTATTTACCAAGGGAAAAAAACCCCTTCATTTCAATAAAAAAGATACATACTGATCAAAAGGGATGATAACATCCCTACCAAATGACTCCAAAAGTAAGCAGGAGTTCTTTATCCTCCTGTCCCTCCTCCCTTCCCATCAATCCCCTTTATCCAATCCACTGATCTATTTTGATGGAATACTCCACCACTACCTTGTTTTCCTTTCTCTCTTTTTACCCCTTATTTTGGACTAGCTTCCACATGTCAGAGAAAATATTTGACTTTGACTTTGGGGGTGGAGGTCTGGTTTTTTTTCACTCAGCATAATAGTCTCCAGTTTTATCCATCTACCAACAAATGTCAAAATTTCATTCTTTTTTTAGGACTGAGTAATACCTCATTGTGTATATAAACCACATTTTCTTTATCTATTCATCTGGTGAAGGCCACTTAAGTCCATTTCATTGCTTGGCTGCTGTAAACATTAGTGTAACTTTATACCTATAGTGAGCTGATTTGAAATCTTTTGGATTTATACTCAGGAATGGAATAGCTTGTCAAATAGCAGTTTCATTTCTAATTATTGAGAAGAATTCTCCCTGTTTTCCAAAGTGGTTGCACTAATTTGGAGTCCTATCAACAATGTATGAGTGTACCTTTTCCCCCACTTCCTTACCAACACTTAAAATTATTTTTATTACTGATATTGTCATTCCAACTGGAGTGAGGTAAAATATCAACATAGTTTTGATTGGCATTTACCTAATTCCTAAAGAGAATGAACATTTTTTCATAAATTTGTTTGCCTTATGCATTTCTTCTTTAGAGAAAGATCTATTTTTCTGCTCATTTATTAATTGGGTTATTCTTCTCTGTGTTAAATTTTTAAGTTATTTATATAGTCTGGATATTGCTGCTAAGAGGAATAGGTGGCAAAGATCTCCAACTTTGTAGATTCTATCTTTACACTCCTTATTTTTTCTTTGCTGTGAAAAACTTTTTAATTTTGTGCTATTCTGTTTATTGATTCTTGGTTTTATTTCTGTGCTCAGGAATCTTGGGAAGGAAGTTAGCTTCTGTTCTGACATGCTGAATAGCTTGGCCTACATTTCATTTAATTTTCTTTTACTAGTTGAAGAATTTCTGGTCTAATTCATAGGTTTTGAACCACTTTGAGGTGATTTTTTGTGCAGTGTGAGAGTCAGGAGTCAAGTTTTACTTTTCTACAAATGGATTTCCAGTTTTCCCAGCAAATGGATTTCCAGTTTTCCCAGTACCATTTGTTTAAAAGACTTTCTTTTCTTTGTTGAATGTTTTTGGCACATTTGTCTAGTGCCAGTAACTGTATTTATATGTTTGTCTCTGGGTCTTCTAGTCTAATGATCTTCATGTCTGTTTTGGTGTTAATACATGCTGTGTTCGTTACTATAACTTTGTATTTTAATCTGAAGTACAGAATTGTGATGCCTCCAACATGACTCTTTGCTCAGGATTACTTTGGCTATTTTGGGCCTCTTTTTTCCCCCAAATAATTAGAACTGCTTTTACTAATTTTGTGAAAAATGTTATTGGAGAATCACAGCTTCTGGGACATGTTTCCCCTGTGTTTCTCCCTTTGCTAGCAAAGCAATAAACCTTCTTTTTCCTTTTTCTCAAAAAAAAAAAAAAAAAAAAAAAAAAAAAGAAAGGAAAGAAAAATGTTATTGGTATTATGTAGTATGGCCATTTTGACAATATTAATTTTGCTTATCCAAGAACGTAAGAGATTTATCCATCCTCTAAGGCCTTCTTCAATTTCTTCTTCAGTGTTCTAAAGATTTTATTGTAGAGGCTCTTCTCCTCTTTTGTTAGATTAATTCAAAAGTTTTTTATGTTTTCAGGTTTTAGTAAGTGGGATATCTTCTTAAATTTCTTTTTCTGCAGATTTATTATTGGAATATGGGAGTTTGATTGATTTATGTTAATTAATCTTGTAGCCTGTAATTCACCAAATTTTAAAATCAACTTTAAAAGAATTCTGGTAGCATTTTGGGGGTCTTTTAAATATAGGCTCATGTAATTAGCAAACAGAGATACTTTGAATCTTTTTTTCTCTGCTTGTATCATTACCACCTTCTTTTTCCTGATTGCTCTGTCTAGAGTTTTAAGAACTATATTGAATAGAAGTGGTGAGAGGGCATTTATGTATTGTTTACTTTTTAAATGAAATGATATTTGGTTTTCCTTATTTAGTATGATGTTGGCCTTGAGTTTGTTATATATGACCTTATAATGTTGAGGTAAGTTTCTTCTATCCCTGAGTTTCTCTATGATTTGTGTTGTCTAAGGAGACAATAGAAAGGATCCATGAGAGGTGTTTTTTTTTTTTTTTAAAGTAAGTAAAATTGAAAAAACCCTTAGCCAAACTAAGTAAAATATAGAAAACCTATATTTTAATTTTAAATAAAATTAAAAATGAAAAGAGGGATATTGGAATGCCACTAAAATCCAGAGAATCATTAGGGAATATTTCGACAAATTATGTCTGTATATTGGAAAACTTAGGAGAGATGGGCAAATTTCTAAGCATATCTGACCTAAAAAATTAAACCAAGAGTATATAAAAAAGTAAAAAGATAAAATATATTGTATGAGATTGAAGTAGTAATGAAATACCCCCAGTTAAGAAAAGTTTAGTATTAAGAGTTTCACAGCTGAATTTTACCAGACTTCAAAGGAAGATATGACATCAGTGCTTCTCAAATTATTCCATAACATAGAGGGAAAAAGAATTCTGACAAGTCAGTATCACCCTGCTGCTCAAACCTGATAAAAATTTTCACATAAATATGAATTTAAAAATTACAAGTATTGTTAAATGCAGAAATATTGAATAAGATACATGAAAGATGAAGTAAACATCACATTTAAAAGATTATACCATGATTAAATTTGTTTTATTTCAAGAATGTTAATTTGTTTCAACCTATGCAAATCAATGAATGTAATACATAAAACAAATAGGTATAGAAATCAACATTATCAACTCAATAAATGGAGAAAACATCTTTCACAAAATGCATCTCTTCAAGAAGAAAAATGGAAAACAGTATAAAAATATCACACCTCAAAAAATGAAGACTATATATGACAGACCATCACTAATATACTGTGTGTGGAAACCTGAAATTATTTCCTCTAAAATCAGGAATGAATTAAGAATCTCCACTTTAACCCCTCCTATTCCAACAGTACTGAACACTTTACTGGAGAATCATGCAGGACAAATGAACAGAGCACAAACTGATTCTGTGAAGCTAGTATCAGCCTGATACCTAAACCAGAAAAAGACATATTGAAAAAAAAACTTCAGACCTGTATTCCTCTTAAACATAGTTGCAAAAATTCTTTTAAAATACCTACAAATTGCATTAAACAATATTAAAAGAAGAGTGTGTGATGATCAAATGGAGTTTATTTCAGGGATACAAGAACGATTCAACATAGAGAAATCAATAAATGTCAATCATCACATCAATAGCCTCAAAAACAAGAATCACATGGTTATTCCACATATGAAGAAAAAGCATTTGAAAAAATTCAGCATTCATTTGCGCTAAAAACACAGGAAAGAGTAGGAATAGGAGAAACATACCTCAACATTGTAACAGCTATACAGACTAAACCCAAAATTAACATCATTCTAAATGGAGAAAACTGAAAGGATTTCCTCTAAAAACTGGTTGATCATAAAGATGACCTCTTTCCCAATCCTATTCAACATAGTCCTTCAAACATTAATTAGAAAAAAGAAGCAATAGGAGAAAAGAAAAAAATAAAGGGATATGAACAGGAAAAGAGTTCAAATTATCTCTAATGCCAACCACATGATTCTGTATTTGGAAGACCCAAAACACTATTATGAGAAAACTTCTAGAACTCAAATAAATTCAACAAAGTATCAGAATATAAAATTAACACATAAATATATTGCATTCCTAAACAGCAATATTAATCAGATGAAAGAGAAATTAGGAAAACTATATGATTCACAATAGCCTCAACAAACAAACAAACATACAAAGGAATAACTAACAGAAGAGGTGACAGAGCTCTACAATGAAAATTCCAGAACTCTGAAGAAAGAAAGGGAAGACCTTAGAAGATCAAAGAATCTTCCATTCTTGGATAGGCAGAATTAATATTGTCCAAATGACCAAATGAGATATATAGATTCAATGCAATTCCTATTAAAATTCCAATGATATTTTCCATAGAAATAGAAAAGGCAGTCATGAAATTCCTTTGGAAAAATAAGAGATCCAGAATCACCAAGTAATTCTTAGCAAAAAGAAGTGAAGCAGGAGGCTTAGCAATACCATACCTTAAATTATACTACAGAGCTATACTAACCAAAATAGCATGGTATTGGCACCAAAACAAGTATATAGACTAGTGGTATAGAATTAAAGGCACAGAGACAAAAACCACATGAATATAGTTATCTCACACACTAGACAAAGGAGCCAAAAACGTATATTGGAGAAAACATAGCCTCTTCAACATATTGTGCCGGGGAAATTATGAAGTGGAATAAAATTTAAATGTATTCTGTCACCCTGCAGTAATCTCAACACAAAGTGAATCAAGGACGTATGCATTAGACCAGAGACACTGGGCCTACTGGATATAATTATAGGCCCAACTTTCCATTATGTCAGTTTAGGAACTGTGGCGAGTCGCCTCGCCACCATGATAAGATGGCGCTGGTTTCCTGAAGTGCTTTCTAGGTAAACAAGCCCATATTTGGTTGAGCTAACTGTTGCAAATGGGAGCACCTATGAACATAGGCCAAGTGGCAGGAGTAGATTGGCTATTGCAAGAGTATAAAAGTGTATGAATTCAGCTCAAGAGGAAGAAGAAGAAAAACCACGGTTTTATAATATTAAGGTCCTGATTAAACTGCTGAAGGAAGATTCCTGTGTCGTGCTTTCTTGCGGGCGAGGGACATGACAAGTGGTGCCGAAACCCGGGAATCAGAACTTTCAGTGGTCAGGGGGTGCACCGGTAAGTACCACAGGTAAATGGGGTCTGTGGACTAGGATTTAATCGACTTTGTATAGTCGATCAGCAAAGGTTAGTCTGTGGACTAGGATTTAATCGACTTTGTATAGTCGATCAGCAAAGGTTAGTCTGTGGACTAGGATTTAATCGACTTTGTATAGTCGATCAGCAAAGGTTTAATCGACTTTGTATAGTCGATCAACAAAGAAAAATATTTTGTTCTTGCTTTAATTCTGCTTGCTCTGAATGCTGCTTTCATTATGGGCAATTCTCCATCTAGTTCATTAATACAGTCTTTAGATTTTTTGTTGCGCTCTAAAGAGCTCAAGGTTAAACACAGTACTTTAGAAACATTCCTTGTAAGAATTGATAAAGCAGCCCCATGGTTTGCTGTCTCTGGAAGCTTGACTCCTGCCAGCTGGGATAAGTTGGGAAAAGATTTAGATTTCCTTCAGGAGCAGGGACAATTGGAGAAAGGGGTGATACCGCTATGGAAATTAATAAAGGGATGTATTCTTGATGGTAGATGTCAGGAAGCTATTCATAAAGGACAGGCAGTTCTTGAACAACTACATGAGGAGAAGTCCGAGGATTCTATGAGTACTTCCAGTAAACATAGTGCAGGAGAGCAGGTTTATGGAGCTATTCCAAAGAGGAGACTATACCCAGATTTAAAAGCCCTTAGAACACCAGAAGATACAGGGGAGTCAGAATCAGACGGTGATGAGAAAGTGAAAGAGCTAACGCAGCACTTACGGAAGGTGAAGATAAAAGAAGGGGGAACTAAGAGGCAAAAAGATTTTAGACAAAAGGACTATAAGGAAGAACAGAAGCCAGCTCTAGCCTATGATCCTCCCCCGTATGTGGGAGGGGTTCCGAGCATGGGTAGAACTTTTAACTCTGCAGCTTGGAGGGCTGCCCATGTAGAGTTGGGGTTTGCCTGTCCTGTATTCCAGGACAATGATGGGGGAAGACATCAGGAACCCATAGAATTTAAAATGATAAAGAATATAGCAGAATCTGTCCGCACTTATGGTGTGGATGCTGCTTTTACTATCGCCCAAATAGAGGGGCTCAATAGATTCTGCATGACCCCCTCGGAGCTGGGCCAGTTTAGTGAAAGCTTGTGTTTCCCCGGGTAAATATTTAGACTGGAGAGCCTTCGTGTTAGAGGGGGCCAATGAACAGGCTGCACGCAACCAAGCTAGGGGCAAACCTGCCTGGGATGTGGATATGCTTCTGGGGCAGGGTAGATTTGCCAATCAGCAAACAGGCTTTCCATTAGAGGTTTATGAACAAATTAATAAGATCTGCATTGCTGCCTGGAAAGCACTCCCTAATAAAGGAGAAGTGCGAGGTAACTTAACAAAAATTGTCCAAGGTCCCACAGAAGCTTTTTCAGATTTCGTGGCTAGAATGGTAGATGCAGCAGGGAAGATCTTCGGGAATGCTGATGCAGCTATGCCTTTAATTAAACAATTAGTATATGAACAATGTACAAGAGAATGCAGAAATGCTATTAATCCATTTAAAAGCAAAGACATAGAGGCTTGGATGAAAGCTTGTAGAGAAATAGGTGGCCCATTAACAAATGCAGGCTTAGCCGCTGCCTTCCTTCGCATGGAAGGACTATTAAAGGCTTTATTAAAGGCTAATGGAGCACCTTTAGAGGTTTCCTCAGCTAGGAAGTTTTTAAAAGCTGTAGAAGACAAAGCCCCTTGGTTTTTAGATAAGGGCTTGTTGGATCAAGAGAAACTATCACAAGAGACAGAAAAAGGCCCCCCTCCTGATCCCTTCCACGCAGCTCCATGGCCACCTAGGGAGGGAACACCCATGTCCTTGAAGCAGTCCTCCCCCTAGGCAGAGATCTCAGCAGCTCCATTCCTCAAAAGTAGTAAGAAATAATGTTTTGTGATTTTCTGCATTCAAACCTAACCTGATTTCTCAACCAGGAAGAAAAAGGGTTAAAAAAGTCCTGGGTGATCCTCCCTCCCCCCTGCCTGGCCTTGCTGAAGCCTGCATTGGAATGTAAACTGCAACAGTCTCAGCGGGAAAGGGGGGTAACCTGAAGATAAGAAAAAGAAAACAAAAGGGTGTCTGTTTTAAACTTCTGGGTTGCTACACAGAACTAATTCATTTTCCAGGATTCTTGTTTTGTTTTGTTTTTCTTTAATGCTGTATTTTTGAGCTCATAATTTTGATCTTGCATACCTAGGTTAATGATTTTTTTCTTTTTGATCAGTTCTATTTTTTATTCAACTAAAGTTTTTGAACATCTGTTACATTGCAATGGAGATTCACCTATAAAGTTACAAGGCCTTTGATTTTGTGTTATTTGTATGTCGTGCTGTCTGGTGTCATGTCTTGTCTGCATCAAAACTGAGCGCTCCTAAAATTAAAATTTAAAAATGGATCCAAATACTTTTATTCACGTGATTTAAAAAGGGTTCAATTTAAATTGAGTAAACTAATAAAAGTGAAATGTCTTTAAAAATAACTTGCAAGTCTCTAGGTGGTCAAACTAATGAAATGTTAATGTTAAACAATGTCTAATATCAATTGTTTCTAGGACTTTTCTTCAACAGGAAAGAGACAGCAAATACTGTTCAGGACACCTGCCTGCTTTCTTGGTTTTTACAGAATAAGTGAATTAGAGTTAGCATATATGGGATTACTCAAATGTGTTTGTAGAGACATCTGATTAATTTACAAAGTTAAAATGCTAATTGTTAAATAACATCAAGTACTCTTAACTCCTTAAATTCCATGGAGTATCATACTTAAACATTATTGGTGTTTTCATAGCTTGGTAAATAAAAAGGGTTTAAACTTGCTTTGTGTCATCACTAAACTAAAAACAAGGTTACTAAGAGTTATGTCTTAACAAGTACAATTCTATATACAAAGGGTTCTAAAGGTTTCAACTGTGTTTCAATTAGAGTACTATAAACAACAAAATATTTAATCTTATTAAAATAGAGCAATTTATCTAAATTCAGAAATTTCATAAGAGTTGTTTCAGCATGTGAACAAAAAGGGGTCAACAGATAGGAAAGAGAAAATAAAAGGGTCTGGATATGGAAATATATTTAGTAAAAGAGAAAAGGAAATGTTTCTGGGTAAAAAAGTGCTTGTATGATGAAATACATGAGGGTCTAAGTAAGTGCTAAGAACGTCTATGTAAATAAAGGGCAAGTTTCAACATGTAAACAGCCAAAGCTATTAAAGGTTTTTCCTAAGGTGAAATACTAATGTTCTGATATAAACCAAAGTTTAATCTACATGGTAAAATGACATGGTAAAATGGCAAGGATTTCTTAGAAACACTAATTTACTCTTAACTTTGTGTCTATTAAGTTTTATTCTTTAGAACAATTAGTCTTAAAAATTGGGGTGTATACAATTATGGTTAAACAACTGTTGAAGTATTGTACTGTGTTACAGAGTCTACATTTTTCTTAAAAAACAAACTAAATTTGGTAAGATAAAAGTGTCAAGGTAATTGTAAAATGGTCACTAGTTGTATATTAAATGTGTTCATATTTTTCAGGTATACAAGTGTTTTAAAGCAGGGAATTTATCAAGCTGTGCTATTCTCCAGATTAAACTTGTCTGTAATGGTAATCTTAAACTTATAAAGAGTAAATTTTAATTGGGGATTTATTTCTATCATTTAATGTTCTATTATAGGACCTGTTATCAATGGGGTACATGTAAAATTTGTTACTTTTTACATTGAGATAAAGAACTTCAAATATAAATGTATTTATAAAAGTTAGAGCCTGACTTGTTTAAAGGTTAATTTTGTGAAACATAAAGGTATTTTGCCACTTTATCACACAAAAGGAGAGTTAAAAACTCTCTCAGCCTTTCTTTACTTCATGTTTTAGATACAATGTTAAATTGTGTTAATTATAAAGTTTATATAGACTCAGGAAACAGTATATGTAGACTACTTAATGATATTTAAGGAAGAAGCAAAGATCAACATCAAAATTAGAACACTTAAGATTTGTAAGGAGCCACGCCTTACCTGAGATAAGGCTCTGCCTCCCACCTTACTGCATGTTAAAGTGACTCCAAAATAAGTCAGACTTCAGCTTATTTAAAGTTATAATCAAAAGATTGGTTTTTTTTTGTTGTTGTTGTAAAATTACTATGATCTCAAATAGGGAATATAATGTGGTTCTCAGTCAAAATTCAAAATAGCTGTTATACAAGCAGAATATATTTTTACTCTTACTTATTTCATTTTGTAAAACTGTTACCTATTAATGTTTTGCAGAAGTAACTGCTTCAAGAACACGCAACCTAGGTAACTTGTGATAATAAGCCATCACCTAACAAATGGTGGTAACAGATACCAGAACAAATAGTGGTAACTTCCAGAACTAATGCAGACTCCAGTTAGATAAAAGGGTAAATAACTGTAAAGTTATGGACATTAAAGTTAAAGCCCAGTACTCTTACTTTATGACTGGTGAGACTGGCTTGCTGGATGATTAAGATCAAACTTAGAGATTGGTATTAAATACAGAAGACAAGATAGACCAGTATTTGGATCTTTTGCCCTCAGTCAGCCTGAACCCAGGGAATAAGAGGACTTCTCTAAGGAGCACTTAAGGTGTTAGAAACTGTAGGTGCCATCAATCCTAACAACAAGGTTTCATCTTTATTTACTCAGTTACAAAATTTGATTTTGGGCCATTCTGCACCCTTTTATCCTGTACATATAAGAGCTCATACGTCTCTCCCTGGACCTATTGTTGAAGGAAACGCAAGGGCAGATGCGCTACCCGCACAATTTGTTTTCTTTCTTCTCTTGACAGTGCTCGAGACTTTCATAATAAGTTTCATGTTAACTCCCAAACACTTCGTAAGCGCTTCTCTATTCCTCGAGCAGAAGCGAGACAGATTGTCTTAGATTGTTCTCATTGTGTTCCATTTCATCATCTCCCTTCTTTTGGTGTTAACCCCCGAGGCTTGCGACCTCTTACGGTTTGACAAATGGATGTAACTCATATTGCAGACTTTGGTTCCCTAAAATATGTTCATGTCTCAGTAGATACTTTCTCTGGAGTTATGCATGCCTCTGCTTTGGCAGGAGAAAAAGGCCATCATGTCATCTCCCATCGCCTAGAGGCTTGGGCTGCCTGGGGCCTTCCATGCTCCTTGAAGACAGATAATGGGCCGGCGTACACTGGTCAACAATTCACCTCTTTCTGCTCCACTATGGGAGTGCAACTGACTCATGGCTTACCTTACAACCCCCTAGGTCAGGGAATCGTGGAGAGAGCTCATAGAACGGTTAAAGAACTTTTACAAAGACAAAAAGGGGGAATAGGAGCAAGCTGTACTCCTAAAGAGCGTTTGTCTTTGGCTCTTTTTACCATTAATTTTTTAACTTTGGATGCACATGATAATTCTGCGGCTGACAGACATTGTTCGCCGCCTGCCCCCCCCTTTTCTATTTCTATTATCAAACAGTTCAGAAGTGATTTTAAATTGTTCTAATGATAATATTACCTGCCTGCTTTCAGAGTGTTGGAACGGTAGTGAATCTGTTGCTGTGATTGTAAAGGTACCCACCTTTGTACCTGTCCCAGTGGAGGTCAATCCAGATAATTTTCCGTTGGTGAACCTTTTCAGAGAAAAGAGAGACTTTGGCATTACCGCAGCCATAATAACTGCTATTGTTGTCTCTGCTGCTGCAGCCACTACCGCTGCTCTAGCCATGACCAATCAAGTTCAAACAGCACAAACCATTAATCAAGTCATACAGCAAACTGCACAGGTGTTAGAATCCCAGGACCGCGTCAACAGACATATCTTATCTGGGATCTTGGCGGCGAATCAAAGGATCGATTTACTACAAGTACAGTTGGATGAACTTTTCAACATTGCACAAGTTGGATGCATCGGGAATCATAAACACATGTGTATAACTCCAGTAAGATATGAAGAAGCAAAGAATCAAAGCCACTTGATTTCCGCCTTTCTTGCAGGCAACTGGTCCCTAGAAGCTGAGAAGATGATGAATCAACAATTATTGCAGATTGCGATTTTAAATGACACTCGTGTTGAGCCTGTTACTTTGAGTCAGTTCTCTAACTGGCTCACCTCTGCCTTTAGTTATTTTAAAGAATGGGTTGGTGTGGGGATCTTTGGATGTATTTGTTTTGCAGGCATTTGCCTTTGCCTTTGGTTTATTTGCAAGCTAAGAGTGCGTCAAGCACATGAAAAGGCGGTGTTAATTCAAGCTGTGTTAGCCATTGAACAAGGGGTGTCACCTTCTGTGTGGTTGGCTAATCTGGCACGGGAATAAGTGACATTTTTAGTATATCTCTGTTAGAGTTAGAATTATCATTTATGCTAGGTGTCTGCAGGGTACTGCTGTAATTAATATGTACTTTTCTTTGAGGACTGTGAATTTACATCCTGGGGATTTCTTGTACTAATTAAGGCTTCAATTGTCTTGTAACTTCCACTTTTGATCTTGAGCTATAACAATGATGTTGGAGGAGAGAACTATTACTGTATGCCTTGTGTTCATTATGGTGCCCCTGTATTGTGCAGCGTTGGCAAGAAGAGTAATGTGTTTTCCTACCTCAGGCCTTTGCAGTTGCGTAAGCTGGATAAGCTCCCCCTAGTATGGTTTTCCATACCGCTACGTCTCCATGGACACAGGATGCGAGGCAAAGCACTGCACTTGAGAGTTTATTTTTGAACCTCAAGGAAGGCATGCCCTATTGCATGTGGGTTTGATGTCCACGTCCCACCCTACTGAAAAAAGGCATCGGCTTAGGTTATATCAGGCCCGGAGAAGGCGCCACTCTGGGACTGACGTTCACTGCCACTTTTGCACAGTAGGATAGGGCCTCTACCTTCACCTGTGTTCATAAAATAAAGAAGGGGGAGCTGTGGTGAGCCGCCTCGCCACCATGATAAGATGGCGCTGGTTTCCTGAAGTGCTTTCTAGGTAAACAAGCCCATATTTGGTTGAGCTAACTGTTGCAAATGGGAGCACCTATGAACACAGGCCAAGTGGCAGGAGTAGATTGGCTATTGCAAGAGTATAAAAGTGTATGAATTCAGCTCAAGAGGAAGAAGAAGAAAAACCATGGTTTTATAATATTAAGGTCCTGATTAAACTGCTGAAGGAAGATTCCTGTGTCGTGCTTTCTTGCGGGCGAGGGACACGACAAGGAACCACTTGCTCAACAACACTTCTAAAGTTAAAAAAGTAAAATAATTAATAAATGGGCAGTGTTAAACTAAAAATTTTCACAGCAAAGGAAATAATTAAGATCTTGAAGAGAAACTCCATAAAATGGAAAAAAATCTCTGCCACCTACACCTCAGATAGAGCATTAATCTCTAGGATACATAGAGTACTCACAAAGCATAACACCAAAAAAAAAAAAATCATAATTCAAGAATAAGTGGGTCAAAGAACTGAACAGGCACTGAATGGAAGAAGAAGTATGAATGGTCAACAAATATATAAAAAATCTCCAGGAATTTGAGATCTGTAAATTAAAACTACACTGAGATTCCATCTCACTCCAGTCAGAATGGCAATTATCAAGAATATAAACAACAATAAATGTGAATCTAGGAAAAAATGTTCACTCAAACATTGTGGTGGGACTGAAAACTGGTGCAATCAATCTGAAATGTGGAATGGAGATTCCTTAGAAAACTTGAAATAGAAACCCCATTTGAGCCAGTTATCTCACTTTTCTGTATATACCCCAAAGACTTAAAATCTTAAGTGGTTCAGTCATATCAATGTTCATAGCAGTTCACTTCACAATAGCTAAGTTATGGAACCAAACTAGGTATCTTTTTACAAATGAATTAATAAGGAAAATGTGGCCTAAAGATACAATGAGATATTATTCAACCTTAAAGAAGAATGAAATTATGGCATTTGTCAGTAAATGATGGAACTGGAGACTCTCATGCTAAGTGAAATTAACAAGTCCCCCATATCCAAATGCCTAATGTTCTCTCTGATATGTGAATGTTAACACACAATAAGGGTTACGGATGTAACTTTAGTGAATTATACATAGCGGAATGGAGGAAAGGGAGAAAAGTTGGTAATAGGAAAGATAGAATGAATGAGGCCTAACTTTTCTATATTCACATATGAATACACCACCAGTGAGACTCTGCTTCATGTACAGCCACAATAATGGGTCATAATTTGAATAAGCTACACTCCATGTGTGTATAATATGTCAAAATACAATCTACTATCATGTATTCTAAAAAGGATAAACAAAACTGCTATGGTAAATTTATTAAACAACTAATTTCTTTAGCTATCCCAAAATTGTATTATAGTTTATACCGAATTGTAGGACTAATAAATAACAATGAACTTTGGTTAATGTAAGGCTAAGTAAAATTAGGTTTGACTCTGAAATAATTATGGTAAATAGGGCTGAGTAGCATTTATTAAATTAACACTGATATTGAGATAATCAAAACTCACATATTAACTTAAAGTATAATTATCTGAATATCACCCAACATAGGACTCTTAAGAAAAATAACTCACAAAGCAGTTATTCACTTAAAATAATTCATAACAATACAATTAGATAGGAGACATATAAATAATATGAAAAAGTAAGCGAAAAAACCCCAAATACCCTATAATGCTTCTACAACTGACTTCATTGACAACACAGTGGAGGACATGTCAGAGAATTTATGGAGTTCATAGTAAGTTGGTTTAATAGCTAAAACCAAAAACTAAAATGCAAGGATTAAAACTAAGAGAAACTACAGGAAGTAAAAGATAATTTCAATAAAAAAATATAAATTCTCAGGGCTGGGGAGAGAGCTCAGTCAGTAGAGTGCTTGTCTTACAAGCACAAGGCCCTGGGTTCAATCCCCAGCACCAAAACAAAAAACAAAAAACAAGACAAAACAAAACAAAAACAAAAAAAACAACAAAGAAATATAAATTCTGAAAAAGAACACAACAAAAATCATCAATAAACCTATTTAAAAATTTAATGGAAACATCACCAATAGATTAGATTATTTGAAGACAGAATGCCAGACCCTGTAAACAAAGTATATCATCTTGAAAATAATATTGATCATAGAGAAAATATGTTGAGACCATGAAAAGAATATTCAAGAGATCTGTAATAACATTAAAAGATCAAATTTAAGATTAGTTGGGTTAATGAAGGCTCTGAACTATAAGATAAAGAATTACACATTCTTTTCAATAAAATTACACCACAAAATTCCCAAATCTTAAGCATAAAATGGTAATTCAAATTTAAGAGGCACATAAGACTCCAATACAAAAAAATAAAAATATCCACTCTAAGACACATTATTGTACAAATGCTTAATCAAAAAAATAAGGACAGAATCTTAAAAACTGTTAAATAAAAATGACTATTCACATCTACAGGTAAATCAATTAGAATTTCAACTGATTTCTTAACCCAGACCCTACAAGTCAGGAGGACTTGGAATAGCATATAGTAAGTTCTGAAAGAAGATGGATGACAATCAAAAATAATATAACCAACAAAATTAGCTTTAGATTTGAAGATAAGATAAAAACCTTCCATTATCACCAGAATTTAAAAGAATTCATAACTAGAAAGTCTGCAGTATAGAACATACTTAATAAAATATTTAATGAAGGCCTCCATTGCTACCACAATTATCTCAGGACACAGTCACCTCCATCTGGGGACACTGGCCATGGCCTGAAAGTTCATTATTAGGTTACCTGAACGTTTGATTACACTGGTCTCCCCCTTAAAGACAAGGTGTTGGAAATCTTCAAGGACAATATAATTCTACAGAGCAGAAACTGTACTGCCTCAGATCCATACTGTTAGATTGGAAGATACTGCCCCCCCCAAAAAAAAAAAAAAAAAAAAACATAAAAAGAGAACAAAGGATTCTAAACAAACCAAGATGCTCCAATAATGGGATCCATTGATAACACAGTAGAAGAAATGTCAGAGAAGGAGTTTAAACCAATCTGTGACATAAAGGATGATGTAAGAAGTGAAATTAGAGATAAATGTCAGAAGGTGACATATCACTTTCAATAAAGAGAGAGATTCTGAAGAGAAATCAAACAGAAACCCTTAGTGTGATGAAATCAATAAACCAAATTAAAAATTCAATGGAAAGCATCACTAACAGACTAGACCATTTGTAGACATCAGGCAATAAAGGCAAAATAAATAATCTTGAAAATAAAGTTGACCATGCAAAGATGGTAAGAAACCATGAACAGAACTTAGAAGAATTATGGGATAACATAAAAAGACCAAATTTAATATTTATTATGATAGATGAAGGTGTGAACATACAAACCAAAGGAATGCACTCTTTTCAATGACATAATATCAGAAAATTTCCCAAACCTAAATAATGAAATGGAAAAATCAACTACAAGAGGCTTAGAGGACCCCAAATGAAAAAAACAGACCCACATCATGGCACATTATATTGAGACTGACTTACATACAGAACAAGGGCAGAATCTTAAAGGCTATGAAAGAAAAATATCAGGGAAAAACCGATTCAGATCTCAGCTAATTGCTCAATCCAGACCCTCAAATGTACGAGGTACTGGAATAATATATTTTGAGCTCTGAGAGAAAAATAAATGCTAACCAAGAACATTATATCCAGCAAAATTAAACTTTAGATTTGAAGATGAAATAAAACCTTCAATGGTGAACAAAAGTTAAAAGAATTCGCAACTAGAAATCTCACACTATAGAATATTCACAACAAAACATGCCAAGAGTATGAAATTAGGAAAAAGTGAAAAACAGCAAAGGGAGGAACTACAATAAAGGAATAGTCAATCAAAGGAGAAACTAAGTCAAAATAAAAATCAGAAATAACTCAAAATAACAGGAAATTCAAATTACATCTCAATAATAAATTTAGGTGTTAATATGTGGAGAGTGGTGACAGAGGATGGGAGAGCAGTGACTGAAATGGGGAGTCTCTGATAACTTCATGGCTGTGGCTTGCTAGGTTCTGGGAATGTTTCTGTGCAATGGCACAGGATGCCTAGCTGCTGTGGCAATGCTCTGTATAAGGAGGCTGTACAAGAGTCCTATCAGCTCTGACCTTGATCTGAAGGAACTCTTACACTAGACAACCACAATGTTTCGTCATTCCACTTCTCTAGTTCCTGCCTGCCCTATAGTAACTTTTAACAATGGACTTTCTTGAGAGCTACACAGAACTCCTAAGATTGCACTTTACAACTATGGATTGCTACTTGGAAAGATACATAGATGTGCTAGTTTCTGAAACTTTAGTAAATACAAAGAATAATTGGTGGGGACAGTTTCTGCCATGCTGCTTGATAAGGTCCAAGCATGGGGAAGGGCTTGGCAAGGCCCCCATTCCAGGAAATTGCTGCTGTCATCTCTCCTAGGAATTGGGTGTTTTCTTGTAATTATCATACTTATAACTATGCAACTGCAAGTCATATTCCCTGGATTGTTGTGATGAGAATTTAACCTCAATGAGTCTGTGGAGCTTGGGGGAGGATGAGGAATGCTTTAAAAAATGTACAATATCACACATAAGTCTGAAAGTACAGAGTTTGAGGAGATCTTCAGAAAACTAGTTACAGGAATTGCTTGCTTCTATACTGACCACAGTTAATGCTTTACCAGCAAAACAACATGATGAGCAAAACAGGAGACTTATTGTCCACACAATACTAGGACTGCCCTACCTAGATTACAAGATTGGGGATCATTTGCGGTATCCACCTAGAGGGAAACAAGTGAATAAGTATAAGCATCCACCTCCCACCAATCATCTCTTCCCTATACAGGAGTGTACAATGAAAATGGTGAGTAAATAACTAATATCAATTGTAAGTGGACAAATGTCCAATATTTGTCCTTCCTTCAAAGGCCACTCTGGAAATGTAGAACTAAAGAACAAAGAAACAGAAGCAAATAGAAAAATATCTTAAGATCAAATGCCCTCATTGCATGTTAACTGGTTATGAGTAGTTTATGCTGGCTTAGGTTTCACATATGTATTACAACAGAGAATAAATAAATGACATAAAGAATAATAAGATAAATTAAGTACTCACACTGATTGGCAGTAAATAACCTAACTTAGTCTTAACTGAGCTTGTTTAGGTAATAGAGGAGACCTTTAAGGTTAAATCAAAAACGTAATAATATGAACTAAAGATTAAGTGCATGCTTTGCTTAGCAGTTTGATAAATTTAGCTTAAAACAAAATAGTCATTATGCTGACAATATGTCTGACACCAAAGGGCAAACAAAGGCCTGTAAGATGAAAAGAGGAAAATATCTTTAACTATAATATGCTTATGTGAGTAACTTTAAGTAAATATAGAAAGTTGACCTTAATGTACCTGCTAAAATAAATCTGAGCAGCACTTGCTTCAGGTTGATTCAGGGGTTTGTGTTGTTCCTCTGTACTGTCTCCAACCATCCTTGGGGGAACCTGCAAATTACTGGGGCTGGCTCCTGGCAAATAATGAAAATGCCATAATATTATTATTCTTTATGGCTGAACATTATTCCATCGTGTACATATACCACAGTTTCTTTATCCATTCATCTGTTGAAGGGCATTTAGGTTGGTTCCACAATCTAGTGATGGTGAATTGAGCCACTATAAACTTACTCCAATTAGAATGTCTTGATAATACCTGGTATGGATGTGGGGAAAAAGGCACACTTTCACATTGCTGGTGGAGTTGCAAATTGGTGCAGCCACTCTGGAAAGCAGTGTGGAAAATACTCAGAAAACTTGAAATGGACCATCCTTTTGACCCAGTTATCCCACTCCTTGGTTTATACCCAAAGGACTTAAAATCAGCATCCTACAGTAACACAGCCCAATGTTTATAGTAGCCCAATTTACAATAGCTAGATTGTGTTCAGCCATAAAGAAGAATAATATGGCATTTGCAAATAAATGGTTGGAATTGGAGAATATCATGCTGAGTGAAATAAACTAATCCCAAAATACCAAAGTTGGACTGTTTTCTCTGATAAGTGGATGATGATATATAATGGGGATCGGGGGTGGGGGTGAGAGAAGAATGGAACTTTAGATTATGTGGAGGGAAATGAGAGGGAGGGGGTATGAAAAATGGTGGAATGAGACAGACATCCCTACCCTATGTACATGTATGATTACACGAATAGTATGAATCTACATTGTGCACAACCATAGAAACAAAAAGATGTACCCCATTTGTGTACAATGAATCAAAATGCAGTCTGTAAAAATAAAAAAAAAATAAAAAAGAATAATGCTTGCATAGTCTTTAATCTGATAATGAGACATACATAAATAAAGATTGTATAATTCTTTAAATCTAATTCTCCATCAGAAAGCAGCACTCATCCTGATTCCAGTTGGGTTTCTTTAAAATATATGTTTGTGAGGCTTTCTTTTTCTAATCCCCTATCACTTCTCCCTGGAACTGCAAGTTGGCTGCATTGGATGCAGCATTAATGGCCTAAACTCAAAAGACATGGCTTGGCAGATTAGATTAAAAAAACAAGAACCAAATATATGCTGTCTCAAAGAGACACAACTGAAAGACAAAGTCATCCACAGACTGAAGGTGAAAGAATGGGGAAAATCATCAGTCACGTGGATTGTGTAAATAAGCAGTGGTTTCCTTCCTCATAACAGATAAAGTGTATTTCAAGCTAGTTAATAAGAAGGGACAAAGAAGGACATTTCATAATTCCTAAGAGAATTATACATCAGCAAGTCATAACCATCCTAAATATTTTTGCTCCAAACAATGGAGTATCTATGTATATAAAAACAAAAACAAAAACAAAAATGTTTTTAATTTCAAGAATCAAATAGATGTCAACAAAATAATACTGGGTGACTTTAACACACCTCTCTCATGACTGGACAGATCTTCCAAACAAAAACTAAATAAGAAACTATGGAACTAAATAATAAAATCAATAATTTAGACTTAATGGACATATATGAAATAATTCATTCATTAAGAAGTGAATACTCTTACTTCTCAACAGCACACACATCCTTCTGTGAAATAGATCATATCTTAGGCCACAAAGCAACTCTTAGCAAATACAAAATATAGAAATAATACCCTGCATTTTATCAGATTAAAATGGAAAGAGGAAATAAATGATAAAATAAAAATAGAAGCTACTTTAGTACCTACAGAGAAAATAATACACTATTGATTGATGAATGAAGAGCAGAAGAAATCAGGATTAAATAAAAAGAATACTTAGAGATAAATAAAAACATCAATAACACATATCAAAATCTCTGGGACATTATGAAGGCAGTGCTAAGAGGAAAGTTCAATTAATTGAGATCAATCATTAAAATTAGAAAGTTAACAATTAAATGACTTAGCCTTATATCTTAAAGTTCTAGAAAAAGAAAAACAAAACAACACTAAAAGCAGAAGTCAGGAAATAATAAATATCCAAGTTGAAATCAATGAAATTAAAACAAAACAAAACAAAACAAAAAATCAGAAAATTGACAAAACGAAATCCCCTTTTTAGAAAAAATAAAATTGACAAACACTTAGCTATGCTAATGAAGAAAGAAAAAACTCAAATTACTAAAATACATGATGAAAAAGGACATGTCATGACAGACAATACTGAAATAGAGAAGATAATTGGAAACTATTTTGAAAATCTATACTCCAATAACAAAGAAAATCTTGAAGATATTGGCAAATTTCTGGAGACATAAAATCCACCCAAACTGAATCAGGAGGAAATAGAAACTTTAAACAGATCACTTACAAACAATGAAATAGAAGAAGCCATCAGAAGCATATCATTCAAGAGAAGCCCAGAACCAGATGGATTCTCAGCCAAGTTCTACCAGAACTGCAGAACTTCAAAAAAGAATTAACACCAACAAACCTCAAATTATTCTATGAAGTAGAAAAGGAGGGAACCCTTCCAAATTTGTTTTGTGAGACCAGTATCACCCTGATACCAAAACCAGACAAAGACACTGAAGGAAAGAAAATGTCAGATCCATATTCCTCATGAACATAGATGAAAGAATTCTCAATAAAATACTGGAAAATCACATACAAAAACATGCCTAAAAGATAGTGCACCATAATCATGTGGGATTCATGCCATGGATACAAGGTTGATTGAACATATGGAAATCAATAAATGTAATTCATCACATCAATAGGCTCAAAGGCAAGAATCATTTAATCATCTCAATACATGCAGAAAAAGCATTTCACAAAATGCAACATCCATTCATGTTCAAAACATTAGAAAAACTAGAAAGAGTAGGAATATAACTCAACATTTTAAAAGTTATGAAAAATAAACCCAAGACAAACATCATCCTAAAAAAATTGATAGCATTTCCTCTCAAAATTGGAAAAAGACAGGATGCCCTCTTTCACTTATATTGAACATCACTCTTGAAATTCTAGCCAGAGCTATTAGACAAAAGAAAGAAATTAAAGGGATTTGAATAAGAAATAAAGAACTCAAACTATCACTATTAATAAATTGCATAATTCCTTAATTAGAAGATCCAAAAAATTCCACCAGAAAACTTCCAGAAATCATAAATAAATTCTGCAAAGTATCAGGATATAAATCAATACCCATAAATCAACTACATTCTATACATCAGTGATAAATTTACTGAAGAAAAATTGAGAAAACAACACAATACCCAATAATCTCAAAAAGAAAATAAAATTGGGACTCAATCTAACAAAAAGGGTGAAAGATACTAAAGAAAGTAATTAAGGAAGACCTTAGAAGAAGGAAAGATCTGCCATACTCTTTGCAGAATTAATATAGTCAAAATTACCATATTTCCAAAAATGTTATACAGCTTTAATGCAATTCCTATTAAAATCCTAATGGCATTCTTCATAGAAGTAGAAAAAGCAATTATAAAACTCATTAGGAAATATAAGAGACCCAGAATAGTCAAAGCAATCCTTACTAAGAAGAGTGATGCAGAAGCCATCACAATAGCAGACCTTAATCTACAGAATCATAGTTAAAAAAAAAAAAATGACATGGTATTTTCACCAAAACAGACACAAAGACCAATGGTACAGAATAGAAGTCACAGAGATACATCCTCATAAATACAATTATTTCATACTAAACAGAAAAGGCACCAAAAACATTCAATGGAGAAAAGATACCCTATTCAACAAATGGTATCCATATGCAGCAAAATGAAACTAAACCTCTGTCTTTCGCCTGCTTGAAACTCAATTTAAAGACCTAGGAACTAGAACAGAAAATCTCAGTCTAATCAGAGAAAAAGTAGGCTCAAATCTTCACTATGTCAATTTTGGATATGACTTCTTTAACAGACTCCTAAAATGCAAGAAGTAAAATCAACAAGCAATACTAAAATCTTCTTCAAAGAAAAGGAAACAATCAAGAACATAAAGAGAGAGCCTACAGAATGGGAAAAAAACTTTACTGCCTTCTCCTAAAATAGAGTATTAATCTTTAAGGATATAGAACAGATTCAAAAACTTAACACCAAAACCACAAATAACCTAACCCATAAATGGGCTAAGGAACTGAACAGACACTTCACATAAGAAACATAAGCAATCAACAAATATCTGAAAAAATGTTCAACATCTCTATGAATCAGAGAAATCAAATCAAACTACATGAGATTTCATCTCACTCCAGTCAGAATGGCAATCATCAAGAATACAAGAAACAATAAATGTTGGTGAGGATGTGAGGGTAAAAAGTAGACTCATACATGTTGTTGGGACTTCAAATTGGTACCAACACTTTGGAAAGCAGTATGAATTCCTAAATAATCTTATAATGAAACCATTTGACCCAACTATCCCACTCCTCGGCTTATACCAAAATTATACCAAAATTAATTAAAATCAACATACTACAGTGACACAGCCACATCAATATTTATAGCAGCTCAACTCACAATAGCAAAACTAAGGAACCAACCTAGGTGCCCTTCAACAGATGAATGGATAAAGAATCTGTGGTATATAAACACAATGGATATTACTCAGCTTTAAAGAAGAATAAAATTATGTTATTTGCTGGTAAATGGATGGAATTGGAGAATATCATGCTAAGTAAAATAAAACAATCCCCCCAAACCAAAGACTGAATGTTATCTCTGATATGCAGTTTCTAATCACATTAAGGGGTTGCTAAAGAAGAACTGACATGATTCTACATCAGGTATAACCAGAAGAATGGGAAATTAAGCTTCATTTATATATAATGTGTCAAAACCCATTCTACTGTCATGTCAGAACAGATAGAAAAATAATTCCCCCCACAGTAAAATGACATTAATGCAAAAAAAATTTAATGAAGAAAAAATAAATAATAAAATTGATAACCAGCAGAGGAAGGAAATATGCTAAAAGAATAGTCAATTAAATGTGAAAGAAACCTAATTTAAACATTAATAATACATCAAAATGGCAGGAAATAAAAATATAAATACTGCATAAATAATGTATAAATACTGTAAACTCTTTAATCAAAAGATATAGTTTGGTAGATTGGATTAAAAACAAGATTCAGCAATATGCTGTCTCCAAGAAACTCACCTCATTGGTAAAGATACCCACAGACTGTCAGTAGAAGGATAGGAAAAAACATACTATTCACATGAGAGATAAACAGGGATTACTATTCTCACACCAGATAAAGTGAACTTCAAGTCAAAATTAATCAGAAAAGAGAAAGGTCATTTAAAACTGCTTAAGGGAATCATTCATTAACAAGGTGTAATAATCACAAATATTTATGACCCTAACAATGGAACACTTATATATATCAAGCAAGTCCTTCTCAATATCAAGAATCAAATAGAACAAATTATAACAATACAGGATGATGATTGTCTCAGCACTGAATACAGCATCTGTCGGGGTACTGCAGACCCCACCATAGCCTGGCACTGAGCCGGGGCCCCTGGTTTGCAACATCAAGGACTTCAGTGTGGCACCTGGCATGGAGCCGGGGCCCCTGGTTTGCAACATCAAGGACTTCAGTGTGGCACCTGACACTGAGCTGGGGCCCCTGGTTTGCAACATCAAGGACTTCAGTGTGGCACCTGGCACTGAGCCGGGGCGGCCTGGTTTGCAACAAACAGCTGACACTGCTTAAGGAAATCATTCTGATTGGATGAGGTGACTCGTGCTCGCTGCGTGCTCTCTTGATACCCCTATTGTGTTATATTGTAATCATGCTCTCCCCACATGCTCTGTAATCTGATTGGCTCATGATTCATATATAATAACCATGACTTCCTTGTAAGAGAGAGGAGAAAGAAGAACAAGGAAAACGAGAAGAACAATAAAGAGCTCTGACGAACAACCAGTTTGCCGTGTCTCTCTCTGCGGGCAGAGGGAACGCGATAAGCATCCATAAAAAATTAAGTGCAGATTCTACAGAAATAAAAATATAATTATAATTTGGACCTAAGAGGCATTTATAGAGTATTTTATCATTAATGACTGAATTCAGTTTCTTCTCAGGTACACATAAAATAGTTTTTTAAAACAGACCATATTTTAGGTCACAAAGAAAATTTTAACAAATACAAAAAGTAAAGATAATTTCTTTCATTCTAGCAGATAATAATAAAATAAAATTAGAAAGATAAGAAAAAACAAAACCACTCTATCACCTGGCAATTAAGTAATAAAATTTTGAATGGTGAATGAGAAGCTTAAGAAATCAGTGGAGAAATAAAAAATTCCTAAAGGAAATGAGAATTATGGTACAATGTATCAAATTCTCTGGGGGCAGTATAAAGGCAGTTAAGATGAAAGTTCATAGCAATAAGTTTGTGTAATAAAAGGATAGAAAGAGTGGCTGCACCAAGTTGCAAATCCAACAGCAATGTAAAAGTGTGCCTTTTTCCCTACAACCATGCCAAGATCTATTATTGTTTGTTGTTCCGTCCGCGGAACTGGTGCGGAGAAAGGAGACACCACCAACCTTTAGTTGACGAGATTTATTTCGTCCTCCCTGTTTTTCTGCCTCCTTTGTTCTGCCACTATCTCCCTTCTTCTACCCTCTCCCTCTCTCCTCCCCCAGGCTCCTAGCTTATCAGTCAATTATAGCAAAGCTTTCTCTCACACAGGAGAGCATGCAGAGGAATGTCAGCATAGCACTATATGAATCATGAGCTGTCCACACGTGGCATGATATTAGATAGCCAATCCTAGAGCCTGGCGTCAACACATCATAAGTCTCCGAGGAACTAGTAGGCAAGCAACCTTTATGGGTACTTCCTTATTTTGGTACCCAGTGCCTTTTGGCTCATTGCCAGGTGCCATCTTGTCCAAGATGACCCTCAACAGCTCCCCCTTTTTCTTATAAAAATAAAAGGACAGCGACTGTGCCTGTCTTAGGTGCCAGAGTCAGACTTTATCCTTACCCGTCATTGGGAGTTAAAGAGCTGTTGGCATGCTTTGATCCCTGTCTTAGGTTGGTATAAAGTCCACCCTGTGCTTACCCGTCATTGACTACCAGCCCTGTAATTGGGAGAGCCAAATCTGAGGATCAGAGCCTTGGTCCATGGCCATAAGGGCTTGCCGCACCACTAAGGCTTGCCGTCTTTGATGACTCCTTAGAGACAACAGATATCTGAGCAGCAATAATAACAGCAAGAACAACAATCCCATCATAGCAAAACTTCCCATCCATTGTTACCAAATTGTAACACTGATAAGAAACTAATGGTTTCTGGCATACCTGGGACCTTGACCTGAGTACTATTTACCACAAATATAGAATTTCTAAATAAGGTAGTCAAATAGTAAACTCTGTAGTCCATGTCCCATTAAGCATGATTCCAAGCTGTTTGGACAGATTTGTAGCATCAGTAATATTAGAATAGGCTATAGGGGTACAACATAGTGCTTGGGCATGCACTAGACAGCCCGTCTGTGTGGTAACAGTCAACATGTCCACTTATTCTTGTAGTAAGTCCACTCTTTGGTTTAGAATCAGGATTCCCGTGGCGAGATGCACATTGATGTTTTCCTGGGCAGTCAATGCTTCGGCAGTGGCTTGTGACAAGTTGTTGAGCATGTGAGCAGTAGGAATAGCAGTTCCTAGGGAAAGTCCAGCAGCAGTGGCAGCAGTGGCAGCAGCCACCACAGCAACAGCGATGGCTATAATAGCTGAGATACAAAAATCTCTTTTTGCTTTCATGGGTAGGAAATTCCACTCACTATGAATTAAGGTCGCTGGGACTGGAATGAATATTGGAATCCTGGCAATCACAGTCAGAGGAAATAGTGAAGCACCCCAACAACTAGACACATAACACTCTTAACACATAACACAGTTAAGGACCTCAGTATCATTATCATTGTTATTAGTAATGTTAATATCAAACTTAGAACTCTTAGACAGAATGAACACAAGTGGAGACGTGACACATACAGGAGTAGGGGGAAAGCCTGATTAAAGGAAGTGATATTGGCCTCGCACCCTGTATAACTATAAACAGGTGTATTACTTCCCTTTATATAGGCTTTCTTTTGACTGCACCTTTATTGAATATGAGAGAGATTGCCTCCCTGTATTATGGCAGTTTCTGAGGCGGCTAAACAGAGGAAGCAAAGACTACCTCTTAACTTGAAGTTTAGACTAGTCATAAGTGGCTTCACAGTGGAACCAGCTGGTAGGTAAGGAATACCTAGAAGTTCTGTACTAGGAAATAATTGAGGGAAAACTTGTGTGCCATGAGTGATATATCTCCAAAAGTTTTAGGAAGAACTAACAGCAGGCTTACCACCATCACCATCATTTTGTGTTTCGGTGCCATTTTCTTTCTTATGGATAGTTCTTACCAAGCGCTCTGGGACCCAGATAGGTTGTTGTTGGTCCTGAGGAAAAACACAAACAGATCCTCTCCCCCAAATTAATACTGGGTCAGGTCCTTTCCAGGACCCAGTCAAGATGTCTTTCCACTTTGCTTGTGGATGGCCACCAGACTTTCCACTAAAATGTCTATCAGCCGCAGTACAGCCCATAGCATCCAAAGTTAAAAAATTGAGGGTGAATAAAGCAAGGTTAAGTCTGTTCTTGGGAGGGACTAATGCCCCTATTCCCCCCCACTTTTGTTTAGTTAAGCAGACTTTCAATGTTTGATTAGCCCTTTCCCGATAGCTTGTCCTTGTGGATTGTAGGGCAATCCTGTAGAATGATAGATATTAAACTTTGAGCAAAACTGTTGAAATGAAGAAGAAGTATATGCAGGCCCATTATCTGTTTTAACTGATTTTGGCTTTCCCATAGTAGCAAAGGCTTGAGGGCAATGACTGATTACAACTTATGTCTTTTCCCCTGTATGGGTGATAGCAAATATATATCCTGAGTAGGTATCTACAGTTACACGTATATCACATTCCCTCTGCCCGCAGAGAGAGACACGACAAACTGGTTGTTCGTCAGAGCTCTTTATTGTTCCTCCTTTAACAAGGAAGTCATGGTCATTATATATGAATCATGAGCCAATCAGGTTACAGAGCATGTGGGGAGAGCATGATTACTATATAGAATACACTAGGGGCATGAAGAGAGCACGCAGCGAGCACAAGTCACCTCGTCCAATCAGGTCAACTTCCTTAAGCAGTGTCAGCTGTTTGTTGCAAACCAGGCCATTCTGGCTCAGTGCCAGGCACCATATTGAAGTCCCTGAAAGCCAGGCTAGGGTGGGGTCCGCGGTACCCCGACAGCTCCCCCTTTCTTTTATTAAAAGAAAAGGCTTGAGACCGTGCCTGTCTTAGGTTGAGGGGTCCAGCACATGTCCTTACCCATCATCAAAGACTGTAGAGCATGCTACAGCTTTTGTCTTAGGTTGGTACATGGCCACCTCCTACATTACCTGTCGTTGACTACCGGCCTAGCATATTTGCCATATATGGGGGGAAGCCTCTAGCCTCAATGGCAGTCAGGACCAGGAAGGAAGTGATGTAAGATTTTTTAAAATAGGCGGTCTAATAGCAGCACACATGTCGAGGGGGTGAGCGAGTATATACACAGTTAAGACAATAAGGTGTTGGACAAGGTAATGGTAGGAAAGCTGGAGCTTCTTCAAAGCTGGAGAAAAGAAGAGGCAAGGCTGTACCTGTAGGAGAGACTGAAGCTGGAAAATAGTTATCAAAAGAAGATTAAACTTGGTGTTGGTGAATTATCATCATGGCTTGAATAGTGTCAAGTCTAAGTCTTATGAAATGGACTAATTTATTTAAAATACGTGGCCCGAAGGTCAGAATTAAGAGTAAGATGATAAGGGGGCCAGCTATAGTGGATAGGAGGGTGGTGAGCCAGGGAGATTTATAAAACCAATGTTCAAACCATCCTTGTTGGGATTCAAATTCTCTTTGTCTTTTAGCTAATCTTTCAGTGACCTTTTCCATGGTTTCTCTGACTACTCCAGTATGGTCTGCATAGAAGCAACATTGTTCCTTTAGTGCTACACAAAGGCCCCCTTCACGTAAGAAAAGTAAATCCAAGCCTCTTCTGTTTTGTAAAACAACCTCTGAGAGGGAGGTTAGAGATTTCTCCAACGCCGTAATAGATTTTGCCATGGCTGTTAAGTCTTCATTCATAGCTATTTGGAGATGTAACAATTGGCTCCCTTGCACAAAGGCGGCAGTTCCAGTCCCTATGCCTGCAGCTATCCCACCTATGCCCAGAAGGAGGGCTATGGTCATACTTATAGGTTCTCTAGGGTAACGACTCCGTCCTTCAAGGGACCCTAACACATAGTCAGATGTTAAATAGGAAATTCTAGGCCATAATTGGATTAAAACACAAAAATCGGAACTGGAGTTTAAAACTGTGATAGACACACAAGGAGTCAGTCCCATATTACAAGCCCAATAAGTTCCATTTGGGCCCCACAGATAACTATTTCCTTTACCTTCACCTAAAATAAAATTAATTCTACACAAATGTGAGTGTGAAGGGGGTATGTTTCCTATACAGGTTCCTTGTCCAGAGACCTCAGTGATAGTAAGCTTGGAGCCGGGTAAAGTGGCACATTTCAGATCAGGATTACTACTATTAGTCCAATTGGTAACTAGGGCAATTCCTTCATAATAAGGGGGGTTGGAGGTAAGACATAGCCAGCATTCTATGGTTCGGTTAGGATCTGTATGATTGAGAGCATAGAAAGCGCCTTTGACCAGGTTAAGTAAACGATCCCCAGTACCAAGAGTGGCAGGCGTGGGTTCGAGTGAAATATCAGTGCTTGGAGACTTAGAAGGAGTGACAGTTGGGGTAACCTGTTGTTTAGGTAAATGAAGTATCGATTGAGAAGGGGGCTTTTGATCTTTTAGTACTGTATTAGGGCCTACGGCTACCGGGATTGTTTCTTGTCGTAGTTTGATAGTAAACCAAAGGCCAAAATCATATCCAGGAGCATAATACCGGAGACCCCAAGTTCTTCCTTTAAGCCAGTTAGGCAAATTATCTTTGTTTTTTCCTTGATTAGTAAAGGAAATCCTTAGTGGATTGCAGAGAGGATTAAAGCCACAAGTAGTCTGCGATAATTTGGAGGTGTAACAATTATCTTTCCCTGGAGGGGTAAAATTACGGTGTACCACAATCCAATCCCAGCTGGACGAAGGGTTCCAATATGCGTCCCCTGTAGTTTCACACCCCCAGACAGTGCGTACAGGGACTCAGGCCCCCCACATATTCTCTTTTGTTGGGGGCTTCGGCCATCTTTGGGACACACATAAAAGTCTGTGTTTCCAAGAAAGCATCGTCGCTGTGGGTCCCGACACCCCCTATAATCTCCCATATAATTACGGGGGTAGTCTCCTATCCCTGGACCCTGCAAAGGGATATTATTGGGATTATCTACCTCTGGCAAATCCCAGGTGTCCAATCCAATGGCTAGTTGACATATGTCTGCGTGTAGAGTTGGCCACCATGTTCCGGGGGCATGTATACCTCCCACTGACCAGACTACATCACCAGCCTGGGAATAAATTTGCCATGTAAGTGACATAGGGATGTGGGGACTAGTTCCTGATATCAGGAAGGGGAGTAGTAAATGTAGGATTACCCCCAGGAAAAGTATTGGAGGTGTCATCTTCAATGGTTTGTTTGACGGGGGCTTGTGCAGGCACTGTGGTGACTCGTGTCAGTCGTTCTGGGACCCACACTGGAACCTGTTGATCCTGTGGAAAAACACAAACAGACCCTCAGACCCAACAGAGGACAGGGTCTGGACCCTTCTATTGCCCAGTGAGGACATCTTTCCACTTAACCCATTGTTGAGAGGTGGAATTAGGAGAACTATGACGGTCAGCAGCTGATCGCCCATTGTCATCCAAAGTTAAAAAATTTAAAATGAAAAGAACTATGTTAAGTTTATCCCTGGGGGATCTATAGGAGACCCCAATCCCCCCTTTTTGTTTTAATAAACAATTTTTGAGAGTAAGGTGGGCGCGTTTAATGACACCTTGGCCTTGAGGATTGTAGGGAATTCCAGTCACCAATCGTATGTCAAATGTGTCAGCAAAATGTTTAAAACTTTTAGAGGTATAAGCAGGTCCATTGTCTGTCTTAATAATTTTTGGAATGCTCCAACAAGCAAATGTTTGTAAACAATGTTGAATAACATTGCTTACCTTCTCTCCGGTTAAGGGAGAGGCCATAATAACTCCTGAATATGTGTCAATAGACACATGGACATACTTTAGATTTCCAAATTCAGGGACATGGGTGACATCCATTTGCCAAATATGATTAGGCAAAAGGCCACGTGGATTTACTCCAAGTGATTGAACTGGAATAAGGGGTGCACAGTGTTGACAATCTTTGACTATTTGTCTGGCAATATCTTTTGTAATAGGAAATTTTCTGCGTAGGGTAGTGGAGTTTACATGAAACTTATCATGGAAAAGTTTGGCCTGTTCTGTAACAGAGAATACATAGGTTGCTTTAGTAGCTATGTCAGCTAAGTTATTGCCTTCTGTTAAAGGTCCAGGCAGCTTGGTATGAGCTCTAATATGACCCACATAAAAGGGACGGGATCTTTCATGGATCAACTGTTGTAAGCTGCTAAAATAGGAGGCAACGGTGGAGTGTTGAGAAATGTAAGGCACTGTTTCTAACACAGCCAACGAGTTTGCAACATAACAGCTATCAGTAAGCAAATTAAATGGTTTATCTTCTAATAATTTAAAGGCTAGAATAACTGCAGCTAATTCAGCAATTTGGGCAGAAGAGGCTGAAATAATAGTAGTATGTACCTCTTTATCAATAATTACAGTTCCAGATCCATTTTTGGATCCATCAGTAAACACCATAACACCTCCTTGTATGGGATTAGCCTTCGTTGTTTTAGGGAAAATAATAGGAGTGTTTAAGCAAAATTGAAACCAGGGATGTTTAGGATAATGATTGTCAAATTCTGCATTTGTAGAACATCTAAGTATAGTCCAATCTGTATTATAACTAATTAACCATTGTAATTGTTTAGCAGTATAGGGTGTAATAATAAATCTTGGATGTGTCCCAAATGTAGATATACAACTTTCTATACCTTTGAATATTAGCTGGGACACGGCATCGGGGTAGGATTGAAGCATCTTTGAGGGAGAACTAGGCAAATTAAGGCTACATAAAGGACCCCCCTGCCAGATAACACCTGACGGACTGTGTGCTTCTGGAATGACAATAAATGACAGGGGTTGAGTTGGATCACAGCGAGATACCTGACAAGATTTCAGACGATTCTGAACTAGCTGAATAGCCTGTCTAGCTTCAGGTGTTAGAACTCTTATAGAATTTAAGCTAGGATCTCCCTTGAGTAAATCAAAGAGAGGCTTTAGCTCTCCTGTAGACAGTTTTAGATAAGGCCTAATCCAATTGATGTCCCCCAATAACTTTTGAAAATCATTAAGCGTCTTTAAGTGATCTATTCTTATGGTAAGTTTTAAAGGTCGTACTGTAGTAGCTGATAATTTAGTTCCCAAATAGTCTTGTAGATTTCTTGTTTGTATTTTGTCTGGGGCGATAGTTAAACTCCATGATGTCAATTCTTTGGTTATGAACACTAAAGACTCCTTTAAAAGGGCTTCTTCTTTATGACATAAGAGGATATCATCCATGTAATGATAAATTAAAAGCTGTTTATATCTTTCTCGAGTGGATTTTAGAGCTTTATTCACATAAATTTGATACAAGGTAGGACTATTAGCCATACCTTGGGGCAATACTACCCATTCAAATCTTTGATCAGGTTGAGCATGATTGATAGAAGGCAAGGTGAAAGTGAATCTCCAGCAATCACTTTTATGTAAAGGTATGGAGAAGAAACAATCTTTTATATCAATTATAATAGTAGGCCACCATTTGGGCAGAGCTGAAACTAAAGGCAGGCCACATTGAATGGGCCCCATAGGGTACATCTGATCATTAATTGCCCTGAGATCATGAAGCAGTTTCCATTTCCCTGATTTCTTTTTAATAACAAAAATAGGTGTATTCCAAGGAGAGGTAGAGGATTGAACATGACCAGCATCAAGCTGTTCCTTGACTAGATTCTGAGCAGCCTCTAATTTTTCTTTGGTTAGGGGCCACTGAGGTACCCATCGAGGCTCATCATTTTTCCAAATTATTGGAATTTTATCTGTTTCAGTGGCCCCTAGGAAAAACCCAGCCCTGTGGTATTAGTTTTTGGAGTAGTCATACTTGGAGGGGAAGTACTACCTTGATTGTGCTTGCCTAAACCTCTCCCTTCCTCATACCCCATATGTTGTAACATATTTTTGACTGGAGTTCCTTGATAGATCTGATCAGTGGTTAGTTTCATGTCCATCTGTTGCAAAATATCCCTTCCCCATAGGGAGATGGGTAAATTACACACATATGGCTGGAATACTCCAGAATGACCTTCATTATCTTTCCATTGTAAAGAAGCTGCACTTTGGTCAGGACTGGAAGCTACGCCCAGTCCTCTTAGGGTCTGGTTGGCTGTAACAAGTGGCCAGTCCTTTGGCCAGTCATTGGAAGAGATAATGCTTTTATCTGCTCCTGTATCTAGCAACCCTGTAAATTTCTTTCCCCTATGGTAAGTTCTAATAATGGACGATCCCCAAGATTCATGGTAAGGCAAGCAAGAGGATCCCCAGTAGATCCAAATCCTTGAGATCCCCTAACTCTATCCCTACTGGGCCATAGGGTATGGCTACTTGGCAGAATTAACATCTGGGCAATGCGATCTCCCGGAGATATTACCGTAATTCCTCTTGAAGATGAAACCATAATTTTTACTTTTCCCTCAAAATCGGGATCAATAACCCCAGGATGAACTATAAGTCCTTTTAGAGTAGTTGAGCTTCTTCCTAGTAATAGTCCTACCGAGTTTTGTGGTATTTTGTCATTCCAATCCGAATCTATAATTTGAACTCCCATGTCAGGAGTTAAGACCAGTCTGGATGCGGCACAGATGTCTAATCCTGCGCTCCCTATAGTAGTTCTGGATTTCCTCCCTTCTCTGTAGGGGGGTACCATTGTCTTGGAACCTGTTGAATCACCCCGCAAATTTGTTGTGGGCCCCGGGGTAGGCTCTGTTTCCCGTTTTTTGTCAGCTTTGAGTTCGGTCCTAAATATTACCATCTTTGTCCTTAACTGATTGGCAATATTTGGCCAATGATTACCCTTTTTACATCTAGAACATAATCCTGGATCATGTGGTTTTTGGTTTTTATTTGGACAATTGGCTTTGTAATGTCCAAATCGCCCACAGAGGAAACAAGCCCCAGGGGCTGTTTTATACAATGGGATAGTAGAATTATTTATATCTCTGCAAACCTTTAAATATGCAGATAAATCTTTATTTTTCCAGGGTCTAATGGCTTCTTTACACCACTTATTAGCCTGCTCATAAGCTAATTGTTTGATCAAAGGCATAGCTTGATCAGCTTCCCCAAAGATTCGACTAGCCGTCTGTATCAGTCTGTCTACAAAATCTGCATATGGTTCATTAGAACCTTGTATCACTTTAGACAATTGACCTTGTAAATCCCCCGAGCCTTGAAGAGTTCTCCAAGCTCTTACTGCGGCAGTAGCAATTTGTTGATACACCGCGGGAGGATATTGAATTTGAGCCTGAATATTATCATATTGCCCTTGCCCTGTGAGCATATCCATGTTCCATGCAGGGTTGCCTGCCGCTGCATTTCTTCTAGCTGTGTCTAAATAGATCTCATGGCAAGTTGTTTTCCACATTAAATACTGTCCACCAATCAAAGTAGCCCTAGCTAAATTCTCCCAATCTCTAGGGATCAAATTTAAAGAAGAAATAGTCTCTACAAGTGACATGGTGAATGCAGCTTGAGGGCCATAAGTACCAGCTGCTTCTTTTAGTTGCTTTACTAATTTAAAATCCAACGGTTGGTGATATCTCTGATTCTGTGGGTTTTCAAATACAGGAAAACAAGAACTTGTATTGGGCTCACATTCCCTCCAGGATCGTCTTGGGGGGTTCTCTGGGCAATATAAATTATACTCAGGAGGTGGTGCTGTAGGTCCTGAGGGATTCAGCTGTGTATAGGAGCTACGAGGTGGTGGAATCAATCGTGTAGATGGGCCACTAAATGATTTTTGTATATTCCCTTCTAAGTCTTTAAGTGATGGATATAGTTTCCTACCACCAGGTGGCGTCAACTGCATATCTTTGACCCTTCGTTCAAGTTCCTCATCTGATAGTTCCTCTTCTGACTCGCTATGGTCAGACTTAAGGGGAGGAAAGGAACATAACGATCTTTGTTCTTTCACTTCCTCTAAAATGTTATTTCCTTCATTTAAAGGGGGTTGAAATTTCTCCTTTTGTGAGGTTAAACAACTTTTTACGAGAGCCCATATAGCCATAGTGCCAGTGGGCAATGTTCCCTGTTGATTAGCTTTGTGTAAGTCTTCGCCCAAGTGTTCCCACTGTGGGACATTTAATAACCCTTCATCCAGAAACCAAGGAGCTATATTCTCTACTGTATGTAAGAATCTCCTCGCTGAGGAGGCCTTCAAAGGCATTCCATTAACCTTTAATAGAGCTCTTAGAGGCCCCTCCATGCGAACTCTGGACGTTTCTGAACCCATGCTCTAGCTTATAGCGGCCGCCTTCCGCATGCCTACTTTCACTTTAATGGACTGCGTTCCGCGTGTCCCCGGACCACCTTCCGTGTGTCCCTACTTTCACTTTAATTGGACCGCATTCCACGTGTCCCCGGACCACCTTCCGTGTGTCCTGATAGTCGCTTTACCGCGAACGTCAAGGCTGCCTTTATCACTCCTTTTTTATTATTTATAACATTAATCTCTAAAACTTACCTAGGTAGTTGCTGCTGGTTTGTTGTTTCCCGGGTTTCGGCACCACTTATCGCATTCCCTCTGCCCGCAGAGAGAGACACGACAAACTGGTTGTTCGTCAGAGCTCTTTATTGTTCCTCCTTTAACAAGGAAGTCACGGTCATTATATATGAATCATGAGCCAATCAGGTTACAGAGCATGTGGGGAGAGCATGATTACTATATAGAATACACTAGGGGCATGAAGAGAGCACGCAGCGAGCACGAGTCACCTCGTCCAATCAGGTCAACTTCCTTAAGCAGTGTCAGCTGTTTGTTGCAAACCAGGCCATTCTGGCTCAGTGCCAGGCACCATATTGAAGTCCCTGAAAGCCAGGCTAGGGTGGGGTCCGCGGTACCCCGAAACATGTACAAATCTTAAAGTACCAAATTCAGGGATATGGGTGACATCCATCTGCCATAGATGATTTGGAAGGAGTTCTCTAGGGTTGACTCCAAAATGAGGAACAGATAAATGAGGCACACAGGCAGGACACTATTTACTATATTTTCAACTTGTTCTTTTGTAATGTTATATTTTATTTTGAGAGTAGTAGCATTGACATGAAAATCTTTATGGAAATTAATTGCTTCTTGTACACTATTAAACACATGAGGATCTCAAGTAGCTGAGTCTGCAGTAGAATTTCCTTGAGCTAAAGGCCCAGGTAAGCCTGAATGTGCTCTGATATGGCCTATATATAAAGGTTCTTTGCGAGCCCACAGAAAAGTTTGTACTCGATAAAAGCATTGCTGTAAGGTAGATTGAGGACTAATGGGTCCAGCTGTCTCAAGCTGTGGCATAGGCTGGGCAATATAGAGACTGTCAGTATAAATATTTAAAGGTTCCTCAGAAAATGTTTGTAAGGCAGTTATTATTGCTTCAGGTTTTTGAGCAGACTTATGAGAAGTAATAATAGTCTGTACTTTATCAGAAACTACTGTAACTGTACCAGAGGAGGAGCCATCTGTAAAGATTGTTTTTGCTGCTGGGATAGGTTGAGCCTTAACAACCTGAGGGAATATAACAGAATGTCTTATGAAGAAGTTGACAATAGGAGAACTTGGCAAGTGATTATCAAATGTGGCCATGGTGGAACAATAGACAATTGCCCAATCTTTATTATTGTTAACTAGATTTCAATCTTTTTTGCCATGTATGGGACAATAACTGTCTGAGGATGAACTCCAAAAACTCGAAGGACTGTCTTAAGTCCTAATGTAACTAGATTTGCCACCATCACAGGATATGGGGAAACAACATTTTGGGGGACACTGGCAAATGGATCCATATCAGGAGTCCAGTTTGCCACAGTAGACCTGTAGGAGTATATTCAGAATCTAATATTATGAGATTAAAAGGCAAGGATAGATCAACTCTATCACTATGAGCATTTTCTAAAGCTTGTTATACTAACCTCAAGGCTTTTCTACCTTTAGGAGTTAAATTTCTGGGGGATGTAGGGTCTGAATCTCCTTGGAGAATATCAAACAGAGGCTTAAGTTGACCAGTGGTGATTCCCAAATTTGGCCTTATCCAATTTATATCACCTAATAATTTTTGGAAATCATTTAGAGTCTTAAGCTTTTCCGTGGCTAATTGAATTTTTTGTGGCCTAACACAGGTATCTAATATTTGATGTCCCAGAAAGGTAATAGGGCTGCGGGTTTGCACCTTTTCTGGGGCCACATGTAATCCCCATTTTTCTAGGGTATCAATAATATTGTTAAATGCCCTAAATAAAGTCTCCTGTTTTCTGTGAACCAAAAGAATATCATCCATATAATGGAGACAATAAAGTTCTTTATAATTTTATCTAATCTGTGATATAGCCTGGCCAACATATATTTGACACATAGTGGGATTATTTGCCATTCCCTGGGGAAGGAACACCCATTGGTATCTAATATTAGGCCCTTCATTATTTAAAGAAGGAACGGAAAAGGCAAATCGAGGCCTATCTTTGGGATGCACAGGAATGGAAAAGAAACAATCTTTTATATCTATAGAGATGATATGATAATGTTTTGGAACAGCAGATAACGAGGGGAGACCCAGTTACACCAGGCCCATAATCTGCATACTGGAATTTATGGCTCTCAGATCTTGTAAAAGTCGCCATTTCCCAGACTTCTTTTTTATGACAAAAATGGGTGTATTCCAAGGGGAAGTGGAAGGAATGATATGGTTTTCCTTCAATTGTTGATTAATTATTTCCTGGGCTGCCTCTATTTTTTCTTTAGAAAGGGGCCACTGGGGGACCCAGATAGGATTATTGGACTTCCATGTTATCTTTAATGGTTCAGTGGCCCCTCTGGAAAACCCAGCCCCTCAGTCCCTGTTTGTCCTTTGGCTTGAATGGGGCAGGTAACACCTTGTAAATTTTTGCCTCATCCTTTTCCAGGGATATAACCTTGTCTCACCATGACTGGCAAAACAGTTGGGTTTAGACAGGAAATATTTTGCTCAACTGAGGAAGAAACGACAACATTAATCTGTGTTAAAATGTCTCTTCCCCAAAGAGTGACAGGCAGGTGAGCTAATACATAAGGTTGGAATGTTCCCCTTTTCCCACCAGAGTCCTCCCAAGATAATACAGCTGAACTTTGTAATGGGGTTTGGGCAAATCCAAGTCCCCGTAAGGTAGTACTGGATGCTGTAACAGGCCATGATTTGTTCCAGTCCTTCTGTCTTATAATAGAGATGTCAGCACCTGTGTCTATTAGACCCTCTATGGGAGTACCATTAACCTTTAATTTAGGCATGGGTCTATTTTTTTGTTGATTGTGCCCAAAAGACACCTGATCCTGTGGATCAAAACCCATTGTTTTTTCCAGTCCTTTGTGAACTGGGAAAGGCCCCATGATGGCTAGACAATATCAATATTTGTGCTATTTTATCTCCTGGAGAAACAACAGATACCCCTCGAGGGGAAGATAACATAATCTTTATTTTTCCAGTATGATCAGAATCAATGACTCCTGGCAATACTTATAATCCTGACAGACTTGTGGAACTCTGCCCCAACAATAATTCTACTGTGCCCTCAGGGAGTGGTCCATGTATGCCTGTAGGGACCACTTGTACTTCCATATCTGGGGTTAAAACAAGTCGGGCGGAGGCACAGAGGTCCAATCTCCCGCTCCCTTAGGTTCCTCGGGACAACGAGGAGATAGTAGGAAAGGATTGTGAGTGGGGATCTGTACTATGGGATTCTGAAAGGCCCCGTATATTTGAGGGCCCTGGGTTGGGCCCCCCTGGTTGTTTTTCGACTGGGTTGGCATAGGATATCTCTCTATATCAAATCTTGATGTACAATATTTCACCCAGTGCCTTCCTTTTCAGCACCGGGGACATAGACCTGGGGCAGGTTGATTTGTTCCTTGCTGTTCTCTAGTCTTAGGTGTTCCCCTAGGCTTTAATCCTATGAGTCCTTCAGGGCAGTCTTTTCTGAAATGCCCTTCTTGCCCACACTTAAAGCATATTATTCCTTTAGCTCTTGGTTGCCCCCTGATTTGGCCCATGAAGAGCAGCAACTATTACTTGTCCTGTAATGACTGCATCATTGATATCCCTGCAGACCTTTATATAGGTACTTAAATCTTTATTTTTCCATGGTTTTACAGCTTTTTTATACCACCTGTTTGCTTGCTCATGAGCTAATTGTTTTATTAAGGGCATAGCTTGTTCTGAATCCCCAAATACTCTAGCAGCCATTTGGATTAGTCTATCAACAAAATCTGCAAATGGTTCCTTACTTCCCTGAATCACCTTGGACAACTGTCCCTATAAGTCTCCTGTCCCTTGAATTAATTTCCAGGCTTTAGTGGCAGCAGTAGCAATTTGTGCATACACCCCAGGATCATAAATAATCTGCTGTTGAATAACTTCATAGTTTCCTTCTCCTGTTAGCATTTCTACATTTCTTTGGGGAAAGTCTGCGGCAGCATTACGGCATGCCATTTCTAATGAGGCTTCCTGCCATGTAGTTTTCCACACTAGGTACTGCCCCCCTGATAGCAAAGCTTTACATAGCCTTTTCCAATCTTCTGGCACTAGATTTAGCCCTAATACTGATTCCAACATACTAATTGTAAATGGGGCCTGTGGACCGTATGTAGCCACTGCCTCCTTAAATTTTTTTACTGTTTTGAAATCCAGAGGTTGGTGGAATCTTTGTCTATTTTGGTCCTCTAGTACAGGGAAGAATTGTGGGACTGCTGAGGTTTCCTCAAGGGGGGTTTCTTCTCCCCGGGGTGAAAAACCCATCTGATTTATAGCATGAGCTAACTCCTCCCAAGGGTACCTTGGGGGATATAGGGGGCAGGCTGCTTGGGGGGGAGCTGCTGCCTCCAGGAAGGGATTGGTATTCCTTCCCGATATAACTGATGGGGGCATCTGTGTCCTTGATGCTTTTTCTAATTCCTCCCCAGTAAGCCCCTCCTCCTCTTCTTCCTCTTTATGAGAAGTTACACTTAGTTGTTTCTTTATCTCTTCCAGACACATATTTCCTTTTTTTACTAAAGTTATTATTTTACCTTTTTTAGATGTTAGACATTCCTTAATGAGCTGCCACATGAGAAAAGTACCTCTAGGTAACGGGGATTGCTTTTTGCTTTAATAAGATCCTCTTTATCATGTTCCTATTGTGGAATATTTAGGACTCCCTCTTCCAAAAACCAAGGACTAACCTTGGCCAATGTGGTTACATATGCTGTCACAGTAGATCATTTTACGGCAGTCTCATTAGCCTTAAATACATCTTGTATGATTCTTATCATTTGATTTCTAGACACTTGTGACCCCATTCTGGAGTTATGAGACCTCCCTTTACCAGGGTTATGTGGCCTCCTTTACCAGGGTAATGTAGACCCCTTTACCAAGGTATGTGGTCCCCTTCACCGGGACTGTGGGGTCCCTTCACTGGGACTGTGGGGTCCCTTTCACCAGGACTGTGTGACCTCCCTGTATACACTCTGGCCAGAGATTTCTGGGAGGTTATCCTACAGTTTTCCTATAGCTTACCTAAAGTTACTTAGTTTTCCTATAGCTTACCTTAAGTTACTTATGTGGGAGGATGCAGAAGGAGAAAGAAACTCCCCATATGGGCCACCACTTGTTCTGTCCAGCGGAACTGGCGCGGAGAAAGGAGACACCACCAATCTTTAGTTGACCAGATTTATTGCATCCTCCCTGTTTTTCTGCCTCCTTTGTTCTGCCACTATCTCCCTTCTCCCTCTCCCTCTCTCCTCCCCCAGGCTCCTAGCTTATCAGCCAATTATAGCAAATCTTTCTCTCACACAGGAGAGCATGCAGAGGAATGTCAGCATAGCACTATATGAATCATGAGCTGTCCACACGTGGCATGATATTAGATAGCCAATCCTAGAGCCGGGCGTCAACACGTCATAAGTCTCCAAGGAACTAGTAAGCAAGCAACCTTTTTGGGTACTTCCTTATTTTGGTACCCAGTGCCCTTTGGCTCATTGCCAGGTGCCATCTTGTCCAAGACGGCCCTCAGTTTGTCTTCTTGATATTAGTCATTCTAATTGGAAATCTTAGTGTTGTTTTAATTTGCATTCCTCTAATTACTAGATATGTTGAACACTCTTGTATTTATTAATCACCTGTGTGTCTTCTTCTGTAAAGTGTCTGCCAGTTTCTTGGTCCATTTATTGATTGGATTCTTTGTATTTTTGGTGTAAAGCTTTGTTTGTTCTTTACAAATTTTGGAGGTAAGTGCTCTATCTGAAGTGCATGTGGAAAAGATTTTCTCCCATTCTGAAGGTTCTCTTTTCACATTATTTATTGTTTCCTTTGCTGAGAAAAAGCTTTTTAGTTTGAGTCCATCTCACTTATTGATTCTTGCTTTAATTTCTTGTGCTTTGGGAGTCTTGTTAAGGAAGTCTTCATGCAACCACTCTGGAAAACAGTGTGGAGGATTCTCAGAAAACGTGGAATGGACCCACGCTTTGACCCAGCTATCCCATGCCTCGGTTTATACCCAAAGGACTTAAAATCAGCATACTATAATGAAGCAGCACATCATTGTTTATAGCAGCTCAATTCACACTAGCTAAATTGTGGAATCAACCTAGATGCCCTTCACACTAGCTAAATTGTGGAATCAACCTAGATGCCCTTCAACAGATGAATGGATAAAGAAACTAAGATATATATATATCTTAGTTTCTTATATATACACAATGGAATGTTTTTCAGCCATAAAGAAGAATAATTTTATGGCATTTTCAGACATATGGATGGAATTGGAGAATATCATGCTAAGTGAACTAAACCAAATCCAAAAAATCAAAGTCCAAATGCTTTCCATGATAAGTAGATGATGATATTTAATAGGAGTGGGGGGTAGAGGTTGAGAGAAGAATGGAGGAACTTTAGATTATGTAGAGAAAATGAAAGGGAAGAGGGGTATGAAAAATGGTGGAATGAGACAGAAATCATTACCTTTGTACATGTATGATTACATGAATAGTGTGAATCTATATCATGTACAACCATAGAAACAAAACGATGTACCCCATTTGTGTACAATAAGTCAAAATGCAGTCTTTAAAAAATAAAAAATAGATACCAAATAAATAATCTAACATTACATCTCAAGATCTTAGAAAAAAAGAACAAACCAACACCAAGATCAAATAAGACCAAAAATAATTAAGAACAGAGATAAAATTAAAGAAATTGAGATAAAATAATTAAAAACCCAATAATACAAAGAGGTTTTTTAAAAAGAATTTGATAAACCTTCAGCCAAACTGATCAACAGAGAGAGAAGTGTCAACAAAATCTGAGGTGAAAAAGGAAATACTACTGAAATCCAGACACTACTGAAATCCAGAGGAATATTAGAAACTATTTGGAAAATTTTCACTCCAATAAGCTAGAGAGCCCTGAAGCTATTGACAAATTTCTAGAGACATATGACCTACCCAAAATGAACCAGGAAGATATACAAAACTTAAACACATCAACTTCACTGATGAAATTGAAGGTTCCATCAAAAGCCTACCGACAAAGAAAACACCATCTCTGGATGATTCTCAGCAAAGAACTATCAGACTTTTAAAGAAAAACTAATCATTCTTCTCCTCAATTTATTCCATTAAATATAAAAGGAGGGAATGCTATAAATCTCATCCTATGAAGCCAGTATCACCCTGATAGCAAAACCAAACAAAACCAAGGAAAGAAAACTTCAGCCCAATATCCTTGATGAACTTAGATAAAGAGTTCTTAATAAAATACTGGCAAAGTGCATACAAAAACACAATAAAAAGATAGTAAAACATGATCAAGTGACTTTCATACCAGGGATGCAAAATTGATTTAACCTATGTAAATCAATGTATTGACATGGTTATGTCAATATATATGCAGAAAACCCCTGAAAAAGAAGATCATCTATTTTGTTTAAAACACTAAAAATACTAGGAATAGGAGAAGCTTACCTAAGCATTGTAAAGGCTACATGTGACAAACCCATGACTAACAATATTTTGAATGGAGAAAAACAGAAAACATTTCCTCAAAAACAGGAGCAAGAGCAAACTGATCACTGACCGCCAGTGGAGCACCAGCTGCCTGCTGATGCCTGAAAGTTCACTGTTACAGTAACTGCAGGTTTGATTACACATGGCTGCCACCATTTTGAGACAACAGCCAGGCCCCATAGGACCCCTGGCCGGACTGACTGAGCCCCGTCTCCAGGATCCCTCAGCCTGACCCATCACTCCCAGCCTCTGAGGCCCTCACATTGACTGACTGCTCCCTGTTGCCAGGACTCCAGACTGACTCATTGCAACTGGCCTCCAGGATCCCACAACCACACCAAACACACCCAAACTCCAGGACTCCTGCCTGACCAACTGCATCCTGCCTCTAGGACCACCTGCTGACCATGGCCACATCCTGAGCTGCAGCTCCCCATTTGTCAACACATTTCAAAGCCAGAGGAGCCATCTTGGATAATCCTGGAAGCCATAGCTCCGATCTTTTGGTGGGGCAAATCCCATCCTGCGAAACCTGCTGGAGGCTTGAAGCTCATTGTCAGGTACCTCTCATGCATCAGGCTACTGAACACTGGGAGGTTTCATTACTATATGACTGTTATACTGTAGATTTTTTTTCTCCTTATTGAAAAAAATTTAAGTTTTTATTTCTTTACTTTTCTTGCTCTCTTTTTCTTTTGTTTACCTGTTCCCTCAGAGTCTTTTTCTCCCTTTTTTGCATGCTAACATCCAATTTCTTTTGATTACACTCTCATTCTTTCTATTATCTAGAACCTCTGTATATTCTTTTCTTATCCCATTAACAGCCACATTCTACATCCCTCTGCATCCTCTTTGTCCTCCATTTGAAATGACAGACATTGTTGCAAATCTGTTTGTTTTACTGAAGATAATATTTGAACTCATTCTGTTTATTATGACAATATTGTTATTGTCCTCATAGGGGCTATTCAGTCTAGGATTGCATACTGTCTGAATTGGGCACTGCTAATATTGATCTTCCCTTAAAGAAAGGGTTTTGGAAACCTACAGGGCCACTATAAGCCTATAGGGGGAAATCTACAATACCCCAGATCTGCACTGCTAGAGGGGAAGATACATGAACAACATGAAAAAACAAGGGAAGAAAATGATCCAAACAAATCTAGATTCTATATTAATAGAATCCAATGACAGTCTGTTAGAAGAAATGTCAGAAAAGGACTTCAGATTATACATGATTAAGATGATTTGCAGAGCAAAGGATGAGATAAGAGAGCAAATGCAGGTAATGAATGATCATACCAATAAGCTGAAAGAGCAACTGCAAGAAGCAAAAGATCATTTCAACAAAGAGATAGCGATTCTCAAAACAAAACAAAAACAAAAACAAAAACAAAAACAAAACAAAACAAAACAAACAAAAAACAAATGGAAATTCTTGAAATGAAGGAGACAATAAACCAAATAAAAAACTCAATGGAAAGCATCACCAAATGACTAGACCACTTGGAAGACAGAACCTCAGACAATGAAGACAAAATATTTAATGTTGAAAATAAAGTTTCCCTAACAGAGAAGATGGTAAGAAATCATGAACAGAATCTCCAAGAACTATGGGACATCATGAAAAGACCAAATTTAAGAATTATCAGAATTGAGGAAGGCACAGAGATACAAACCAAAGGAATGAACAACCTATTCAATGAAATAATATCAGAAAATTTCCCATACCTGAAGAATGAAATGGAAAGTCAAATACAAGAGGCTTACAGAACACCAAAAGCACAGAATTACAACAGATCCACATCAAGGCACATTATAATGAAAATGCCTAACATTCAAAATAAAGATAGGATTTTGAAGGCCGTGAGAGAAAAGCATCAGATTACATATAGGGGGAGACCAATACAGATAGCAACAGACTTCTCAACCCAGACTCTAAAAGCTAGAAGGGCCTGGACAAACATATTTCAAGCTCTGAAAGAACATGGTTGCCAACCAAGAATCCTATACCCAGCAAAACTAACCATTAGATTTGAAGATGAAATAAAACCCTTCCATGATAAACAAAAATTAAAAGAATTTACAAATAGAAAGCCTGCACTACAGAATGTTCTCAGCAAAATATTCCATGAGGAGGAAATGAAAAACAACAATGTAGGTGAGCAAAGGGAGGAACTACCTTAGAGAAAAACCCCTCAAAGGAGAAACCAAGCCAACTTAAAAACCAAAAATAAGCCAAATGACTGGGAATACAAATCATATCTCAATAATAACCCTGAATGTTAGTGGCCTAAAGTCATCAATCAAAAGACATAGACTGGCTGAATGGATTAAGAAGAAAGACCCAACCATATGCTGCCTGCAAGAGACTCATCTCATAGAAAAAGACATCCACAGACTGAAGATGAAAGGATGGGAAAAACTTACCACGCACATGGACTCAGTAAAAAAGTGGGGGTTTCCCTCCTTATATCAGATAAAGTGGACATCAAGCCAAAGTTAGTCAGAAGGGATAAAGAAGGACATTTCATACTGCTTAAGGGAACCAAACAATGGTGCATCCCTGTAAATCAAACAAATCCTTCTCAATTTTGGGAATCACATAGACCACAACACAATAATTCTGGGTGACTTTAATGCACTGCTGTCACCACTAGATAGATCTTCAAACAAAAACCAACAAAAGAAACCATAGAATTCAATAACACAATCAATAACCTAGACTTAATAGACATATATAGAATATTCCATCTATCAATAAGCAGATTCACTTTCTTCTCAGCAGCACATGGAATCTTCTCCAAAATAGACCATATGTTATGCCACAAAGCAGCCCTTAGAAAATGCAAAAAAATAGAAATACTGCCTTGTGTTCTATCAGATCATAATCGACTGAGAATACAAATCAATGACAAAATAAAAAACAGAAATTACTCCAACACCTGGAGACTAAATTATATGCTATTGAATGAAACATGGATAACAAAAAACATCAGGGAGGAGTAAAAAATTCTTAGAGGTCAATGAGAATGATGATACAACATATCAAAATCTCTGAGACACTATGAAAGCGGTACTAAGAGGAAAATTCATTGCATGGAGTGCATTCCAGAAAAGAATGAAAAGTCAACAACTAAATGACCTAACATTACAGCTCAAAGCCCTAGAAAAAGAAGAGCAGAATAACAGCAAAAGCAGTGGAAGACAGGAAATAATTAAAATCAGAGCTGAAATCAATGAAATTGAAAAAAAAGAAACAATCCAAAAAATTGACAAAACAAAAATTTGGTTCTTTGAGAAAGTAAACAAAATACGCAAACCCTTAGCCACACTAACAAAGAGGAGAGAGAAAACTCAAATTACTAAAATTTGTGACGCAAAAGGAAATATCACAACAGACACCACTGAGATACAGAACATAAAGAGAAGCTACTTTGAAAATCTGTATTCCAACAAAATAGAAACTACCAAAGACGTTGACAAATTTTTAGAGACATAATGCTCCTCCCAAACTGAACCAGGAGGACAAACACAGACTAATATCAAGCAATGAAATAGAAGAAGCTATTAAAAATCTACCATCCAAGAAAAGCCCAGGACCAGACAGATTCTCAGTCGAGTTCTACAAGATCTTCAAAGAAGAACTCATTCCAATACTTCTCAAAGTATTCCAGGAAATAGAAAAGGAGGGTACCCTACCAAACTCATTCTATGAAGCTAATATCACCCTCATACCCAAACCAGGCAAAGGACATCAAGGAAAGAACATTTTAGACCAAATCCTTGATGAATATAGATGCAAAGATCCTTAACAAAATATTGGCAAACCGTATCAAAAACATATTAAGAAAACCATGCACCACGATCAAGTGGGATTCATCCCTGGAATGCAAGAATGGTTTAACATCTGTAATGAATTATGTAATCCATCATGTCAATAGACTTAAGGATAAGAATCATATAGCTATTTCAATTGACACAGAAAAAGCATTCGATAAAATACAACACCCTTTCATGCTCAAAACACTAGAAAAAATAGGGATAGTAGGAACATATCTGAACATTGTAAAGGCTATTTATGCTAAGCCCATAGCCAACATCATTCTTAATGGAGAAAAACTGAAACCATTCCCTTTAAAAACAGGAACAAGACAGGGATGTCCTCTTTCACCACTTCTATCCAACATTGTCCTCAAAACTCTAGCCAGAGCAATTAAACAGACTAAAGAAATTAAAGGGATATGAATAGGAAAAGAGAAACTTAAACTGTCACTATTTGCTGATGACATGATTCTATATTTAGAGTATCCAAAAACTCCTCCAGAAAACTTCTAGGTCTCATCAATGAATTCAGAAAAATAGCAGGCTATAAAATCAACACGCATAAATCTAAAGCATTTTTATATGCAAGCAACAAAACATCTGAAAGGGAAATGAGAAAAACAATTCCATTTGCAATAGCCTCAAAAACAAAAACAAAAACAAAAACAAAAACAAAAAAACTTGGGAATCAATCTAACCAAAGAGGTAAAAGATCTCTACAATGAAATCTACAAAACATTGAAGAAATTGAGGAAGACCTTAGAAGATGGAAAGATCTCCCATGTGCTTGGATAAGCAGAATTAATATTGTCAAAATGACCATACTACCAAAAGTGCTATACAGATTCAATGCAATTCCAATTAAAATCCCAATGACATACCTTACAGAAATAGAGCAAGCAATCATGAAATTCATCTGGAAGAATAAGAAACCCAGAATAGCTAAAGCAATCCTTAGCAGGAAGAATGAAATGGGTTATCGCAATACCAGATCTTCAACTCTACTACAAAGCAATAGTAACAAAAAATGGCATGGTATTGGCACCAAAATAGACAGGTAGATCAATGGTATAGAATAGAGGACATGGACATAAACCCAAATAAATACAATTTTCTCATCCTAGACAAAGGGGCCAAAAATTTGCGATGGAGAAAAGATAGCCTCTTCAACAAAAGGTGCTGGGAAAACTGGAAATCCATATAAAACAGAATGAAACTAAACCCCAAGGTTTTCAAGATGGCGGATTAGAGGGTGGCTGCATTTCATGTTGCTCCAGGACTCAGGATTCAAAAGAGGAGATACTGAGAGATTGGGACCAACTCAAAGCAGCCGGGTGAGTCTCTCCCATTGGGGAGGCGCCCCAGATGGGGCAGTAGTCCCGGAATGCAGGGAACTTTAGGAAGTAGAGCTGCCCGAAGAGACACCCTTCCCCCCCCCGCCGAAGCAGTGAATTCAGATAACTGGGAGCATCGTAGAGCAGGCCACTCAGCACAGCACTTGGACTTGGAGCAACCACTGGGGCTCCGGGCGGCTGCCCAGAGGAGGAACAGCATGGCAAGCTGTTTGGACTCAGAGCAACCACTCCTGAACACCGGGGGGCTGCCTAGAGGAGGAGGAGTAGGAGCGGTGGGTCGCTTGGACTTGGAGTGATTGCACCAGAGCTATAGGTGGTTGCCAGAGGAGGAGTTGCGTGGCGAGCTGTTTGGACTAAGACTGACCGCTCCTGAACACTGGGGAGCCACCTGGAGAAGGAGGAGGAAGAGCGCGGCAGGTCGCTTGGACTCGGAGTGATGCACCAGGGCTATGGGCGGTGGCCCAGAGGAGGAGGCGAGTGGTGAGTTGTTTGGACTCAAAGCGACCACTCCTGAACACTGGGGGGCTACCCAGAGGAGGAGTGCAGTCGTCACTTGGTCTCTGAGCGACTGCACCAGAGCTCCATGCAACTGCCAAGAGGAGGTGTGCGGCGGGTTGCTTGGACTCAGAGTGACCACTCCTGAACACCGGGGGGCTACCCAGAGGAGGAGGAGGAACGGGGCGGGTCACTTGGACTCAGAGTGACTGCCCAGGGCTATGGGCGGCTATCAGGAGGAGGAGGCACACAGTGAGTTGCTTGGACTCCTAGTGACTACACCGGAAAACCAGGCAGCTGTCTGGAGGAAGAGGCGTGCGGCGGGTCACTGGGACTCAGAGCGATCATACGGGGTTTCAGGTGGCTGCTCAGTGGAGGGGTCACATAGCCAGGTGTTTAGGTGCAGAGCAGGGTCCCAGGACCTAGGCAGCTTCTTGGTAGAAGAGCCACACAGAGACACGCTTAGGGGTGGAGCGAAGGTTCCAGGACTGCGGGCAGATTCTCTGGGAGAGGCAGCTTAAGGAGACCATATGCAAAGGATGAGGCTCCCAGGCCCAGGAGGTAGGTCCGGGCCCCTGGGAATGTTGCAGAGGAAGACAGCCCAGCTGGGGGGTAGTTATAGATTGAGGGGAACCTCTAGGAGGGGAACTGACCAGCGAGACCGCCCCACCGAGTGAGTCTTCCCTGCCGGGTGAGGTTTTCCCACAAGGAGGGTAAAACCAGAGACACAGGCCCAAAGAGGACTTCCCTCAGACCGCAGCCTACTTCCCCTTTGGATGACCATTGGTCAACAAGTGGAGGCACCTCTGCCCACTAGCAGGGAATATACCCCACCTGAGGATCACCACCCCTAGAGAGGCAGCTTCTTCGTGGAGCTCTGCATTATCAACTTCCTCCAAGACTTCAGGCTACTGAAGGATAAGAGGGGATATACTAGCAATCTTCAGGGACATTATAAGTTGATAGAGGAAATCTGCAATATCTTAATGACCCACTGATTCCTGAACAATATGAGAAAACAAAGGAAGAAAATGCCACAAACAAATCTAGATGTTACATCAATAAAATCCAACGACAGCATGGCAGAAGAAATGACAGAAAGGGAGTTCAGAATGTACATGATTAAAATGATTAGGGAAGCAAACGATGAGATGAAAGAGCAAATGCAGGCATTGAACGATCGCACCAATCGACAGTTAACAGAGCAAATTCAGGAAGCAAAAGATCATTTCAATAAAGAGTTAGAGATATTGAAAAAATAAACAAACAGAAATCCTTGAAATGAAGGAAACAATAAACCAAATTAAGAACTCCATAGAAAGCATAATCAATAGGATAGAACACCTGGAAGACAGAACCTCAGATACCGAAGACAAAATATTTAACCTTGAAAACAAAGTTGAACAAACAGAGAAGATTGTAAGAAATCATGAACAGAATCTGCAAGAACTATGGGATATCATGAAAAGGCCAAATTTAAGAATTATTGGGATTGAGGAAGGCTTAGAGAAACAAACCAAAAGAATGAACAATCTATTCAATGAAATAATATCAGAAAATTTCCCAAATCTGAAGAATGAAATGGAAAATCAAGTTCAAGAGGCTTATAGGACTCCAAATACACAAAATTACAACAGACCCACACCAAGGCACATTATAATGAAAATACCTAACATACAAAATAAAGACAGAATTTTAAAGGCTGTGAGAGAAAAGAATCAAATTACATTCAGGGGGAAACCAATACGGATATCAGCAGATTTTTCAATCTAGACCCTAAAAGCTACAAGGGTCTGGAACAACACTTTTCAAGCCCTGAAAGAAAATGGATGCCAACCAAGAATCTTATACCCAGCAAAACTTACCTTCAAATTTGACGATGAAATAAAATCCTTCCATGATAAACAACAGCTAAAAGAATTTACAAAAAGAAAGCCAGCATTACAGAACATTCTCAGCAAAATATTCCTTGAGGAAGAGATGAAAAACAAAGAAACAAATCAGCAAAGGGAGGAATTATCCTAAAGGAATTGTCAAATAAAGGAGGAACCAAGTCATGTCAAAAATAAATAAATAAAATTTAAAAAATGAACCAAATGACCAGGAATACAAATCATATCTCAATAATAACCCTGAATGTTAATGGCCTGAATTCATCAATCAAGACATAGACTGGCAGATTGGATTAAAAAGAAAGATCCAACAATATGTTGCCTGCAAGAGACTCACCTCATAGAAAAAGATACCCATAGATTAAAGGTGAACGGATGGGGGAAAACATACCATGCACATGGACTCAGCAAAAAAGCTGGAGTATCCATCCTCATTTCAGATAATGTGGACTTCAAGACAAAGTTAGTCAGAAGGGATAAGGAAGGACATTTCATACTGCTTAAGGGAAGCATAAATCAGCAAGATATAACAATCATAAACATCTATGCCCCAAATAGTGGCTCTTCAATGTATGTCAAACAAATCCTTCTCAATTTTAGAAACCAAATAGACCATAACACAATAATACTTGTTGATTTTAACACGCCTCTCTCACCACTGGACAGATCTTCCAAAAAAAATTGAACAAAGAAGACATAGAGCTCAATAACACAATCAATAATTTAGACTTAATAGACATTTATAGAATATACCATCCAACCAAGAGCAAATACACTTTATTCTCAGCAGCACATGGATCCTTCTCTAAAATAGACCACATATTATGCCACAAAGCTAATGTTAGCAAATACAAGAAGATAGAGACACTACCTTGCATTCTATCAGATCATAATGGATTGAAGTTAGAAATAAATGAAAGAGTAAAAAACAGAAACTACTCCAACACCTGGAGATTAAATAATATGCTATTATATGATGAATGGATAACAGAAGATATTAGGAAGGAAATTAAAAAATTCTTAGAGGTAAACAAGAACAAAGAAACATCATATCAAAATCTCTGGGAACTATGAAAGCAGTACTTAGAGGAAAATTTATTTCATGGAGCGCATTCAATAAAAGAAGTAAAACTCAACAAATAAACGACCTAACACTACAGCTCAAAGCCCTAGAAAAAGAAGAACAGACTAACACCAAAAGTAGTAGAAAACAGGAAATAGTTAAACTCAGAGCTGAAATCAACGAAATAGAAACAAAGGAAACAATACAAAAAATTCACAAAATATTTGGTTCTTTGAAAAAATTAACAAAATTGATAAACCTTTAGCCACACTAACAAAGAGAAGACGAGAGAAAACCCAAATCACTAAAATTCGGAATGAACAAGGAAATATCACAACAGACACGAGAAATACAAAACATAATTAGAAGCTATTTTGAAAATCTATACTCCAACAAAATAGAAAATTTCAAAGACATCAACAGGTTTCTAGAGACATATGAATTGCCTAAACTGAACGAGGAGGACATACACAATTTAAAGAGACTAATTTCAAGTAATGAAATAGAAGAAGTCATCAAAAGCCTGCCAACAAAGAAAAGTCCAGGACCAGATGGGTTCTCAGCCGAGTTCTACAAAACCTTTAAAGAAGAGCTCATTCCAATACTTCTCAAAGTATTCCATAAAATAGAAGAGGAGGGAACCCTCCCAAACTCATTCTATGAAGCCAATATCACCCTGATACCTAAACCAGACAGACACATCAAGGAAAGAAAATTTCAGACCAATATCCTTAATGAACATCGACACAAAAATTCTCAACAAAATTTTAGCAAATTGCATACAAAAACATATTAAAAAGATAGTGCACCATGATCAAGTGGGTTTTATCCCAGGGATGCAAGGTTGGTTCAACATCAGGAAATCAATAAATGTAATTCACCATATCAATAGACTTAAAGTCAAGAATCACATGATTATTTCGATAGATGCAGAAAAATCATTTAATAAAATACAGCACCCCTTCATGCTCAAAACACTAGAAAAAATAGGGATAGTGGGAACATTCCTTAACATTGTAAAGGCCATCCATGCTAAACCCATGACTAATATCATTCTAAATGGTGAAAAACTGAAAGCATTCCCCCTAAAATCCGGAACAAGGCAGGGATGACCTCTTTCACCACTTCTTTTCAAGATTGTCCTTGAAACTCTAACCAGAGCAATTAGACAGACCAAAGAAATTAAAGGGATATGAATAGGAAAAGAAGAACTCAAACTATCCCTATTTGCTGATGATATGGTTATATACTTAGGGGAACCAGGAAATTCCACCAGAAAACTTCTAGATCTCATAAGTGAATTCAGTAAAGTAGCGGGATATAAGATCAATGCTCATAAATCTAATGCATTTTTATACATAAGTGATGAATCTTCAGAAAGAGAAATTAGGAAAACTACCCCATTCACAATAGCATAAAAATAATAAAATACTTGGGAATCAATCTCACAAAAGAGGTGAAAGACCTCTACAATGAGAACTACAGAACACTAAAGAAAGAAATTAGAGAAAACCTTAGAAGATGGAAAGATCTCCCATGTGCTTGGATAGGAAGAATTAATATTGTCAAAATGGCCAAACTACCAAAAGTGTTATACAGATTCAATGCAATTCCAATTAAAATCCCAATGATGTACCTTGCAGAAATAGAGCAAGAAATTATGAAATTCATCTGGAAGAATAAAAAACCCAGAATAGCTAAAGCAATCCTTGGCAGAAAGAGTAAAGCAGCGGGTATCGCAATACCAGATCTTCAACTCTACTACAAAGCAATAGTAACAAAAACGGCATGGTATTGGTACCAAAATAGAAAGGTAGATCAATGGTACGGAATAGAGGACACAGACACAGACCCAAATAAATACAATTTTCTCATACTAGACAAAAGGGACAAAAACATGCAATGGAGAAAAGATAGCCTCTTCAACAAATGGTGCTGGGAGAATTGGAAATCCATATGCAACAGAATGAAACTAAACCCATATCTCTCACCATGCACAAAACTAAACTCAAAATGGATTAAGGACCTCGGAATCAGACCAGAGACCTTGCATCTTATAGAAGAAAAAGTAGGTCCAGAGCTTCAACATGTCGGCTTAGGACCAGACTTCCTCAACAGTACTCCCACAGCACAAGAAATAAAAGCAAGAATCAATAACTGGGATAGATTCAAACTAAAAAGCTTTCTCTCAGCAAAGGAAACTATCAGCAATGCAAAGAAAGAGCCTACAGAGTGGGAGAAAATCTTTGCCAATCATACTTCAGATAGAGCACTAATCTCCAGAATCTATAAAGAACTCAAAAAACTGTACACCAAGAATGCAAATAAGCCAATCGACAAATGGGCTAAGGAAATGAATAGACACTTCACAGAAGAAGATCTACAAGCAATCAACAAACATATGGAAAAATGTTCAACATCTCTAGTAATAAGAGAAATGCAAATCAAAACCATCCTAGATTCCATCTCACCTCAATTAGAATGGCGATTATCAAGAATACAACAACAACAGGTGTTGGCGAGGATGTGGGGAGAAAGGTACACTCATACATTGCTGGTGGAGCTGCAAATTAGTGAAGGCACTCTGGAAAACAGTGTGGAGACTCCTTAGAAAACTTGGAATGGAACCACCATTTGATCCAGCAATCCCACTCCTTAGCCTATACCCAAAGGACTTAAAATCAGCATACTACAGAGAGCCACATCAATGTTCATAGCTGCTCAGTTCACAATAGCCAGATTGTGGAACCAACCTAGATGTCCCTCAATTGATAAATGGATAAATAAACTATGATATATATATATATATATATATATATATATATATATATATATATACACAATGGAATATTACTCAGCCATAAAGAATGATAAAATTATGGCATTTGCAGACAAATGGATGAAATTGGAGAATATCATGCTAAGTGAGATAAGCCAATCTCAAAAAACCAAAGGAGGAATCATATCACTAATAAGTGGATGAAGACACATAATGGAGGGTGAGAGGGGTTAGTGTTAGGGTTAGAGTTAGGGTTAGGGAGGGGGGCAAGAATGGAGGAAGGAAGGACTGTATAGAGGGAAAAGAGGGGTGGGAGGGGTGGGGGGAAGGGAAAAAATAACAGAATGAATCAAAGAACATTACCCTATGTAAATTTATGATTACACAAATGGCATGCCTTTACGCCATGTCCAAACAGAGAAACAACATGTATCCCATTTGTTTACAATAAAAAAAAAAAGAAAGAAACTAAACCCCTATCTCTCACCCTGCACAAAAATCAACTCACAATGGATCAAGGACCTTGAAATCAGACCAGAGACTCTGCATCTTATAGATGAAAAAGTAGGTCCAAATCTTCAACTTGTTGGCTATCCCACTCCTTGGCCTATACCCAAAGGACTTAAAATCAGCATATTACAGAGATACAGCCACATCAATGTTCATAGCTGCTCTGTTCACAATAGCCAGATTGTGGAACCAACCTAGATGTCCTTCAATTGATGAATGGATAAAGAAACTGTGGTATATATATACAATGGAATATTACTCAGCTATAAGAATGATAAAATTAGGGCATTTGCAGGCAAGTGGATGAAATTGGAGAATATCATGCTAAGTGAGATAAGCCAATCTCAAAAATCCAAAGGACGAATGATCTCGCTGATAAGCGGATGATGACATATAATGAGGGGTGGGAGGAGGGCAAGAATGGAGGAAGGAGGGACTGTATAGAGGGAAAAGAGGGGTGGGAGAGGTGGGGGGGGATGGAAAAAATAACAGAATGAATCAAATCTCATTACCCTATATGAATGTATGATTACACAAATGGTATGCTGTTACTCTATGTACAATCAGAAACAACATGTACCCCATTTGTTTACAATAAAAATAAATTAAAAAAAAAAACAGGAACAAGGTAAGGATACCTACTTTTACCATTCCTATCTAACATATACTTTAAATACTAGCCAGAGTAATCAGGTAAGAGAAGGAAATGAAAGGGATATGCACAGGAAAAGAAGATGTCAACTTGCTTGTTGCCAATAACATGATTCTATATATAGAAAACCTATCAACTCCTCGAGAAGATTCTAGAGCTCACAAATGACTTCAACAAAGTAGGAGACAAATGTTTACCCATAAATCAATCATGTTCCTATACCAATGATGAATCTGCTAAAAAAAAAAATAAACTATCCCATCCACAATAGCTTTAAAAATATAAAAACAAAATAAAATAAAAATAAACTTTGAAATCATCAAAAGAGGCAAAGGATCTTTACAATACAATAAAAACTAAAGTACAAAAGAAAGAAATTGAAGACCTCAGAAAATGATATTGGATAGCCAGAATTAATATTGTTAAAATGCCATACAACCAAAAGGACTACGCAAATGCTATCAAAATTTGAATTTTTTTACAGAACTAGAAAAAGTAGATAAAACATTCATTGGAAAAAATAAGAGACCCACAGTAGTTAAAGTCATCTTGTGAGGAAAGCAAATCAGGAAGTATGACAATAATGAACTTCAAATTATCCTGAAAAGCTATATAACCAAAAAGAGCATAGTATTGACACAAAACAGGCACAAAGTCCACCAGAATAGAGTAGAAGACTCATAAACGACCTATATAAAACAGTTTTCTCATACTCTACGAAGATGCCAAAAACATAGGTTGAAGAAAAGATAGTCTTTTAAATAAACATTCTGAAATAATTGGAAATAAATACTTAGCAGGATAAAATTTGATTTCTCCCTCTCACTGTGCACAAAACAACTCAAAGTCAATCAAAGACTCAAGAATTTGTCAGAAACCCTCCTCCTGCTTCAGGAAAATATAATTCCTACTCTTAAACATGTCTGACTTCCTTAATACAACTCAGAAAGTGAAAGAAGTAAAATCAAATACCAACAAGTGGGATAGCATCAAATTAAAAAGCTTCACAGAAAAAGAAAAATGAAAGAAAAGAGAAAAAAAGTGCACAAAGAGAGAATCTAAAGAATGGGGGAAATCTTTGCCACCTGATCCTTGGGTAGGGTATTTATATCTACGATATGCTAAGAACTCAAAAAAATTAACACACACACACACACACACAAACACACACAAATAATCCAATTAATAAATTAACAAATGAACTAAACAGACACTTCTCGAAAGAAGAAACACAGATGGTCAAGAAATATATGAAAACATGTTCAACATCTCTAGATGGGTAAATAAATACATATGCACCTTCTGAGATTCACCAGTTTGGTCTTTTAGAGTTGTTTGATCTCTGACACCTGCTTCATATGAAGGAGTAGGGCACCTACTAGAGCTAAGAAGTTCCAGTGTGGAGGGACCTCTAAGACAGAGAGGATCACTTCCAAGAGTGAAATTAGGAGCCATTTCCTGTTAGTTCCGGGGTACCATACACTGCAAAGTGACAACTTCAGCCTGGGAAAGAGCAGGCAACAAGTCTGGATACTCTGTACGTTCCATCAAGCATATTAAGAGATTTGTGTGTTTGGGAATGCCATAAAATCTCTGAATTCACATAGGCTCACACCAGAGGCAGGCAATTAGAGGGTGTCAAGGACAGGCACTTGAATGTAAGACAGCTGCCACATACATCAGATATTGCACTGTGGAGACACAAATATCTTTAAACCTCTCAATATCAGACATAATTCTAAGGAAGATTCAACAAAGATTCCATTCATCTCAGAAACATTCACAAGCTCTAATAAAATGTACTTCTTGCTGGAAACCACAGTGCCCTATTTTTCTCTGTTAGAATCACACTACATTTCTTGAGGGATCATCTGAAATTTGGAGGCAGTGATTATACCTCATTTGTCTTGTGGTCCAGGGGAGGTGACCTCACCTGGCACCAGTGAACCAATTGAGGATTTGTCTTCCTGGCATGTCATGGGAAGGACTCTGGGAAGCACAAAGGAACTTAGTGGGGCCCAGGAACCAGCCCAGGGAGGGAGTACTGTCCATTATGTAAGAACCCAGGTTCTAAAGGTTGACCTGTCCATAAGTGGCAGAAAAGGAAACTGATCAGAGGTCCCAGGTGGTCCCTATTGAGTGAGACAAAACCACAATTTCAAGGTATTGGGCAGCAGGTCTGTAAATACTGTTTGAATGCAAATAAATGGTACTCCAGGGTTAACCCTATATACTTCAGAGGAAATCTAGAAACACCAGTAATATGAGCTGCATAAGCCTGTACTCAAACCAATTGAAACCTGAGGAAAAAAGAGTGCCACTTTTAATTTTTTTTTTTTTGGTGGCCCTTCCATCTTTTATTTATTCTTCCTTTTTATCATATATTTAGTTTTGAGTTCAATTTTATATTCAAATTTTCTCCAGATACAAAATTGTCAATAATATGCCTAAATACATTTTAACTTTATTTTTTAAATTTTTATTTCCTCTTTTTAGTTATACAGGACAATAACATATATTTTGACATATTCATAAAACAAGAACATCTTATTCTAATTATGATCCCAGGGTTGAGGTTGTACATAATGTGGAGATTTATTGTAGTATATTCTTATATGTACATGGGAAGGGTAAGTCAGATTTATTCCACTATCTTTCCTATTCCTGTTCCACCTCCCAAAACTTCATGGAGTATAAATTATTCTAATGTATAATCCCATTCTTGTGGTTGCACATGATGTGGAATTTCATTGGTGGTGTATTCCTACATGAACATAGAAAAGGGTCCAGTTCTACTGTCTTTCCTATTCCCATCACCCTCCCTTCTCTTTGTCTAATCCAATGAACTTCTATTCTGTCTCACGCCTTATCATCTGTTAGCATTCACATATCACAGAGAACATTAGACCTTGGTTTTCTTGGGATTGACTGGCTTCACTTAGCATGATAGTCTCCAGTTCCAAATGCCATAATTTCATTCTCCTATGGCTGAGTAATAGTTCATTGTGTTTATATACCACAGATTCTTTATCCATTCATCTGTTGAAGGGCATCTACGTTGGTTCCATAGTTTAGCTATTGTGAGTTGAGCTGCTATAAACACTGATGTGGCTGTGTCACTGTAGTGTGCTGATTTTAAGTCCTTTGGGTATAAACCAGGGAGTGGGATAACTGGTTCAAATGGTGAGTCCATTCCAAATTTTCTAAGGCATTTCCATATTGCTTTCCAAAGTGATTATACCAATTTGATGTCTGGGCAGCAATGTATGATTATACTTTTCCACCATATCCTCACCAACAGTTATTGTTGTTTGTATTCTTAATAATTGCCATTTTGACTGGAATGAGATGAAATCTCAGTGTAATTTTAACTTCCAATTCTCTAATTGTTAGAGATGTTGAACATTTTTTCATATTTTTATTGATGAATTGTGTTTCTTCTGTGCAGTGCCTGTTCAATTCCTTTAACCATTTATTTTTGGCTTATTTTAAAATTGATATTAAGTTTTTTGAGGTTTTATATATTCTGAAGATTAATGCTCTATATGAGGTGCAGGTGGTAAGGATTTTATCCCTTTCTGTGGGCTCTCTCCTCGTGTTCTCATTGCTTCCTTTGCTGTAAAGAAACTTTTTAGTTTAATATCATCCAGTTTGTTGATTCTTGATTTTTCTTCTTGCACTTTAGGAGTACTTTTGAGAAATCAGTTCATAAGGTGAAATAATGGAGGGTTGGGCCACAATTTCTTCTAGTAGGCAGAGGGTCTCTTGTCCAAAGTCTAGGTCCTTGATCCAATTTGAGTTGAACTTTGAGCAGGATAAGAGATGGGGTTAAATTTTATTCTACTGCATATGGATTTCCAATTTTCCTAGCACCTTTTGTTGAAGAAGCTATCTTTTCTTCAGTGTATGTTTATGGATCTTCATCTAATATGAGATAACTGTAACTATGTGGTTGTGTCTCTGTATCTTCTATTCCATGATATTGTTCTTCATGTCTGTTTTTGTGTCAATACCATGAGGTTTTTGTTACTATGGTTCTGTAGTTTTATTGAAGATCTGGTATTATGATGCCTCCTGTTTTACTTTTCTTGCTAAGGATTGATTTGGCTATTCTGGACCTCTCATTTATCCAAAGGAATTTCATGATGCTCTTTTTATTTCTATGAAGAAAGTCATTGGAATTTTAATAGGAATTGCATTAATATCTTAAATAATGTCAGTAGTATGTCTATTTAGATAACATTTATTCTACTTGTCCAAGAGCATGGGAGTTCTTTCCATTATTTTAGCTAAATTTTTATTTTATTTTATCTTTTCTTTTTTGATTCATTGTACACAAATGGGGTACAACTTTTCATTTCTCTGGTTGTACATGATGTAGAGTCACACCATTTGTGTAATCATACATGTTCATGGGTAATGATGTTTGCCTCATTCCATTATCTTTCCTTCTCCTGCCCCGTCCCCACCCTTCAATTTCCTCCACACAAACCAACACTTCTCCATTTTTCTCTTGCCTTCCCCCATTATGTATCATCATCCACTTATCAGAGAAATCATTTGACCTTTGGTTTTTTGGGATTGACTTATTTCACTTAGCCTGATGTTCTCCAACTCCATCCATTTACATGCAAATGCCATAATTTTATTCTTCTTTTATGGCTGAATAATATTCTTTTGTGTATATATATACTCAAAATATATATATATATATATGTATATATATATATATATATATATATATATCACAGTTTCTTTATCCATTAATCTATTGAAGGACATCTAGGTTGGTTCCACAATCTAGCTATTGTGAATTGAGCTGCTATAAACATTGATATTGCTGCATCACTGTAGTATGCTGATTTTAAGTCCTTTGGGTAAAAACCAAGGAGTGGGATAACTATGTCAAATGGAGGATCCATTCCAGATTTTTTTAGGAATCTCCATACTTCTTTCCAGAGTGCTGTACCAATTTTCAACTCCATCAGCATTGTATGAGTGTGCCTTTCCCCCCACATCCTCACCAACACATTTTATTTGTATTCTTGATAATAGTTAATCTAATTAAAGTGAGATGAAATCTTAGGGTGGGTTTGATTTGCATTTCTCTAATTACTAGAGATGTTCAACACTTTTTCATATATTTGTTGATCAATGTATATCTTCTGTGAAGTGTCTGCCCAGTTCCTTAGCCCATTTATTGACTGGATTCTTTGTATTTTGGGTGTAAAATTTTTTAAGTTCTTTATATATTCTATCTAAAAATAGTAGAAGACAAGAAATAATTAATATTGGAGCTGAAATCAATGAAATTTAAACAAAAGAAACAATTTAAAAAATTGATAAAACAAAAAGTTGGTTCCTTGAAAAAGAAAAAGTTGGTAAACCCTTAGCTACATTAATTAAGTGAAGGAGAGAGAAATCTCAATACTAAAATTCATAATAGAAAAGGAAATATCACAACAGACATCATTGAAATACAAAACATAATTAGAAGCTATTTTGAAAATCTATACTCCAACAAAATAGAAACTCCTTGAAGACATCTACAGGTTTCTAAAGACATATGGTCCACACCAACTGACTCTGGAGGACATACACAATTTAAAAAGATTAGTTTCAAGTAATGATGTAGAAGAAGCCATCAAAAGCCTACCAACAAAGAAAAGCTCAGGACCAGATGGATTCTCAGCGAAGTTCTACAATATGTTCAAAGATATTGGCATCTTGTAAGTTCTTATTCAATTTCTTTCTTTTATTTTTTCATTATAAAAGTTTTTCGCCTCCTTTGTTAGATTGTTCCAAATATATATATTTTTTGGTCTATTGTGAATGGGATAGTTTTTCTAATTTCTCTTTCAACTGATTTTTTATTGGTGTAGAGGAAGACAAGTTAGTAACAGCTCTTAATTTTATATCCTGCTACTTTTCTGAAATTTTTTATGAGTTCTAGAAGATTACTTACTGGTAGACACTTTTTTGGGTCTTCTAAATACAGAATCACGTAATAGGAAAATACGGATATTTTGAGTTCTTTTTCTATATCTACCCCTTTAATTTTTGTCTAATTGCTCTGGCTAGTGTTTCTAAGACTATTTGAAAGAGGGCATCCTTGCCTTTTCCAGTTTTTAGAGGGAATGATTTCAATTTTTCTCTATTTAGAATGATGTTGGCTTTGGGTTTAATATAGATAGCTTTTACAATATTGAGGTATATTCCTACAATTCCTAGTTTTTTTCTAAGTGTTTTGAAATGGATGAATGGATGTTCAATTTTTGTCAAATGCTTTTTCTGTATCCATTGACATAATCATGTAATTATTTTAAAAATTGTTCTTTTTTACTTATACATGAAAGTAGAATGTATTTTTGCAAATTATCCATATGTATGGCATAATTTATTCTAATTTGGTTCCTGTTCTTATAATCGTACATGATGCAGAGTTATCCTGATCATGTATTCAAGGGTAGGAAAGTTATGTTTGATTAATTCAGCTGACCTTCTTGTTCCCCTCCCATGCTCCTTCCTTTGTTAATCCAATGTACTTCTATTCTTTCTTGCCACTTCCTCCCTTATCATGGGTTAGCATCCACCTGTAAGAGAGAATATAGACCTTTGGTTTTTTAGTATTGGTTTGTTTTACTTAGCATGATATTCTCCAACTTGATCCATTTGTCTATAAATGCCATACTTCATTCTTTCTGTGACTGAGTGATATTCTATTGTGTATATGTATATCACATTTTCCTTATCCATTCATCTGTTGAAGACAGCTATTTGCTTCCAAAGTTTAGCTATAATGAGTTGAGCTGCTATAAACATTGCTGTAACTGTATCACTGTAGTTTCTGATTTTAAGTTCTTTGGACATAAATTAGGGAGTGGAGTTACTGGGTCAAATGGTGGTTCCTTTCATTCCAAGTTTTCTAAGAAATCACCACACTGCTTTTCATAGTGGTTGTACCAATTTGCAGTCCTACCAGCAATGTGTGACTGAACATGTTTCCCCACCATCATTCCTCATCATCATTTATTGTTGCTTGTATTCTTACTAATTGCCATTGGAGTGAGATTGATCTCAGTGCAGTTTTAATTGTCATTTCTCTAACAGCATATACATATATATATATATATATATATATATATATATATATATGTTAACTGATCATATTTCTTTTATTAAGTTTCTGTTCATTCCTTCATCCACTTATTGATTGGGTTATTTGTAGTTTTGTGTTGTTTATTAAGTTCTTTGTATATTCTGGAATTCAATACTCTATAAGAGATGCATGTGGTAAAGATTTTCTTCCATTCTGTAAGATCTCTTTCAAGTTCTTGATTGTTTCCTTTGCTATAAAGTTTTAAGTTTAGTAACATTTCTTTTATTGACTCTTAATTTTACTTTTTGCACATGTCTTTTTGAGGAAGTCAGTTCTTAAGCCAACATTATGGAGAGTTGGGTCTAAGTTTTGTTGTAGTAAGCTCAGGTTCTCTGGTCTATTGCCTAAGTCCTTGATCCAACCCTCCTACATCACTCTTTAAAGAATTGCTTTGGCTATTGTGGGCCTCTCATTTATCCAAAGGAATTTCATGACTGCTTTTTCTATTGCTATAAGCAAACTCATTGGACTTTTATTAGCAACTGCATTAATTCTATATAGCTCATTTAGTAGTGTGGCCATTTAAAACATATTAATTCTGCCTGCCCAAGAACTTTGACTGTTTTTTCTATTTCTATAAGGAAACCTATTGGACTTTTAATAGCAACTGCATTAATTCTATATAGCTCATTTAGTAGTGTGGCCATTTAAAACATATTAACTCTGCCTGCCCAAGAACTTGGGAGATCTTCCCATTTTCTGAGGTCTTCAATTTATTTTTTAGTGTTCTGCAATTTTAATTATAGTGGTATTTCACCTCTTTGTTAGATTCATTCCCACATATTTTTTTCAAGGCTATTATAAGCAGTCTACTTTTCCTGATTTCTCTCTCAGTTGATACATCATCAATATATAGGAATGTAATTTATTTATGGGTGGTTATTTTATATCCTGCTACTTTGCTGAATTTATTTATGAGTTCCAAAATCTTTCTAGTAGTTTTTTGGATCTTCTAAATGTAGAATCATATCATCAGCAAATAGGGATAGTTTGAGATCTTTTCATATTTGTATCCCTTTAATTTCTCTTTTCTTCTTGCTCTGGCAAGGATTTTAGGGACTATGTTGAATAAGAGTGGTGAAAGAGGGCATTCCTGTGTTTCCAGTTTTTACAGGGAATGATATATCTTTTTTTCCATTTAGATTTATGTTGGCCTTGGGTCTAGCCTCTACGACTTTTACAATGTTGATGTATGTTCCTACTATCCATAGATTTTCTAGTATTTTGGGCATAAGTGGATGCTAAATCTTGTGAAATGCTTTTTCTACATCTATTGAAATAATAAGGTGATTCTTTTAGTCTATTGATGTGATGAATTATACTTATTGACTTCCATTTGTTGAACCAAACTTTCATTCCTGGAATGAACCCCACTTGATCACGGTGCACTGAATCCGTCTGGTCCTGGGCTTTTCTTTGTTGGTAGACTTTTAAATGATTCTTCAATTTCATTTCTTGAAATTGATCTGTTTAAGTCATCTCTATCCTCTTGATTCAATTTGAATGGTAATGTCTATAAAATTGTCAATATCTTCAAAATTTTCTACTTTATTGGAGTATAGATTTCCAAAGTAGCAACTGATTACCTATTTTTCAATTGTGTTCATAGTGACATTTCCTTTTTTTAATCACAAATTATAGTGATTTGAGTTTTCTGTTTTTTCTTCATTAGTTTGGGTAAGGGTTTATCAATTTTATTCAGTTGTGAATCTTTTAACTTTTGCTTATCATGGAGTATTTTTATTTTATTATCAAATCTGAAACTTAGTTTTGTTGGGTATTGCAGATTTTCTTTCAGAGCTTGGTATGCATTATTTCATGACCTCCTAACCTTAAGGATCTGGGTTGAGAAATCAGTTTACATTCAAATTTGTTTCCCTCTAAATGTTACTTGACTTTATTTTCTGACAGTCTTTAGAATTCTATCATTATTCTGGATGTTAGGCATCTTTACAATAATGTGACTTAGTGTGAATCTATTTTAATTTTGCAGATTTGGGGTCCTGTAAACTTCCTGTATTCAATACTCCATTTCATTCTTAAGGTTTGGGAAATTTTCAGGTATTAATACCTTTGGTTTGTATCTCCAAGCCTTTGTCTATTCTGATAAATCTTAAGTTTTTTCTTGTTATATTATCTCATATTTTTGGAAGTTCTGTTCATTTTCTGTTAACATCTTTTTTCCATGCTCAATTGTATTTTCAAAATTATATATTTCATTTTCAGTGCCTGAGACTCTGTCTTTGAAGTTGTCTGAACTTCTGGTCATTCTTTCCAATAAGGTTTTTGTTTGATGTACTGATTCCTTAACTTCCAGGATTTCTACTTGTTCCTCACCTCCCCACCCCAGAATTTCTCTTTCTTTATTGAAGTAATCTTTTCTTTCCTGCATTTTCTCCCTTACATTGTCCTTTACTTCACAGGTCAATTTAACTATGAGCCTAACATTTCTTCCATTGTTGTGTGAATGGACTCTGTTTTTGAGGTATTTTGTTTTGTTTGAGGCTATTTGTTCCCTTGTTATTTCATGATGTTTGTATGTCTACCCACCTAACTATTGATTTGGATGCATTAGGGTTTCTACCTCGTAGAATTATACTGTTCTTGAAGACTTTTGGTTCCTCACAGTTTCGGGAGAGATGGATAGTAACAACAACTGATGCAAAAAATTTTCAGCTTTAACCAAACAACTCTTCCAATGAAATCTACAATGTTGATTTTTACAATATTCAGAAATGGCATGATCAGTTATTTGTCCATGGTAAAACAGTAATTTTACATATGTAAGGGTTTATAATTTCATGTATGATCATGTTTAGAACAGAAGTGATGTATGATGTGATGATTTTGAGGAAGGAGGAGCAAAAATAGAGGTAAAAAATTAAATAAAGATTGGATGAGAGAACAAAAGAGAAAGTGGGGTGGGACAAGGGAAAGAAAAAATGTACAAAATAAAATAAAAAATTTGAAAATTAAAGGAAATATAAAAATAAAAAGTAAAAATTACTGAAAAGAAATAAAAGTCAACAAGAACAAAAATGATATATGCTAATCAAACATCGTAGTCTTCATAATATTGATCTATGAAAAATAACTGCCTTCAAATAAGATGGCAGAAATTAGAAAAAATAAGGATATATGAATAAGTATTCAGTTAAAGATAGAGTTCTTTAAACTCAAAACCTTAGCACAAAAACCAGAAGAACAAGAACAACAACAAACCAAATAGCTCAATTAATAAATGGGCTAAGGAACTGAACAGATACTTCACTGAAGAAATACAATTGATCCACAAATATATGAAAAATGGTCAACATTTCTAGCAGTTAGAGAAATGCAAATCAAAACTACTTGAGATTCCATCTCACTCCAGTCAGAATGGCAATCACCAAGAATAGAAGCAACAATAAATGTTGGCGAGCATGTGGGGAAAAAGGTATACTCATACATTGTTAGTGGGATTGCAGATTGGGGCAACCACTCTGGAAAGCAGCATGTAGATTCCTCAGAAACTTGGAATGAAACCATCATTTGACCCCAGGTATCCCACTCCTTGGTTTATAGCCAAAGAACTACAGTAATGTTTATAGCAGTTCAACTCACAATAGTTAAACTATGCACCAACCTAGGTGTCCTTCAACAGATGAATGGATAAACTTATAGAAATATTACTCAGCCTTAAAGAAGAATGAAATTAACGCTTTTGCTGGTAAATGGATGTAACTGGAGAATATTATGCTAATCAGAATAAGCCAATCCCTGTAAGAACCAAAGGCTGAGTGTTTTCTCTGATATGTGGATGCTAATTCACAAGAGGTGGTGAGGATGCAGAGGTGGTGGTGGTGGTAGTGGTGTTTTATAAACAGAGAGGAGTGAAAAGAGGGGAGAGGATCTAAGTGTAGAAATTAGAGTAGAATGTGCATATATTATTACACAACCTGTGCAACATGGTATATCATGTACAACCAGAAGAATGAGAAGTTATACTCCATTTATGTATGATGTGTCAAAGTACATTCTACTGTCATATAACTAAGTAGAACAAATTAAAAAATAAATAAGACCTGGAGTTCTTTAAGAGGAAAAGAAGAACAAATGGGGTGGTAGAAAATGTTTTGTAGATTCAAGAGATGTGTTGGGTATATGCAGAAGTGATGTAGGCTATGTTTTTAAGAGGGGAGAGGTCGAAAATTTAAAAAATTACAAAAAATAGAAGTAAAAGAGTTAAAGGGTTGGCCATGGGCAGGTTGACCCTCATATCCTATATCCAGGGGTTTCCCATGCCAAGATATTTCATTACTTATAGATCTCTTTAGACCTTATTGCCCCAACCCTGCTCTTGCACAGAACTCAGCTCTAATCCTATTCCTTAACCTTGAGTTGCTATACACCAACTTTCCCAGCCCTCAAGTCTTTCAGTTCACTACTGAGCATCAGTGGAGTGTTTTTTTTTTCACTCATCTCGCAGAAAAGTAGTTTTCTCACTATTTGAGTCTCAAGTCACAGAATTGTGAGAAAAGACACTTTCTGCCAAACTACCATCTTATCTTTAAATTTTCTTTTTTAAATTTTTTTTTTATTTTCTTTCTTCTAATTAGTTATACATGACAATAGAATGAATTAGTACATTTTGATAGATCATACATAAATGGAGTGTAATTTCTCATTTTTCTGATTAAACATATTGCAGGATCACACGGGTTAGGCAGTCATATGTATAGGCAGTCATATGTTCAAAAAATATATTGTATTAAAATAAATACCCAGTTCCTAATGACATCTACAACATTAATTAGCACAAAAACAGACATGATGAGGTCCACTCTTGTCAACAGTAAGAATAATAACAATAAACTAGTCTGATTATAAATAAAAAATCAGGTGTCAACTATGTCACTCAGCAGTAATACTTGCATCAGAATTAATGGTGGGGTTAGGAGTTAGATAAACCAATTAATTCTAAAAGATGGTAAAAAATACAGTTAATTAAGAGGAAAAATGTGCTAGGAAAATATTGAAAAGAGTTTGAAATTTCAAAATGTGAACAGGAGAATGCAGAAGAGATGTAACAGGTGAGAGTTACAAAGAGAGAGAGAAAAAAAGTAAAGTAAGAGACAAAGAAAGAACAATAGAATTGAACTGTTAGCTGGTGAAGAAAAGGGAGAAAGAGAAATAAGAGATTTAAACAAATGAAACAATCCAAAACAATCCAAAATATGCAAAGCAAAAATTTTTATCCCTCAAAAGACAAGGCAAAGAAAAATAACTACAATGAAAAATGTTGAAAATGAGAGAAAAATGGAAGAACTTGAGATTATCTAGAGGGAAATGAGAAGGAGGGGGCATGAAAGATGGTGGACTGAGACAGACATCATTACCCTATGTACATGTATGATTACACGAATGGGACGAATCTACATAGTGCACAACCATAGAAACGAAATGATGTACCCCATTTGTGTAAATGAATCAAAATGCAGTCTGTAAAAAATAAGAATTAAAAAAAAAATGGTAAAAGAGATCATTATATGGGCTGGGACTGGGACTCAGTGGCAGAGCACTTGCCTAGCATGTGTGAGGCACTGGGTTCAATCCTTAGAACTACATAAAAATAAACAAATAAAATTTAAAAAGAAAATGAGTAAAAAGAAACATGTATATACACATATATGTGTTTGTGTCTCTAGTTAGCACAGCAAGAACTCACACACAAGTACAAATACACACACAAACTTAAGAAAAAAGAAAAAAAATTCTTAATAAAAAATTTGTGGGATCATCTCCGTGGAGGTGGCCAGAATAGTTGTGGAGAATTCCTGCCTATACTTAACTCTCTTTCTATTTTTTCATGAGTTATGTAACCCCTTCCTCATTTTGTAGTTATTTTACTATTTATTAAAAATATTAATGGAAAAAATTGGTGGCAAACAAAAAGTTCAAAAATTTAAAATTTTTTACTTACCATGGGTTACTTCAACCACAGTATTTTCTTTCTTCATGTGACTTTGAATTACTTTCTAGTATTCTTCATTTTAACCATAGGGACTCCATTTGCATTTCTTGTAGGGTAAATAAAATAGTGACAAACTCTGTTTTTGTTTCTCTGGAAAGTACTAATTATATTTATTTTTTTCCCTAGATTATTGCCAGATATGGATTTTGTGATTTATTTATTTTTGTCTTCAATACCTTTTGCTTATATAATTTTAATTAGAAATCAGCAGTAAATCATATTCAGGGACATGAAATGAGTTGTTTTTCTCTTGAGGCTTTCAAGATTCTTTATTTGGTTTTGCATAATTTGATCACAATATGAAAAATTGGCACAGATTTTTAAAGATTTTTCTTTATTGTAGTTCCTTAAGCTTTTTGTATATTTTCTTTCTTCAAATTAAAACGGTTAGATTTTTAAAACTACAATTTTAGTCCTTTCTAGTCTCTCACATTCTTGTCTCCTTTTAGAAATACTAGGAATATATTGGTATGCCTGATCCTACCTCAGAGGTTGCTAGACTTTGTTGATATTTTAATTATTATTTTTCTTCCTTCTTCTCAGACTGAATTATTTAAATTAACCAACATTCAACTTTTACTCACACCTGCAACTGGAAACCCTTCATAATATTTTTCATTTAAGTTTTTGGTAGATGTCTGAGCACTGTTATCTAAGATCTCTGACTCTTAAAAAGTTTTGGTCTCTTTCTTTCTGGTTTCTCATGTTTTCCCATGATCCATGATTCCAGCCATTCCAAGGTATACTAGGATGGGTGTGGTGTATAGATCTACTTGAGCTAAGACTCAGCTCAGTGGTGGTGCTGCCTGACACAAAATTAATGTTACTTCTACATAATCTTTATACTTCCATTATCAAACTTGCTATCAAGGTAGGCAGTTTTAGAATATAGCCAAAATTAGCTTGTTAGATTATATTTTTTTGCCCTTTTAAATAAATAGTGAGTGGGCTGGGGTTGTGACTCAGCAGTAGAGTGCTTGCCTATCTTGTGTGAGACACTGGGTTTGATTCTCAGCACCTCATATAAATAAATGAATAAAATAAAGGTAGGTCAACAACTAAAAAATATTTTAAAAATAAAGGAATAAACAGTGAGTATCTTTGGTTAATTTATATTTTTACTGAGTCACTCTAAAAGGTAACTCTTAAAAGTGACTTAGATACTAGATAATTAATGTTGAAGGAAAAAAATCACACTATATGCCATCAAAGGTGCCAACGTAATTGAAGAGCTTTAAGTTACCAAAAGATCAGGCATTTAATTGTCAAAAAATTGAAAACATGAAAATTTCTGAAAATCCCCTAACATCTAACCTACATATTAGTATTTTACTTGTGATCTGAACTGTACCTTGAATTTAGCCAAATTTGTCAAATTCTACTTATTGGGTTTTTGTTCATTTTTTCTATTTTGGAGGGTTGTTTCTAATTTTCTTCATGTTACAACTCCCTTTTTCTTTGAGATAATGGAATATTATTCAGTCATAAAAAAGAATAATATTATGGCATTTGCAGATAAATAGATGGAATTGGAGAATATCATGCTAAGTGAAATAAGCCAGTCCCTAAAAACCAAAGGTCAAATGTTTTCCCTGACAAGTGGATGATAAATTGAACTTTAAATGTTTTTTTTTCCTGCTGATATCTATTGTTCTTTAACCTTAACTCATTTGGTCAAATTGTTTTTCTATACAATGAAGCACACAGTAACATATTTCTCATTGGAATTTACCTGAAGTGGGCATATCACGATTCAAAGCCAACATCAAAAGGAAGTGATAAAAAAACTAAGAAACTTGTAAATATTAATTATTTGTGGTTATAGAAGTACTTAATTATTATTGTAAAAACAATGGATTTTTAAGCTTTTCTTTGGTTTTATTTTCCTATGTGAATTTGTGTATTTATGTACATATACTTCATTTTTATGCTATGGATCATGTACATATTAGTCTTAAATTTAGCCTTATATCATAGATTTGATAGTTATTACATTTTTTCCAGTAATTTTCTTGTAAGCTATATTTTATCAGAATTAAAAAGGATAAGTCCACCAAATGGATAAATAAAAACAAATGAGTAATTTTCATGTTTATATAAGGGAAAATACCTTTATGCATATTATATTCCTGTTCTTTTTAAATTACTCCTAGGTTATTTTGAGACATTACATGGATTGAAATTCTTATTAACAATGAGTGAATGAAAATAAAGCAAATATAAAGTTGTTGATTTACAGGTGAAACATTATGAATAAGTTGAGTATTTTTGTGGTTGATTATTTAATGGTCTCATTAACTTAATTTCAAGTGTACTGGTCTGTAAACAATATAATAATGTTTCATATTTTTCTAATGTGAAATTATATAATTCAGATTTATAAATATGTTTATAATAAGCTACTTTTTATTTGTTTGAACTTTGCAATTTGATTATCATAGTAATTTTTTATTTGTTTAAAATGCAAATAGGCAGTTATCAGACCACCATACTGTAACTTGAAAATTATGTTATCTTAAGTAATGTGAATAAAACCTTATTAAACAAACATACTTGAGTACTTTTAAAATCATTTTATTGTATTATAGTGGAGTTTAGTTTTAGTTACAGAATTTGCTACTAAACTGACTAGACACAAATCATTTTGTTCTTGCATCATTTATGAAAGCACTTGAAGTATCTATTTCTTTCATTTTCTGACCTTTTAATCCTGGAAAAAAGAAAAGAATAATTTACAAGTATTTCTACAAAATGTTTCCAAAATTTAGTGCAATTAGTTGAAATCTATTATCTCCAAAATTTCTTGTACAATCTCATTGTCATTAGATATAAAATGACCAAGGATATAGGTTTGCTTCAGGACATTTAAAATTCATTACTTAATAGTACAATAACTATTAGCTATCTTTAACCAAATACTTAGCTCATATCACTTTAGGAGATAATTATTTTAATAACTCTAGAAACTTATTTATATTCTAATTTTACACATGTAGAAACACTTTTAAGGTCCTTAAACTACCTATTCAATTCACTCCTACAAAAATAGAATTTTGACAAAATGTAAAACTAATATAAAGTTGATGGTCTTAATTATTAGTAAATACATAAATAAATGCTTTTTCTATGTAAAGAGTGAAAGTATATCTATAACTAGAACAATTAACTGTAAGAATCACAATATCTGGAATACAAAAAATTTTTTCAAAACCTGTTTTAAATTCCTTATATATAATCACAATTGAAAATTCCCACATCAGCATAATTTTTGAATGAGAAACTATGATTTATGTACTTGTCTGTTGCAATTACTTTTCCCCATTTTTAAATATAAAACCATATACCCATAAATTTGAAATAATCTATATAATATCATTCTCTTTTGGGAAGGCAAAGTCAAAACTAGAATCCTGATTTTTTGATGCTTCATGAATGTCATTTTTATCTTAACTCTCTCTACTTCACTAATATAATTTCTAAGTTGTGAAATTATGTGTACACACACACACACACACACACACACACACACATTCACAAATCCGAGAATTTCTAAGCAAGGAAAAGGAATACCTATTGATTGTTTCCTACTAATTTAGAAAAAAAAATTCTTCTAACACAAGTAGATTTTGATCTGAATTGTGAAAAATTATACTCAAAAGACTAAGTGGATAAATTTCAGCAAGGAAAATGAATTTAAAAGTCTGTCTGGTTTAGCTACCTTCTTGCTAAAAAAGTTAGACAGTTAGACAGGTACTTTAAAGTGATTCCCATCTACCATTTTTAGATTTTCCAAACATAACCATCTCCTTATTCTCAAAATTACACTTTTTGTATTTTTTTCAGTGTGATTTTGTCTTGTTCTTTCCAAATCATTGAAATGTAAAGAAAATTAATCTATCTCTATATTTTTATTTTTAAAGTGAACAAATTTCTTTATCTTATAGATGGAAATCAAAGTAGTTACAGGTTTTAAACCCAAAATAAATATGTGACATAAAAAAATAAATTAATTTATTTAATAAAATTTTAATGCATGGACTAATGGAATCACAAACTCTGTAAGAACCAAACAAATCCAGTTTTCATGGATTTGTCTTTTAGTGGCTCCAGTGTATACTCACCACTTCTTCCCGCTTGGTCTTGTCTGTTGCTGGCCAAGCTTCCAGAGGCAGATCAGGAAGAAGGGGGGGCAGCTGCATGGGGAACATCGGAGGCAGATGTGGCTGTGGTGGCAGGGGATGCAGGGAGTGCAGAGGTGGCTGGGGCTGGATGGGCTGGATGGGCTGGATGGGCTGGATGGGCTGGTGAGGCTGTGGCTGAATGGATTGGGGCTGGAAGGGCTGCTGGAAGGGCTGCTGGGCAGGTGGAGGGAGGTTTGGCTGGTGGTGTTGGGTTGGAGTCATGGAGTGGTGGCCAGGAACTGGCATCACTGGTTGCTGGGGGGCCACGGGCTGTTGAGCTGGCACCACTGGGATGTGGTGATGAGGCTGAAGGGTGTGACTCGGGGTATGCTGTTGAGACAGCACGGGGATGATTTGGTGGTGCAGCCATCCACCCATGGGTTCGTAACCATAGGAAGGATACTGGTGAGAAACAGAGAGTCAGGTTTACCATTGGCTCAGTTGACTTCCAACTGGAGAAGTAGCAATGTTTTCTTTGTCATTCTGACCATATGAATATTTTAGTCATTTTTTCCTTTGCAAGAATTTTCAACTGTGTACACAGATATGACCTTTTTACAAACTAAAATTCTCATTAGTGTCTGTATGTGGAGTAGACATGATACTTTGCTTAATAATGGAATTTAAATGCATACCTAAATATTTTAAGGGAATAAAGAATAAAATATTTACATACCGGCTGCCTTATCATGCTCTGGTACCACTTCAAAGGGGTAAGCACCTTAAAAGAAAGAGACATTAGAATGGTTTTATGTAATTGTTTTATTCAAAATATAAACTCACTAATAAAGCTGAAATATAGACTTACTAATGAAATTCTGCAAACATTAGACTGATAATATAATTTCAACAAAAGAAAGCAGATAAATCAGGTGCTTCCTGGTTAGTGTGTACTGTGTTATACACATCACATACCATTTTCATGTTTTCTTACTTGATCTGAGGCAAATATCATCGCCCTCACTTATACAAATAACGTAATTAAAAGACTTCATTAACCTCACTGGGATTATAAAAATAGTAATTCTTTTTAGTTCTAGAGGGCATGCTCATTACTCTGTGAATAATCACAAGAAATTATTTAATTCAATTTTCACTTTAACATTTTGACATTCTTCGATTTCACAAAAAGAGAAGGCAGAATTACTTTAGAAATAAGGGAGGTTTGACATACTTATCAGTCCTTTAAATTTATTAGAAAATCATGCCTCAAATTCTAACAAACATTTTTTTTCAACTTGTGTAAGTAAATAGACTCAGAGATTGTGACCTGAACCTGTGAAGAATTAAAAGTTTCAAGTTTTTGTGAGCAATATGTACTTGCTTAGACTCAAAATTAGAGTTCTTGGATATAATAGTACATAATATTTAATACAATCCAAAATTATTAACCTTACTCAAGTTATTTGTGATACAGCACTTATTACATCCATTTACTATTTTACTCTCCAAATGATATTTTGGTTATCATTATTTAACTTCTTCAGATAAGGGAATCAAAGTACCAGGGAGAGAAAATGATTTCCTCAAATCTGACTGCTTAATTTCGCAGTCAGTTTGGAATTAAGCAGAACCTCAAACCTGACTTTCATAACCCATAACCTTCCATCTCTCTGCAGTCTTTCAGATACCATCAAGTCGCTAATCCTTCAGGAAAACCAATGAGAGATATACACATGGAGTAAACATCTTATACATTTTGGAAAACAACCTTAAATAAAATTTTAACCTAATCCCCACATTTTATGACCTGGGATGAAATTATACTGTTCCAGCTGAGTTCACCTTTTGCCCTACCACAGAGCATCCCTGAATGAGACAGTTCATAATGGGTACATTGATAGCCATATTTAAGAAGACAGAAGGAGTCAGACTGGGCACATAATAAGGTGCTAGGACAATGCAAGTCCAAGACCTTCTTTCAGGGTTTAAACTGGAAAATTTGGTTGGAACTGAAAAGTAGGACCATTTGAGAGACTCATTAAATTAAAATTAATACACTATTCTTTGCAGAGGTCAGGGCATTGTTAAATCAAACAATGGTATGGTAAATGGAAAAATTACCTCATAGCTGAAGTTGATATAACCAGGGTGCCCAGGATGAGGTGGTAGCTTTTATGTAAGGGGGAAAAATAGAATGGAAAGAGAGGGAGACAAAAGGAGAGGGAGAGAGAGAAAGAGAAAGGAACAGATTGTCAATATGCAATTGTTCACATTAAGGGAAACTGAAGCTAATTAAAAAATATACCTATACAGCAAAGAATATATTTAAGGCCTCTCTCTCAATATATTTATAGATATATAAAATATATTATATATAGATATAATATTAGCTTGAATGTGTGTGCAGTGTAGAAGTAGACTTAAAGAGATTAATGATTTTCTCTGGGATAATAGTCTTACAGAAGGAGACATGGAAGTAGAAACCAGCATAAATTTATTTTCCAATGATATTCAGACAAGCACATCTAGCATATGATGTCAAGGAATCCTACCTAATACTACTCATCATTTACTCTTCAAAACTTACACCATTATGGGAAGAGAAGTATATTTCTGTTACACAATTTAAAAATACCAACAAGAAAAGAATATAAAAGATATCTTGCAGACCAGGTGCTTAAGTGCTTAAGTATCAGAAGGATTCCTCATATTTGAAATGCAAAATAAATAACACATTAACAGAAACAAGAACAACTAGGTGAAAGTTACTGATTAAGCTGAAAATAAGATGAGTGCAGTAAATGGAAATATTCTAAATTCCTCCCATGTAAAATGGTAAGTTTTATGTGTGAAGTTTAGGTCATTTTTTTTTTATTATTCTGTCAGTATATTTAAGACATATAGTTGAAAGTTTAAAATAAAAAGCAATCTGAATAATTATCTATGCCTTTCCAGAGGGGTGGACAAGTGACTGATACCTGCCTTGAATTCTGGATAGCCCTGAGGTGCAGGCGAGAGAAGAAAGCCTCACACAGAAAATCCCCCTCAGATAGGGCACTAATTAAGGATCTGCTCTATTCTATTCTTTCAAAAAGCTTATATTTTATGAAGTTTTATTCAGTTTCATCTTCAGTGTAAATTTTCTTTTTTACTAACTAACTGTCTTTCCTATACTATCTTCATATTAAGCCTTTTGAGTACTGAATTGTGGAGTGGAAAAATGGAATCCCACAGGGAACTAGGAGTTGCCACAGTGCAGGATTAGGAAGGTAGGGCATTGCATCTTGGTCTTGTGCATGAAAGAGGAAGCGAGGAGGCAGGTATACAAGTTTACTGACTTCTGGTTGTATCAACTGCTCTTCATGCCATCAAAAAAGAAAGTAGATTATGCTTTGTCTGCATGTGACCTAAAATCTCTTCCTATATGTGCTTGAGTTTCAAAAGAGTGGTGTTTGGTATATTTGAATATACCACACACTCACGTACACACAGACAGGACACCAAAAATGATACCAAAACCAAACCATTATGATTAACTAATATACTCAAAGGGACTATGAAAGCAGATATGTCCCAGAAGTGAATTCCTAATATGGAAATATCCCACATATTTGTAAACTAATTGTCTCAACAGAAGGATTTGGTTGTTTGTTAAATGTAGATCCCTACATTCATATATCCCAGTTTTACTGACTCATTGTTGGGAGCATATAATAATCTATTTCATTTTGAATTGATAAGTAGAAGTTGCATAGATTTATGGAGGACAAGGTGATGTTTTGATGTTTACTATGCAGAATACTGAAAGACCACTATAAGTATAAAATTCTGTCACTTGTGACAATGTAGATAAACATTATGTCAAGTGAAATAAGATGGGGATAGAGAATCTATTATTTTGATTATCTCATTAAGGTTTCTTACACAGAAATACATTTATCTTAAACTGATCTTAAACTCCTTTAAAACATAACATTAACCATTTATGGAGCATATTTTTATTCCCAAATTTATGACATTGGATAGGTATATGAAAATAGTATTTACTCACAGGCATAGTGAAGGCTGTTCCAAAGAGGCAAGCAAACAAAATCCAGGTCTCCATTTCTTGATGGTTCTGAAATGTAAGTCAAAACCCACTTCTTACTTTTCTCAAAATGAATATAATGCTGCATAAATCACACACAAACTCTTTCTAAGTGTGTATGGTTCAGGGAATTGAACACAGGGACACTCTGTAACTAGCTACATCCTTAAGCCTTTTTTATTTTGAGACAGGTTCTAAGTTGCCTAAGCTGATTTTTGACTTGCAGTTGTCCTGCCTCAGCCTTCTGAGTCTCTGGCATTAGAGGTATGTCCCAGCATGCATGGCCAAAGTATACATAATCCGTATTAGCCTGCTGCTAGTAAAAAAGACTGGGATCATTATTTATGAGGAGATGCCTTCAATATATTTATCCATTGTTGCATAGTACTTTGTGATTTTTAGATTAAACAACTAAGGAATATTTTCTTATTGATAATATTGAAAACAAAGATGATTACTTAAAAAGAAATCATTAATTTTCCAGAATGAATCAAGAAGTAAACTGTGTTAGAGGTTTAGTTTTATATGATCCAAAGTTGTTTGACTTCAGGTATTACCTTTGAATTATAATCTGAGCTTAAACAGAGTACATTGAAAAACATGAAATTTAATAGAAGGGAAAGAACAATGCTAATATTCTAATACTAATTTTTTCAATAAATTTAAAATAATTTCTCCCTTTGTACCTTCCTTTTGTTAAATTTATTTAGTTACTCCAAAATTATATAAATGGTATAAAAAGCAAATTGTGGCCATGTTATATTCACAACATTTTGTGACAAATATTTCTATAACTAAATTTTTAACTAAAAGGAGCTTAAAGATTTTATTTATCATGAAAGATATGTACAGTAAATTAATATGACTATTATACTCATGTTTTCTTTACTCTAACTTTCCTTATGGTTGAATTTTTTAAAAGAACAAAAAATATTTAGTTGATGTTTCTAAAACATCAGTACATTATAAAATATATTAGTATTTTCTATAGTTAACAAAATGCATTTTGTTGTTTTTAAAAATTTTTTAATTAAAAAATATTTTTATTTGTTATAATGTAGTACATGAAAGTAGGATGAATTTATAAACTTTGATAAACCATACAAAAATGGAAAGTAACTCTCATTTTCTGATTATCATATTGTGGGAGCATATCAGTCATGCTAAAACAGCAAACTATAGCCTAAAGTTTTTGTTTTATATCAATTGATGAATAAGGAAGATAATATTTGTTGTGAGCATAAATTCCAGGAAGCCCTTTTGAATTATAGATCTGTTTATTTAAAAAACACAAATTCATTAAACACTAATATTTTTAAGAAATGAAAGTCAAATTTAATTATGGTCAAGTTGAAGATGTAAATAATTTTTGGCAGTATACATTGTTCAAAATGTGGAATAAATTTGCATCTGTTAAAAAAAAAGAAATCATTAAACACAAAGAAACAAGTACAATGAAGAGGATACCAAATTATGAAAAAAATACACATACCTTAGAATGTATTTAGAATAACTGACACCCAAGGATATTGAATCCTTTAAATTTCTTACAAGTTTGTGCTCAATTTATATGATTCACTGTCTCTACAATAACCAATCACAATTTCTGAAAAAAAAAATTGTTGGGTATGACTAAAATATCCTGTATCATGAATTTTTAGCAAGCATGGTCATATTTCAGATTGTATATTGTGATTATTGCATATAGTCTTTCATTATAGATAATAATATGTTCAACAAGTAAAAGTACCCTCATTGCACTACATGTAAGTCAGCAAATTAGTTGATTACACATGCAGATACATTCAGTCATACTTTAAAAAAGTTGTTACATCAATATCTCTGTGGATTAAAATGTTTGAATAACTGTGACTTTATTTTTGCTTTCCTTGAAGATATGTTCTTTGTTTCTTATGGATACTTCTCTACCACCACTTTGTTGTCTAAACCAGAAAAAATATATAAATGACAATTCTTGGCCCCATCTGCACTCCACTGTTCAAGTCACCTTGAGCTCAAGATTATCACAGTAGAAAAATTTTTACTGGTGATTTCAACATAAAGGCAAGGGACTTTATCAACACTTACTACCCTAAACATGTATTTTTTTTTAAAGTCAAGATACTTTAATTCTTAGGGTTTGGGCTAGACTAAAATTATTTTTGGAGAATATTCCACATTATCACACATAGATCATCTAATTTAAAGATCTTTCTCTCTCTCTTACAATTATAACAAAGCAACCAAGCTCTAAAATTAAATGCAGAAGAATTTGGATGTTATTACTAGAACTGAATGCTTAAAAATGTTATAAAGCCTTTACTTAATTTACTTTGCAAAGTCATTAATGGACCAGGCCTTGGCTGTACATGGAGAATTCTTGTACAGTTATTCATGTAGACTTCCTTCAGTCTCTGACTTCTGTCCTGAAATCTCAACTAGAAAACTGGTAAAGAATGTTGTGGTAGGTCTGTTTTTTGGTTGTAAAAGCTAAAAATGTATTTTATTATTTACAAATAACTTTCTCAGAGAATATTTCCTTGACCACTAACCCTACATCATAACTTCAAACTTTTCATGGTATTAGCATACTATGAAATATTCTTCATACTCTTCATCCATGCACTTTTAACTCAATGTTACTTTCTTTCTTCCATGAACCTGAATTACTCATTTCTTTCCTTTTTAGAAAGTCTTGTCTATAGTTCCATTGTCTTCATATTATAAACACTTGTTTACTTAAGCAACAGTCACAAAAGTCTATGTCTAGGAGAATCATAAATCATCCTTTTTAAAATTATTCCATCTTAGTAAAGTCTATGAAGTTACTTATTTTTTATGTATCTTATTAATTAAAATATTAACTTATGAGTTGTCTATTAATAGTCAGTAAATGAAATACTATACATATGCCCAGATAAAATTAGTATTATTAGGATTTCTGATTCTTAACTAAGAAACTGTTTAAATGTATTTGTAATTATATAAATGACCCACGTTTTATGATTTAAGAAAAAATACTTATGAAAACCAATGTATTAAGCATAAAGAGACCTAGACTTATGTGTTTCCTGATTTCATCCTGATATTTAAGAGATGATGACATGTGAAACCCCTAATGTTAAAAATCAGAACTTCTGTAATAATGTAAGGATCATTCCATTGATCTTCTTAGAAAAAAAAAAAAGATTTCTAATTTCATTAATAAGAACATAAAGTATGTTAAGACATTTCTGAAACATTTGAATGCTTACATAAATAGAACAGTTGAACAAGTTATTAAAAGCCCATAGTATTTAAGGTTATCTATCATAGAAAGAAAGTTCAGCATCTCTTTCCAAATCCTTGTTACAGAAAAAAAGTCTCCTATATGTTGGGACAGTTACATGACAAATTAAGAAAATAAACAGGTTTGGGCAGGGCATCTGCCAGAAAATCTATGCCATGAAGTCAATCATATTTTATTGACTCAAGTGACTCTGGTTCTCCAAAGACAGTCATCATTTAAATACAGTGGGCTTTTTTTTCCTGAGGGTTCCCAGAATTATGAAACAATGGTACAAGTTTTGTTCAGCAGAAATTTGAGATTAAATGTTGCTTTAACTTTCTGGAGAAAGAGAGGTTTAAGTGAATTTATAACTTATTTGATGAGGATAGAAGATAAACATGCAGGCTGGAAAAGCCTTAGAATTTTGTAAGCAGAGTTTGATTAGTCTTGTGGGTGCTCCTAAGTCCAGAATATTGATAGGAATGAAGACTCTGCTCTGAAGGTATGGAGGGTAAGGAGGACTATAATGGAAATTAGACTAGAGACCATTCAGGTTACACTTTGGAAAAGAAATTGTCAACATTTTACCCATATCCTGAAATTTTTCTGTAAGATTGAATTTAAAAGTGATGAACTAATTGATCTGACAGGGGATATTTCAAAACAGTGTAATATTCAATCAATGGCACAGTTATTACTGACAGTTTTTAACCAAATGTGCTGTAATAATCAGGAGCAGATTACATAGTAGATCTGGAAAACTTGCAAGTTGGCTTAAAATATGCATATAAAACTGGAGCCAGGGTCATTGTAGTTATAGAAGGGCTTGTAGTCATAAAGAAGTGATAAGTAAGAGGAAAGATGACTTCAGGGCATATCAGGAATTGGAAGACTACAACTTTGAAAGCTTTACATTAACTAGAGAGAAAGAGGTGAGAGAGAGAGAGAGAGAGAGAGAGAGAGAGAGAGAGAGAGAGAGAGAGAGAGAAGAGAGAGAGAGAGAGAAACCCAATCTTTAAAATTAAAGGTAAAATTGTAGTATCACCACAGACACTTCAAAATCCAGATGATTATTAGGAGCTATTTTGAAAAATTTCATTCCAACAAATTTGAAAATCTAGAAATCTAGTAAATATCGACAAATTTCTAGGTACATATAACCTCCCTAACTGAGCCAAAATAGCAAAAAAAAAAAAAAAAAAAAAAAAACAGACCCAAGCAATGAGCTTCCAGCTGTTGTAAAAAATGTCTTGTGATAAAGAAAATCTAAGAACTAGATGGATTATCAGCTGAGTTCTACCAGACTTTTAATGAAGAACTGATTCCAATCTTCCTAGAATTATTCCATAAAATAGAAAGAAAACACTCCCAAATTTATTTTATGAAGCCAGGATCATCCTGCTAACAAACCAAAATAAGGACTGATAAAGGAAAGACAAACCCCAAACTAATATCTCAGATGAACACAGATTCAAGAATTCTTAATAAAATATTAGGAATTTGAATTTGAATTAAAAAATTAAGAAGATGGTACTCTATGATAATATTTGCTTCATTCTAGGGCTGAAATGTTTGAATTTATGCAAATCAGTATATACAACTAAAAGATGAAAGTTATTTACCACATAAGTAGAATTAGAGACAAAAATCATAGTATCATTTTAATAGATGCAGAAAATGTCTTTTACAAAGTCTAGCACTCATTTATGTTAAAAAAGAACAACCAACTGAAGAAAATAGGACTAGAAGATACTTCAGCCTCACATAAGCCATATATAACAAACCAAAAGTAAACAACATGGAGAAACACTGAAAGCATTTCCTTTGAGAGCAGGCAGAAGATAAGGATGGCCAAACTCAACACTTCTCTTCAAACTAGCTCTTAACATTTTAGTCACAGTAATTAGACAAGTCATGAAAATTAAAGAGATACTTATAGGAAAATGAATAAAGTTACTTATATTTTCAGATGATATGATTCTATACATTCAAGACCCAAGAAATTATACCAAAAGATTTCTGGAGTTGACAATAAATTGTTCAAGAAACAGAATACAAGATCAACACAAAAATACAAATCTCTTTTCTATATACCAATATTTGACCCAATGAAAAAGAAGTAAGAAAAAAAAGTCTATTTATACAAGCTTTAGCAAAAATAACTGGGGACAAATTTAATCACAAAGGTACAATACATTGATGAGATAGGGACAAGATGATGGATTAAAGTGAGCATTTTTCCTAGGTCAGTCACTCAAAACTCAACCAATAGGAATACTGCCACTCCCCCAGGTTTAGGATCTAAAATCCTGAGATTGGATGGGCTGTCCTAGCTGAACCAGAGTTTATTCAACTAATTAAATAGATCTGAGCCTAGCAGGGACTTTGCTGGAAAAGTCTGTGGAAAGTCAGCACAGGGAGCATTTTGCCCAGGGGAACATAGGTTGTAGAGGCTGGAGAGCTTTTGCTTCTCCCCGTCCATGTGAGTCCTGTGGCTTACTGGAGTTGACAGGGCCAGCTACAGCAGTCAGAAGATTGGGAGGATGGGTCTGAGAATATTTGACTCTTTGCATGCCCAGTCAGGTGATCCAGCACCTATGATGTACTAAGGCTGATTCTCACCAAGTCCTAGCACCAGTGAGGTTCCCTTCCAACTCTAGACTTATCAGTTCCAGGGCTTCCAGCACCTGCTGAATCCAGCACCACTCTGGCACCTGCTTAGTCCCCCCAATCCCAAGACCAAGTCCCCCAAACTCTTAACCCCCAACCTGGCCCACCACTTTACCCGGCCCATAACCCATAGCCCAGGCTGCCAGACCATTACTTCTGTTTTAGTCAGCTGTTTTGCTACTACAACTAAAAGGATCTGAGCAGCACAATTATAGAGGAGAAAAAGTTTATTTGAGGGCTTATGGTTTCAGGGACTTCAGTCCACAGAAGGCCAGCTCCATTTTTCAGGGCTAAGGGTGAGCCTGAACATCATGGTGGGAAAGTGTAGCAGAGGGAAGCAGATCACATCATGGTAATCAGGAAGCAGAGAGAGAGAGAGAGAGAGAGAGAGAGAGAGAGAGAGAGAGAGAGACTCTACTCTCCAGATACGAAATAATAATCCGTAGACATACCCCTAAAGAACCGCTCCCTTTAGCCACCCACCTGCTTCCAGTTACCACTCCCATTAGAGATTAATTCCGAAGGTTAACATTCTCAGAACCCAATCATTTCTTCTGTGAACATTCTTGCACTCTCTCACACATGAGCTTTTGGGGGACACCTCACATTCAAACCATAACGACTTCACTGCCAAGCCTGCATGGCCCAGCATACAGCTTCACTGCAAGCCTGAAGAACCCATTGCTTGACTTGATACCCCTGGCCCAGGCCAGCTGGGTCTACTGGATATGACTAGCCACTTTGCCACATGGACACAACCAGCTTGCCTCTTTGCCAACTGGCTCACCCATTCTAGGCCATCTGGGCTTTCTGACAAGTAGCTACACCACCTGGCCCAGTTAGCTACTTTGCTACTAGGATGCTTACCCTCCTGGCCTGATCAATCTGCACCACTTGGCCCATCTAGTTGCTTTATCACCCAGCCACAGTCCAGCTTGAACACCATACATATGCTGATAGGCCTACCTGCCTCAGACATTGGCTTTGCCGTCTGGCCTGTAGCATGGCTAACACTAATCTCCCAAGAAGGGAAATTGGAAGTCTTAAACTTCAACCTTCAACTTGGTAAGCAACACGATAAAAGAAGGTTCAACAGCCCACAGGCCATACTCCCATACGTAGTTTACAACTCAAGAAGAAAGAAAAAGAAAATCAGTTGGGAACAAACAGCAAATAGGCTCATTGATGATTTTGTCTACCATAGTGGAAATGACTTCTTAATTTCTTAATGTTTCCCCAAGAATTTTCCTTTTTTTTTTAAAGGTGTTATTTTTCCCATGGTGTTATTTTGAGGGTTAGGGTTTTTAATTAGCATATTTGATTTTGTTTTATATAGTCTTTTCCACTACTTTATCTGTAGTCTCCCTTTCTTTTCACTATTGCTAAACAGCCAAATTCCATTCTCTCTCATCCTTTGTATGCTACTATTTTTCCTCCCCTTTTTCATTAACAACATATCCTCAATTACAACTACATCTTCCCCCTTCCCCCTTTGAAACTGCAAACAGTTTTCTACCCTCCAATCTCATCTTTATTCCTCATATTCAACTGGATCCTTATACCTCTTAATACTAATTTATGTATAAAACATCTGCCTCTACCATCAATACCTCAGCAACAATATGGCAGACACCTATTATTTGATTTTAAGTCACACATAATTACCTAGGCTACTGCTATATATTGTTTGCATAGATTGTTGCTATCACTGGACTCCCCTTTCCAATGTATAAGTTACTAGTAACAGAGGGACACTATATACTCATAAGGTAAAAACGCTACAATTTCAGATCCATGCAGACAGATGGATAGACATACAAATAATATGAAAAAACAAGAGAACAAACCATCCCTAGCAAAACAGAAAGCCTCAACAATTGATTCCACTGAACTTCAGTGAAGGAAATGTTAGATATTAAATTCAGAAAGTTCATGTTTAAACTGATCTATGAGGTAAAAGATGATATAATACATGAAATCAGAGAGAAAATACAAGAAGTGAAAGATCACTTCGATAAGGAGTTAGAGATCCAGAAGGAGGATCAGTCAGAAATCCTTGAAACGAAAGAATCAGTAAACCAAATTAATAATTTCACTGGAAAGCATCACCAGCAGAGTAGATCACTTGGAACAGAATTTTGAGCAATGAAGACAAAACATGTATTCTTAAAAATAAAGTTGACTGTGGAGAAAAGACATTAGGAGACTGTGAATCAGAACTTCTTAAACCTCAGTCTTCAATAGAATAACACAAAAAGACAGAATTTAAGATTTGCTGGAATAGATGTAGACCTAGATACAAAACAAAGGAATAAACAGACTTTTCAATAAAATACATTTGAAAATTTCCAAAACTTAAGAATAAAAGTTGTTTCAAAAACAAGAAATGAAAAATAAAATGAAAACCAGAAAGTGGGAGGAATTACAAAAGAAAAATAATCAAAGGAGAAATTAATTCAAATTAAAAAACCAGAAATAACTCAAAATGGGAGAGAATAAAAATTATATCTAAATAACATTGAACATAAATGGCATAGACTCATCAATCAAAAGACAAAGACAGGTAGATTGGATTAAAAAGCAAGACCCAACAATATACTGTCACCAAGAAACTCACCTCATAGGCAAAGACATTCACAGACTGAAATTTAGACATGGCCAAAAATATATCATTCACATAAATCTTATAAACAAGCAGAGGTTTCTAGCCTCATAAAAGACGAAGTAGACTTCAAGCCAAACTTAAAAGGGACAAAGAAAGCTATTTCATATAGTTTAAGGGAAATATTTATCAATAAATCTTGAAAATCTTGAATATTTATGTCCCCCAAAAGGATTATCTACATACATCAAAGAAAACCTTCACAATTTCAAGAATCAAATAGATTTTAATATATCTTTTCACTAATGGGTAGATTCTTCAAACAAAAACTTAATAAAGAAGGTGTAGAACTAAATTAATAATTTAGACTTATCAGACATATTGATATTTTATCCACAAATGACTGAATACACTTTCTTCTCAGCAGCATCTAGATACTTCTCCAAAATAGACAATATCTACATCCACAAAGCATCTCTCAGTAAAAACAAAGAGAGAAAGAGAAAAAGAGAGGGGGAGAGAAAGAGAGATATAATACTTTCCATTCTATCAGATCATAATGGAATAAAATTAGAAATCAATGATAAAAGAATAGAAACTAACACCTGGAGATTAAATAATATGCTATTGAATAACCAATGGATAGTTGAAGAAATCAGGGATTAAAAAAATTTAGAAAATCAAAATAAGTGTCCCAAACACCTGGAACACTATGAAGACACTTCTAGGAGGAAATTTTATTGCATTAAGTTTATTCCTTAAAAGAAAAAAAAAAAAGTCATCAAATACATAAACTAACTTTACTTCTCAAAGCCTTAGAAAAAGAAGAATAAAGCAACACCAAAAGTAGCAGAAAACAGGAAATAATTAAAATCAGAGCTGAAATTAATAAAATTAAAACAAAAAATATTTCAAAAACTCAATGGAACAAAAAGTTGACAAAACACAAGCCTATCAGAGAAGGAGAAACAAAGCACAAATCATTAACATTCACAATGACAAAGGAAATATCACCATGAACACCACTGAAATAGAGGCAATCACCAGAAACTACTTTGAAAAATCTACCTTCCAATAAAATAGAAAATCATGGCAGCCAAAAAATTCCACCAGAAAACTTCTAGAACTAATAAATTAGTAAAGTAGCAGGATTTAAAATCAATGCTCATAAATCTAATGCATTTTTATTCATAAGTGATGAATCCTCTGAAAGAGAAATTAGGAAAACTACCACATTCACAATAGCCTCAATAAAATAAAATACTCAAGAATCAATCTAACAAAAGAGGTAAAAGACCTCTACAATGAGAACTACAGAATACTAAAGAAAGAAATTAAAGAAAACCTTAGAAGATGGAAAGATCTCCCATGTTCTTGGATAGACAGAATTAATACTGTCAAAATGGCCATATTACAAGAAGTGCTGTATAAATTCAATGCAATTCAATTAAAACACCATGATGTATCTCATAGAAATAGAGCAAGCAATAATGAAATTCACTTGGAACAATAAGAGACCCAGAATAACCAAAGCCAACCCTTAGCAGGAGGAGGCGGGCATCACAGTACCAGAACTTAAACTATACTACATGCAATAGTAACAAAAATGGCATGGTATTGGCACCAAAATAGGATAACCAATGGTACAGAATAGAAGACACAGAGACAAGCTCACATAAATACAGTATTTTCATACTAGACAAAGATGCCAAAAATGTACAATTGAGAAAGATAGCCTGTTCAACAAATGGTGCTGGGAACACTGGAAATCCATATGCAGCAAAATGAAACTAAACCCCTATCTCTCACCCTGTGGAAAGCTCTACCCAAAGTGAATCAAGGACCTAGGAATTAGACCAGAGACCCTGCACCTAATAGAAGAAAAAGTGAGTCCAAATCTTCATCATGTTGGCTTAGGACCAGACTTCCTTAATATGATCCCCAAAGGACAAGAAATAAAAGCAGGAATCAATAATTGTGATAGATTCAAACTAAAAAACTTCTTCTCAGCAAAGGAAAAATCAACAATGTGAAGAGATAGCCTACAGAGTGGGAGAAAATCTTTGCCACACACACTTTGGATAGAGCACTAATCTCCAGAATCCATAAAGAACTCAAAAAACTTTATACCAAGAATACAAATAATCCAATTAATAAATGGGCTAAGGAAATGAACAGACACTTCACAGAAGATCTACAAGCAATCAACAGACACATGAAAAAATGTTCAACATCTCTAGTAATAAGAGAAATGCAAATCAAAACCACCTAAGATTCCATCTCACCTCAATCAGAATGGTGATTATCAAGAATACAAGCAACAATAGGTGTTGGCGAGGATGTGGGGAAAAAGGTACACTCATACATTGCTGGTGGGGCTGCAAATTAGTGCAGCCACTCTGGAAAGCAGTGTGCAAATTCCTTAGAAAACTTGGAATGGAACCAAGTTATCCCACTCCTTGGCCTATACCCAAAGGACTTAAAATCAGCATATTACAGTGATGCAGCCACATCAGTGTTCATCTAATATTTCATTCACTCTAATATTTTAGGGTCATTTGATAATGAACTATGACCTTTATGAAGTCTTGTGTTAGATTGCTTTTTCATATTTCTTGCATTCACGTGTGGGGTTTTTTGCACCTATTAGAAGAGATTTCTCTTCAACTCATGTATAATCCTTTTTACAGCAAAATATTCAGTTGCTATAGTGACCTAGAATGACCTGAATTGAGACACATCTCATGGGTGTGTCTACAGACTTTGGTTAATTCTCTGTTTCTTCTATGGCAATGAATATCTCCAGGTGAAACTTGGGGAACCAAATCTAGCAATTTCTACTTGGTGCCTACTCATCAGTTTGGGGTATTGTCTCTTGTATTCTTTGTATTAAGGTTTAGCTTAAGACTGAGTATCATTAATTTGTTTGTGTAGCAAGGTGTGCTGTTTATTGGTTGAGTTTAGTTCAGCAGCAGAATTTCTACCCTGTGAACCTGCAGTGTTTCTGTAGTTTCCCAGTACCTCAAAGAATAAAGTGAAACAAACAATAGCAAAAACAAGGCAGACAATATGCAGCATTAAACTAAATACTTGGTTTCTACTATGACATGTTCAATGTTAATGGCCAGGGGAAAAAAAGAAACAGAAATGGTAAGGCCAGCAATTGCCAACAGCAAAAATACGTAACCAAGAACTATATCTGGTATAAAAAAGAAACAGGTGTCAACTATGATATGCACAACAAAATATTTGCAACACATTGATGGTAGGGGCAGGAGTTATAAAACCTAATAAATGCTAAAACATGGTAAAAATAATCAAGAAATAAGAAAATATAATAAGAAGAAATTTTATAATTTTAAAAAGTGAGCAGGGAGAATACAGAAAAGATGTATGATATGATTGTTAAAATTAACAATATAAAGGAAGATTGTTACAGAGAATAGAATTTGGCTGTTATAAATGAGAGAAAGAGAAACAGATAAATGAAAACAATACAAAACAACACCAAAATATACTAATAAAAAATCCTAACCCGTAAAAGGCAAGGCAAGGAAAAATAGCTACATTAAAAAATACTGAAAATGAGATTTTATATATATAGGTATATAATGTTAATTATTTTATATACGTTATACGTAATGATAGTAATTATATAAGAATTATATAAGAATTAAACAGATTATATAGTCTATAAGTGTGTATACATGTGTATGTGTGCATGTGTGCATATGTCCATGAACAAATCAATATAGCAAAAGCACAAACAAAAACAAAAGAAAAAAGGGGAAGAAAAAAAGATTCTTAATGAAAAATTAAAGAATTATTTTCACTGAGGTTGTCAAAATAATCAATAAGAATAGATGGTCATTGTCTATGTTCACATCTTTCTTTTCATTTCTTCTTGAGCTATGTCCTAAGTGTAAACTCTTCCTCCTTTTGTGTTGCTCACCAAGTTAGCAACACAAAAATTCTCAGCTGCCCTTCTCACCAGTATGAGACAGGATGGGATAAGAAGTACTTCAGCATGGAGTTTTTCTACATAGACCAAATTGATGCTTTCCCAGGATGGAACCACTGCATAATTCTGTTAAGTGGAGTTCCAGCAGGTGGGTCTTACGTCTAATCAAACCTCAGAGGCATTGTTGAGTGGTGACTGCTCTGGTGCTACTGGATTAGATCAACACATCCTGAGTGCCTGGTTTATGCCATTCTCTTCTGGGAGTTTGGATCTCAGAAGTCTCCCCAGTATTCTACTCACTAACGGAGGATCCAGTCCTTCAATCTCTGTGCTGCCCAGGGACAGCCTTTTCAGGCTTCTGGTCTTATTCCCTGAGTATATTCAAATCTGCCTGTTCAGATTACCAACACATCTATTTGGTCTTGCAGCAGCAACTTCCTCCTCATATATTTCTTTTTATCTTTGTTAATACTTACAACCTGCTAGTTTCTACTTGTGTAATCATAACTTGCTCAGTAGCTATGCCAAGAACCAGAGGTACTTGGAAAAGAGGGAGGGAGTTAAAAGTGTTAAAACACAGAAGCCTGATTAAAAGATACTGAGAAAAAAGGGCTGTGCTCAGTCTTTGTGAAAGACTCTATGAAGTCCACAACATGCTGAATAAACTTTACTCTTCTGCATCTCCAAGTTTTGTTTGTCTCTTTTCATTACCATAATTTCCCATATTTTTTCATATTATCCACAACATATTTTAGTGCATTGGTTGGGAGATAAATAAGCCCAGTTACCCTTTGGACCACAACTGTCAGTGAACAAGAAAGTCTCAGTCACTGATCTCTTAACCGACGGGTATGTGTCACGTGGTCACTTGCTGCCAACTGTCACTCAGGCTGTGCTGATCCTAAATCCAAATGCTCTCCAGACTCAGGAAAACAAAATCACTTGGGGTCAAGACATCAAACTGGTAAGTCCCCAAGTGTTATCTGCATGAGTCAAGTCCTGCCCTAAAAAGGGAAAACTGAACACTTCCCAGTGACTGGAATATCACTCAGTATAGTGTTGGCTTCTTCAGGAGGTTTATCAATCTGCTGTATGAGTAAGTTCTAACCTGCAGTCCTGTGTGATTTCATAATGCTCAAGGTAGCAATAGCCCATGGGGCATCAAAAGTACCTCTCTGCAGGGTTGGTCCAGGCCAGGGACTTATACTGACCTACCATTGATGCCAAGAGGCACCTAAATCTCTAAAAAGAGAGTGTCTAGGGGTGGACAAATTTTGTATTTCCCTCTACTTGTGTGACATCATCTAAGGGTGGGAACTTTCATAAAATGGGCAACCCACCTTCAATACCAAAACCCACTGCCTTAGATTACGTGATTAAGAACTTTAGGAAAAGAGTCTCTGGAGATTATGGTGTAAAATTGAGCTCTGAGAAAATGCACACTATTTTTACCCTACCGTGTCCCTTTTTTGGGGTCTGATGGCCCGCAGATGGTACCTTAGATGTGATCATTTTTTAAAGCAGTGTGTAAAGTAAAAACAAATGAAATGGGGCTAAGGATATAGCTCAAGTGGGAGAGTGCTTGCCTTGCATGTACAAGGCCTTGGGTTCGATCCCCAGCACCACCAAAAGAGAAAAAAAAAAAAAGAAGAAAAAACTAATGGAGGAGATCTGGAAAAGAAAACGAGACCAGGTCCTGGATGCTTATAAAGACACTTGTGACAACTAAATTCTGTGTTGGGACAATAAAGGCATTGCCCCAAGTTGCACAGGTTAACTCTACAATTTTATACAACTGCCTGATAACAGATTGTAATAGACCTTGTACTATCAGGGGATGTCTTATTTCCTGTGGCTTTCTCCTCTTTATTTCAATTGGTTATAAGGGGGTTGAGCTTCAAAACAAAACAAAAGAATAAACAAACAAACCAACAAAATTCTGTAAGTCCACAGAAAGAATGCTGGCAGGGGAAAAGACACTGAGATTACCCACAGAGCACAGAACTTATGTTAACATATTAAAAAGAGTCCTAAGATAAAAAGAAAAAATAACCAGCATAGAAGATCTGAGCCAGCTACAGTGGCTCCTTAACCCTCCACCTGCCCTGTATCCTTCATAATACAAGATAAGGAAGGCATTAAAGCAATGCAAAAAGGACATTCCTATTTTATTTTTCAGAGGAGAACAAGGAATCAAGTTAGAGAACAATAGTGGCTACTTGGGAGTAATTATGGTCATGCCAATTTTTCCTCTTGTAGAGAAAAGTATGGAGCTGAGAAGTTCCTCACTAGTTCCTAAGAGAACCCCCCCTCCCCCGAGGAATCATAGCTAATTCTTAACAGTAGAGAGGAACAAGGTCAATTCTGATGAACTTGGTCTTAAACACCTGGCAGGAGAGTTATAACCAAAGCATAGACATATATGAGCTGGCATTTATGCTAAGGTGGTAAAATTGATGAAAAAAAGGTTGAAGATTGCCTGGAACAACTAAATATATTGTATCAGGAAACCCGCCTCTACTCAGTCAAGTTTTGCCAATTGTTTCATTCACGATTATGTCCAGACAGGCACAAATAGTCCTCCAAAGACAACATCCTCTCTTTAATCTCTCCAGAAGCTGACTAATCTATGCACAGCTAAAGCTAGAGGAATCAACCACTGACTTGGATAAATGGATTATGCTTATTTTCTACATTGTTCTAATTACTGTGATGCTTTGGAACTGCCAACATTTATTCCTCTCAGTTTCAGTCATCTTAACCATAGTTTTTACTGTAGGATCAACAGCAACTGCTCCAGCAGGTTCATGTTGGATTGAAAAGCTTCAATTAGCAATCTTTTACCTTCTTTCAATAGGATGTTGGTTACTATTGGTTGTGTTTAATTTAGCTTCTGTTTATGGACTTGCTTCTCTCATCTTGTGACTCATATCTTCATATTACTCAATCATGTCAAGGTATCAACCCAATCCTATTTTATCATACCCATTTTTCCTGCCAGGGAACTATTTCAACATAAGGAGGTAGAATTTGGCAGGATTTGGGGGGGATAGATAAAAAACTGCAAGAAATACCAGGTATGGTGTCACATGCCTGTAATACCAGTGATTTAGGAGGCTGAGGCAGGAGGATCTTGAGTTCAAAGCAACCTCAGCCAACATAAGATGCTAAGCAACTCAGTGAGACCCTGTCTCTAAATAAAATACAAAATAGGGCTAGGGAGGTAGCTCAGTAGTTGAGTGCCCCTGAGTTCAATCCCTGGTATATCCCTACCCCCCGAAAATAAAACAGCAAATAATAAGCATACATACTAAGAAAAGGAAGACAGTATGTTACTGTAAAGAAATACTTGCAGTTTATTTTCACCAGGCAGACAATTCCTCAGGCTTTACTCACATGTTGACGTAGGCTTCTGGTGTGGCCATAGGGAGCATTTCTTCTTTATAGCATCAGGTGTGGGGGTCTCTTTGGATTAAGAACTTTCCTACATTTCCCCTGAATTTACCAGATTCCACTTCCTCATGTGACCCATGTATATGTGTAACTTGGTTAGATCAGGGAGTTCCATGGACTTTGCTCTATTCCACCATTTCCTGCCCAGGAAAAGTTCAGGAGGGTTGAATTCACAACCAAACTATGTATCACAATATGAAAAACATACAGATTGGGTGATTGGAAAGATAATGAATGTCCCCAGAGAATGTATTATTTAGTACTATGGAGAAATGGGTTTTGGGGATATAGTATATCTAACTATATGCTGAATCACATTTTCAGGTTACAGGCAGTTTTGGAGATTATAGCAAATTAAGCTGCAGAGGCTCTTGATATACTGGCGTAACAACATACCAAGGTGTGATATGCCATTTACTAGAAGCACTTGACTTTGGATAATTTACTTGCCTCTAAAGGAGGGATCTATGAAAAATCAACCTTGAGTAACGGTTGTTTATAAATAGATGACACAGGAAAAGGTGTAGAAAAGATCACAGATGGCCCATAGGCCTGTACAGACTTTGAAAGAATGGGACACAACTTCTTTGTAGGATGGTTTTCTTGGATAGGAAAAATCGAGAAAATAATTGGGATAACTATGGCTATCATTGCTGGGTTCCTTCTTATTTTTTCCCTTCTAATCATAAGAAGTTTTATAAAAGAATTATTAAAAAAAGAGAGAACCTCATCTAATATTCATGATAGTATACCAACAAGTTGTAAAAATTATGCACTCTGAAGGCTGAAGATGCATCTTAAGCATTAAGATGGGGGAAATGAAGCAGAAATTTCTTCCTAAGATGTTCCTTTGTTAATACCTACTGTTGAGAATGGGGTGCCATCCATGCAGCCCTCTTGTATAAACAAGCTATTTCGTGAACTGCGCCCCCAGGAAAAGGGCGTGCAAGCACTGAGGATCCAGCAGCTGCCACGGCACCTTTGAGGGCCAATATAGGTCAAATGGGATGTGCTGGGCCCCAGGCTTATCAAGGCTGTTCAGAGATATCTATCTGAGGAATGTGCAGCTGTCCGAAGACCCCATCTATCAAGGACAGGGGGACCTAGCCCTGACCCCTCTCCCTCATAATTCACTCCTTCCCTCCTTCCTGCACCTCCAGGACCATTCAGTTTTGGCAGGACCCAATAAGATTCAAATAAAGTGGGGGGACCAAACCAAAAGAGGACAAATATTTAGCTATCTGAATTTTAACCAGTAATGTACAGGTCCTTGTGTATGAATGCTGAAAAAGCTCTTAAATAGAGCACTTTCTCGCCACTTGGGGCTGCTTCCCCCCACCTGCCCCATAGCCCCTGTATTGGTCTGAGGGTCTGGGTGCTGTCCAGGCTCGAGTTTGCTTTAATAAAACCTTGTTGTGTGATTTGCCTTACTGTGTGTTCACTTTGACTCTCCGGGGATTAGTCGGAATGGGACCCTAACATTTGGGGGCTCGCCCGGGATAGATTCATCCGACTCTGGCCCAGGAGAGACAAACGGCTCACGGTACCGAGGTTTCTAAGGAAATTTGCCGCGGAAGGAGGATTGGCCACCTCCTGGTAGGACGTAAGTCCTGGTTAGAGTTTGGGTGAGAATTCTCATTTGGTGGAAGGAAAGGGTTGCAAGTCACTCTGGAGGTTCCACTGTCTAAAGTCGTGGGAGACGTCCCCGATGATCAGGAGTCACACTGATATCCCCAGTGGACGCCGGTTGGGCGGCTGTTTGGTAAGGATCCTTGGTCGGATTCTGGTAGTGTGAATGAGAAGGCATTGCGCTTGTGAGAGTGGTGTGGCTGACCGGCCGGTGGATGTTGGAGAGTCCTGAGAATTTGTTTTACTGCATGTATTGCCTCCCTCGTTCTCTTCAGTCTGCTTGGTCTGTTTCTCCTTACTATGGGACAGGCTCAGGTAACTCCTAAGACTTTCCTCCTGAGTCATTTCTCTGAGGTCCACGCCAAAGGACGGAACTTTGGTGTGGACCACCTGAAGAAAGGTAAGTTTGCGACACTCTGCTCCACGGAATGGCCAACCTTCAAAGTTGGCTGGCCACCTGAGGGCACTTTCTCATTGGAAGTCATCAAAAGATTCGGGATGTTATCAATAGGCCTGACTTGAAGGGGCACCCGAACCAGTGTTCCTACATATTAGTATGGCAGGCTCTGGTGGAAGACCCCCTATCGTGGCTCAGTCCTTTTCTCCACAGGCCACCAAAAGCCCAAAGCTTTGACAATGATTACCCAGGTGCCATCGCCACCCCCAGCCTCTCCTGAGACTCCTGCCTCTTCCCCTGAGAAACCTGGGAAACTAGTCTTCCAAGAAGGGTCTGGTCCCTACCCACCCCTTCTAGATCTGGATTTGGAGGAAAACCCTCTACCTTACGCCCAACAGCAACCCCAGGCCCTACCACAGGGGACTGATTCTTCCACTTCCCTGCCAATACCCCGACCTAGGGTTGTAGGGCCTTCGAGGGGACTACATCCTCGGAGACACCAGGAGGAGAACAATGACAAGGAACCCTCCTCATCTTCAATGGGAGCCCCAATTTTACCTGTCTGGACCTTAGGCAGGGGAGGGGAAAGAGGGGAACGCACCTATCAGTACTGGCCCTTCTCCTCCAGTGATTTGTATAACTGGAAGGCCCAGAACCCCCCTTTTTCTGAGGACCTCAGGAATTTAACTGAATTGTTTGAGTCCATTTTGCATACCCACAGTCCCACCTGGGATGACTGTCAGCAGCTCCTCAGAACTCTATTCACAACAGAAGAGCGTGAGAGAATCCTCACAGAAGCAAGGAAGAATGTCCTTGGGGACAATGGGAGACCAACCATCCTACCAAACCTGATTGAGGATCACTTTCCCTTGAACAGACCTGAGTGGGAATTTGAGATGCCTGCGGGTAGGGAGCATCTCTGAGTCTACCACCAGACTCTTCTGGCTGGTCTCCAAGCAGCAGCTCGCTGCCCTACCAATTTGGCTAAGATAAAAGCTGTAATGCAGGGGGAAAATGAAAGCCCAGCCATTTTCCTTGAACGACTGTATGCTGCCTTTAGACAGTATACTCCCTTAGATCCTATGGCAGAGGAGAATCAATCCGCTATAATCATGTCTTTTATAAATCAGGCTGCCCCAGATATTAGGAAAAAGCTCTATAAGCAAGAGGGACTAGGAGGAATGGCTATTCGGGATCTTATGAAGGTAGCAGAATGAGTGTTCAATACTCGAGAGACCCCTGAGGAGCAGGAGGACAGAATTAGGAAGGAGAACCAGGAATTACAGGAAAGAATGAGGAAGAAAGATAGAGAGCACCAGAGTAAGGAGAACAGGAGAAAACAGAGGGAGATGGCAAAGATACTGTTGGCTGGGGTAAGAGGGGATGGGAAACAAGGTTTTGGGAAGAGTGGCTCTAGCCGCCCTCGGCAGGACCAGGTGGAGCTAGATCGGGAACAGTGCTAGTACTGCAAGGAGCGTGGGCACTGGAGGTGGGAGTGTCCCAAATTACGGAAGCGGGAGAAGCCAGGAGATAAAACGGGTGGTGATGCCCGAATCCTCCTGGCAGGGCCGGACAGTGGCTAAGGGGAACGGGGCTCGGAACCCCTCCCCGAGTCTTGGTAACTGTATTTGTGGAGGGGAAGCTGGTGGGACTTATGGTGGATACCGGAGCACAGTATTTGGTTCTCAACAAGCTCACGGGGCCCTTGTCCCAGAGGATTAGTCTGGTTCAAGGAGCCACTGGATCCAAAGCCTATCATTGGACTAGCAAGTGATGGGTAGACCTGGGTCAACACCAGGTAACCCATTCTTTCCTGGTTATCCCCGAGTGTCCGGCTCCTCTCTTGGGTCGGGACCTGCTAAACTGCAGGCCTGTATTCACTTTGAGCCAGGTGGCATTGAGGTTACAGATGGCCAAGGGCAGCCCCTCCACATTTTGACCATGTCTGTTGCACATGAATTTCATCTGTTCTCCCCCAGGGAACTCCCCCTTCAGGCTGAGTGGCCCCCCGAGATGAGCTATTGGGTAGAGACCTTCCCGCAGGCATGGGCAGAGGTGGCGGAGTAGGGCTGGCAGCGCACCGACCCCCAGTGATAGTGCAACTTAAGACCACTGCACAGCCAGTCCGGGTCAGGCAGTACCTGATGTCTGCCAAGGCGTGTAGCAGGATTGTGCCACACATCCGCTGACTGGGGGTGGGGGCGGGGATTTTGCGGCCCTGCCACTCAGCTTGGAACACCCCGCTCCTTCCTGTCAGAAAGCCAGGAGGAAGAGATTATAGGCCGGTTCAGGATCTGAGAAAGGTGAATGAAAATGTTGTGGAAATCCACCCGATTGTCCCCAATGCCTATACCCTGCTGAGCCACCTGCCTCCGACACGTTTGGTACATCACCCTAGATTTAAAGGATGCTTTTTTTAGCATAGCCCTGGCACCCAGCAGCCAAGTCATCTTTGCTTTTGAGTGGCAAGATGAAGATGTGGGAACCCCTGGGCAGCTTACTTGGACCAGACTTCCGCAGGACTTCAAGAACTCCCCCACCCTTTTCAACGAAGCTTTGAGTGAGGACTTGGGCACCTTTCGGCGGAACCACAGCTCCGTCACCCTACTGCAATATGTTGATGATCTGCTCCTGGCGGCCCCCTCCGAGACTGAGTACCAAAGGGCAACGGAGGACCTCCTCCGAGAACTTGGGAGGCTTGGCTATCGGGCCAGTGCCAGGAAAGTGCAGATATGCTGGCAGACTGTTACTTACCTAGGGTACAAGCTAAAGGAAGGAACCAGGTGGTTGATGGAGGCCATGAAGGTACCATCCTAAGGCTCCTGGTCTCCACCTCAGCCAGAGAAGTCCGAGAATTTCTGGGAACCACTGGCTATTGCCGCTTGTGGATCTTAGGGTATGCGGAGTTGGCTAAACCCTTGTATGAGGCCACTAAGGACAGGACCCCCGGGTATGGGGGCCGGAACAACAGCAAGCATTTGAGGGGCTTAAGACCACCCTCCTAGAGGCCCCAGCATTGCTGCTGCCAGACCCTTTGAAGCCCTTCCACCTCTTCATAGATGAGAGGAGGGGAATAGCGAAGGGAGTGCTGATGCAGCACTTAGGGCCGTGGAAGCCCCGTGGCCTACTTGTCCTAAAGGCTGGACCCTGTTGTGGCAGGTTGGCCCCCATGTTTGCAAATCATAGCAGCAGTCGCCTTGATGGTAAAGGATGCTGACAAGCTCACCTTCGGTCAGCACTTGAAGATAGTGACCCCTCACGCCATTGACGGGGTCTTGAGGTACCCCCGGGTAGGTGGATGACAAATGCCAGACTGACTTACTACCGGGGCTCCTGCTAGACTCCCCTCGGATCACCTTCTCTGAGCCAACCTCCTTGAACCCAGCCACCCTGCTGCCGACCCCAGATCTGGAAGCCCCTCTACATGACTGCCAAGAGATCGTGGCCGAAGTGACCCAGGTGCGCCCTGACCTGCAGGACTCTGCTCTCCCCAACAGTAAGTTGATCTGGTACATGGATGGAAGTAGCTTTGTGCAGAACAGTGTGCGCCGGGCGGGAGCGGCAGTAGTGGATCAACAAGGAACTGTTATTTGGAGTGCCTCCCTACCACTGGGAACTTTGGCTCAAAAGGCTGAACTGGTTGCGCAAGCCGAAGCTCTTGAAAGGGCCAAAGGGAAGCGGGTGACTGTCTATACTGATAGTCGCTATGCCTTTGGCACTGTACATATTCATGGGGTCATTAACCAGGAGCAGGGCTTCATTACCGCCGAAGGGAGAGGGCTATGCAACTTGAATGAGATCCGGAGGCTGTTGGCAGCAGTGCAAAAGCCCCGGGCAGTAGAGTCATTCACGTCCCTGGTCACCAGTCTGTCCGGACCCCAGAAGCTGAAGGGAATTGGCGAGCCAATGAAGTGGCTAGATAGGCAGCCGGAGCTACTGCAACTCTGGCCCTAGCCCTGCCAGTGCCTGAGCTCCCGCGACTACCGCCGAAACCCGATTACACCACAGAAGACCTAAAATGGATTCACCACCACCAGTGTGCAGGATCAAGTCCACCAGGTTGGTATCACGACCCCGAAGGGTGACTTATCAGCCGTCAGAATTGGGACACTGTCTCCTCACCAAACTGCATCAAGCCAGCCATCTGGGAAAAAGGAAGCTCCTGACCTTCCTGGAAACGGCCCACCTCAGTTTCCCACATCAGACAGCCCAGATCTGGCAAATCGTGGACCACTGTGCCGGGTGCCAGGCTATGAAACCCAGTAGGAAGGGACCCATACATACAGGTACCAGGGTATGGGGGAGGGCACTGGGATGGAGCTGGGAAGTAGATTTCACTGAAGTCAAGCCTGGGAGGTATGGCTACAAATGCTTGTTAGTAATGGTGGACACCTTCTCTGGGTGGGTTGAGGCTTTCCCCACTAAGAAGGAAACAGCTCAAGTGGTAGCCAAGGCCTTACTCGAAGAGATCAGACCCAGGTACAGGGTTCCTGAGAGGTTAGGGTCGGATAATGGACCGGCTTTCATCAGCAAAGTCCTGCAGGGGCTAGCTCAGGCTGTGGGGACCAATTGGAAGTTGCATTGTGAATACAATCCCCAGAGCTCAGGGCAGGTAGAAAGGATGAATCAGATCTTGAAGGAGACTTTGTCCAAATTGGCCATCGAGACTGGAGGGGACTGGGTGACCTTCCTGCCTTATGCTATCTTCCGGGCTCGGAACTCACCCTGTGTGCATGGATTGACGCCCTTCAAAATTCTGTACGAAGCTCCACCCCCCATAGTTGTCCGTACGTTATATGACCGAGGTACTGGTGTGGCTCCAAATTATTTAGCCAATTTGGAGGCTTTATATGAGGTGCAGCGTGAAATCTGGCCCCTGGTACACTCACTTTATGAGGCCCATGACCCCCCGAGTCTGGAACATGGCGTTGTCCCAGGAGACTGGGTATGGGTAAAGAGACACCGAGCCCGCACCGTGGAGGGACGTTGGAAAGGGCCTTAGGTGGTTGTCTTGGTTACCCCCACTGCTGTTAAGGTTGGTGGCATTAGACCCTGGGTGCATCACTCACATCTACGCCGGGCCAGCATTGAGGAACAGAAAGAGGCAGAGGAGTGGACAGCGCGGCGGCACCCAGACAACCCCTTGAAGTTGAGCTTCCGGAGGAAGGATGTGGAACACCCGACTGTTCCGAGTGATCGTCTGGCTCCCCGCTGCGTAAAAGACAATCCACACACCTCATTCAAAATAACTTGGAAACCGATCCAGGCAGTAGCCCTTTGCTTTCTAACTGTAAGCATTGTGCTGGTTCGAGGGAACCCCCACCTCCCTTGGAACCAAACCTGGATGATCATTAACGCGGAAACTGGCAAAGTAGCCAATGCCACATCCTCAGACCTCGCCCCCCAAGGAACTTGGTTCCCTGATCTCCTGATCTCCTGGACTTATGTGACCTTGTGGGGGATGCATGGGACCCCTCGGATCAGGAACCTTTCCCCAGGTATGGGTGTAGGACCACTGGAGGTCGTAGTAATACCAGAAACCTAGGGTTTTACGTCTGTCCCGCTCACTCGCGAGACAGAGAGCGTATTGCCAAGTGCAGAGGTCCCGAAAGTGCCTACTGTAGAGCATGGGGGTGTGAATCTACTAGGTGGATCACGTAGACCCCCCATCACTGGAGACCTAATCTCAGTGAAGAGGGGTGGTAACATGGAAGAAGTGGGATGAGGTTACTGTCAACAGAACGGTAAAAGGGTGGGCTGTGGGCCATGCTATAACAAAGACCAATCGGGATATTCTGCCTTCCCATTAGCTACCCCAGGGGGACGCTGCAACCCACTGGTCATAAAGTTTACCCCTGCAGGGAAGAAGGCAAACTGGGAGACAGGAAATACCTGGGGGTTAAGGCTATACCGCCGTGGGTATAATCCTGGACTAATTTTCACTATCAAGCTAGTCCAGAGACCTCTGAGCATAACAGCATTGGGTCCTAACCAGGTACTTAACCCAAGTAGACAATCTGTTCAACCTACCAGCACCCCAAAACCACACTAATGCAGTTTTCAACCACCACCCCTGACGCCGAGACCTAGCCACCAGGATCTGTCACTTTTCCAGCAGAGACCCCGAGGACTCCCTGTTAGTGCTTCTGAAACAATCCTACTAAGTCCTAAACAGTTCTAAGCCCAATATGACTAAGTCCTGTTGGCTGTGCTATGATGCAGCCCCACCATTTTATGAAGGCATAGCAACCCTAGGGAACTACACCCCTTCCCACAACTCTGCTGAATGCCGATGGCAATCAAAGAGTACCTTAACCTTACAACATGTCACTGGACAAGGGCTCTGTGTAGGCCGTATCCCTGAATCTCACCAGCCCTTATGCAACTTAACAATGCTGCTGGGCAACTCGAGTCAATACCTAATTCCCCAGCAGGATGCTTGGTGGGCCTGTTCTGCAGGACTCACGCCATGTGCCCACACAGAGGTAATCAGTAATGTGTTCTCGCTAGGCTAGTTCCCAGGCTGTTGTGCCATTCAGATGAGGACTTCTATCAGCAACTAAGAGGGGATCCCTGAGAGCCAAGAAGGAACCTCTTATGGCCCTAATTCTAAGTATGGTTCTAGGTATGGGACTCATCGGAGTCAGGACAGGAACAGCTTCCTTAATAACTCAGAGTCAACATACTCTAGTTTAAGAGCGGCTATTGATTTGGATATTGAGAGACTGGAAACCTCCATCTCACACCTTCAAGAGTCCCTCACTTCTCTAGTGGAAGTAGTGATGCAAAACAGGAGGGGGTTAGATTTGATTCTCCTGCAGCAAGGAGGATTATGCGTGGCCCTAGGCGAAGTGTTGCTTTTATGTCGACCATTCAGGAGTAGTTAAAGAATCTATGGCTAAGGTTAGGGAAGGGATAGCAAAACGAAAGAAGGAATGGGAAGCACAGCCGGGCTGGTTTGAGTCATGGTTTAACTCCTCTCCTTGGTTGACCACTTTAATTTCTACCTTGCTGGGGCCACTTATTATTTTTCTATAATAATAATATAATGCTCCTAACCTTTGGTCCCTACATTTTGAATAAGTTGATAGCTTTTGTTAAGGACCATGTAAGCACGGTCCAACTGATGGTGCTAAGGCAACAATACGAGAGAGTACCGACCCCAGAGGGACGCCCCAATGAGTATGATTCCTCATTATGAACAACTAAAGGGGGGAATGTTGAGAACAGGGTGCCATCCATGCAGCCCTCTTGTATAAACAAGCTATTTCATGAACTGCGCCCCCAGGAAAAGGGCGTGCAAGCACCGAGGATCCAGCAGCCGCAGGGGCGCCTTCAAGGGCCAATACAGGTCAAATGGGATGTGCTGGGCCCCAGGTTTATCAAGGCTGTTCAGAGATATCTATCTGAGGAATGTGCAGCTGTCCGGGTCTATCAAGGACAGGGGAACCTAGCCCTGACCCCTCTCCCTCATAATTCACTCCTTCCCTCCTCCCTCCTCCCTCCAGGACCATTCAGTTTTGGCAGGACCCAATAAGATTCAAATAAAGTGGGGGGACCAAACCAAAAGAGGACAAATATTTAGCTATCTGAATTTTAACCAGTAATGTACAGGTCCTTGTGTATGAATGCTGAAAAAGCTCTTAAATAGAGCACTTTCTCGACACTCAGGGCTGCTCCCCGCCCCCCGCCCCCCCCCCCCCCCCCCGCAGCCATTGTAACAGTCTGAGGGGTTGGTCGAGGTCCAGGCTCGAGCTTGCTTTAATAAAACCTCGTTGTGTGATTTGCATTACTGTGTGTTCACTTTAACTCTCCCGGGATTAGTTGGAACGGGACCCTAACACTACAACTTGCTAATTTCTGCTTCTGTAATCATGCTTGCTCAGTAATTATGGTAGGAACCAAGACTACCTGAAGAGAGATGGGGAAATCAATGCTACTTGCCTGAGAAAGTCTTGAAATCTGAAAATCTGTCCTGTATAAAAGATAGTGAGAACAAATGGCTGTGTTTAGCCTTTTGAAAAAACTCCACTGAGCCTGAACCACTGCCAAATAAACCTTGCTCCTCTGCATGTCCAAGTGCCCTTTGTCTCTTTCCATTGCCATAATGTTCTGCAATATTGTAAGCCACCAGACTGAAGGGGAAAGGTAAGCTGGACTTTTCTTAATCTTTCTGACTTCAATACCCCTAGGTAAAATGATCTCTGTGCTTTCTTTTGCCTTGTTATCCTAGGTACACCCTAGGTTGTGGCAGGTAATTCCCAAGACTGAGCAGCCATATGTTCTCAGATCTCCTAACTCCTGAAGGAGCAGCTGCAGTATGGCCACCTCAAGATGGTTCCCACCTCAGCTCTCCATGGCCATTTGAGAAATATGGGAACCTTTCCAAGCACCAGTACACACTGCAGCCTCTGGCTCAGCTAAGGGCAGGCTGCTTTTCTGATCTCAGGATTTTCTGTGCTAAATTTTCTTTTTGTGTTCCTGTGTTTTCCCTCTCTGTGTGCTAAACCAGTGCTGTATGATACCACTGCTGCTACTGCAGTCACACTTTGTTCCAATGTAGTTTTCTTCTTTGTTTAATGTACCCAAGTTTCTGAGACTATAAGTTACTCTGACTGTTCAATATTGAGTGTCAGTGAAATCCCACTTTCATCAACCTCACAGTGAAGATGTACACCTGTTGCTTGGTCCTAAGTCCCTGAGCAACTAGTAATCCCACTTTCCTCCTAATCTGCCATCTTCAAAATTATGTCTTTTATGTGGCCTAATCCAATTGAAAGAATTGAAAGGTAAACTTTCAACTAAATTTTCATTTATTGTGTCTTTAAGTTCATGTTTTCAGTTTGGTCCTCTTTAGTATCCATGTCACTTTACTAAGTGTACATTTTATATTTTTCCTCTTACTTTCTTGGATTTTCTTTTAGTTAGATTATGTTAATCATCAACTTTTTGTATTCTTTCTCTCAAATTTCTTCTACATCCATGTATGTGAATTCTGTTATTGGGTAGAAGTGTAAACTTATGGAGATGTTTTATTGGCTTTTTCGTCATATTTGTAGGGGTATTGTAATTACACTTTTGTGTGGGTTCTTTGGAGAGGAGTTATCTTTAAAGCATGTCCTGTGCTAGGGATATGTCTTAGATTTGGAATATTTGAACAGTGTGTTCAATATAATTTGAACATCCAATTCTTCACTAAAAGGAAATAGTTTCTACAAGTAATCATGGTAATTAAAATGCACACTGTATATTAACATATAATACATTGGTAATAATTACAGATCTGTACAAAACTTGTAACTAAGGAAAAATGTAGGCAAGACATAATGTAGAATAGGCTAAAATCCTGTTCTATGGAGAAACCAATGAGATGGGACACCTTATTCCCATATATAAGCAAGTAATTTTTATTTCAACATTTAATATAACTATTATAATTGTGAGATCTTGTGTTCTTTCTCTCATACAAGTAATAGAGAATAACTCCCTCAAATGATTTGATCCAAGATATGTCATTTCTATATTGAAAAATGATACTCTTAAGCTGTAATTCTTGAATTTAGGTTGAACTGATGACTTTTTAAATGAAGAAACACTGGACATTTCTACACTATATTGTGTTCACAAGCACACACAAGACTGTAGTACCATTATACAAGAACACAGGCACTTATTAAAAAACTTCATGAGTTAGCTATTTATTTTCATTTCAGAATTGAGAATATTAAGCTACTTTCTATGATTTTTTTTACATTGTAAAATTTAGTGATTACATTTAAAATATTCCTTTAAAATGTTAAAATGATGACTTTTCAGAAGTCGTCAAGAAAAGTCAAAACCAAAATGTCCTACTACTAAAGTATTATTAAAAGCCTCATTCATGAAGATTCTCTAACTTTCTGATTCAGCTGTTTTGTATCCACCCAACTTATTTGCCCTATCAGATGTTTTCTTCTCAGCCTAGTCCTACTTTGTGTCATCAATTTAATAAACAACCTTCATAAGTTAAGTGCTCCTTTCAGTTAATCCCCAGTGATACCTTTGGCATTGATATAACAAAGATAAGACAGTACATAAATGTTTTCATTCCTGTCTGTTTGGTATGAGTACCTCATTTTGTAATCATGAAAGTAATTTAGTACCTTAGATGAAAATGTAATGACTAAGATCTAGAAATGACTGTTATAGAAGCTAAATAGAATCCATAGTTGTTTGAGATGTCAGTTTTTTTATTAAAATGAACATTTTAGGTACCCAAACCAAGTTTATGTGTAAATATTGAAAAATGCTCCCTTTACGATGTGATCCATTTGTTGCCTTCTGGGTTGAGAAAACAAAATTGAATAAAGTGAATGTTAGTTGTAAAAAATAAAATAATAAGATAAAATAATTAATAATTAATGACTGTGGGCATTGAATGAACGCCCGATCACCAGTTGATACTGCAGTGAAGGCAAAAAAAGCTAACCTGGCAAACATTCCCTGCTAAAGGTCACAATGCTATTAGCTTTTTCTCTCAGCTCTGTGCTAACAGTATCAGATGTCCCAGGATATTGGGTGTCCTAGGTACAGCAGGATAATTACAGAATACTCTTATCACTGCAACAGTAGAATATCTGCAAAAAATCTAGTTCTGCAACTTTTTAGCAAACAAAGAAGCCTCTGACAACTCACAAACCTTGAACAATTTACAATGCCTCAATAGTTAACTTCCTGAATATGAGATCCTGCATAATTTGCAGAGCTAGTTCTGGGTCAGTGTTCTTCCCTCAGAGTGTAGTATCCCACCCTGCCCCACCTTTGTATGAAAACATCTCTGTGTCAGCTTTGTCTTTTTGTTTTTCTTCATCTCTAATTGACCCTGCTCAAGAATGCTTTGTTGATGCTACACAGGGTGGGGAAATGACTGCACACTAAACCGAATTATAAGATATAATAAAATAAGAAACAGGAAGAAATAAAAATAAAAGAAATAAGGAATGAATGGGGGAGGTGAGAGTGACTGAAGTTATTATGAGGAGACTAAAATAGATGCAGAAAAGGAAATAAGAATGTGGATGGAAAACAAGAAAATTCTGAGAGAGCCAGGCATGGTGGTACATGCCTGTAATCTCCGCAGCTGAGGAGGCTAGGACAGGGTTAGAATTCACTCAATAGAATAAAATACAAAGGATTACAAAGAACTCTGACAAAACACAAATTATGGGGTGACATTAAGAATAAATTTACCTAAAACAAAAATTTATAAAGTAAAAAAAAAAAATTCCCAAAGGGAAAAAAAATAAATTAATTTCAATCAGTTAATGTTATAATTATATTACAGAGGTTTGTTTTCTTCTTGTTAAAGTCTTTTTTTTTTTTTAAATAGGGAACTTCCTTTCTGGGTTTTGTTTTAAACATTTTGCAGTTTCTCAACTGTGACATGTTTTTATGATTCAAATATCACGCTCTTGGGTTCTTCAGTTCTGATTGAATCTGGCGAATCATTTTTCTCTCTGTCTCTCTCTCTTTTTTTTTTTTTTTTTTTTTTTTTGTGCTGGGGATTGAACCAAGGGCCTTGTGTTTGTGAGGCCAGTATTCTACCAACTGAGCTATATCTCCAGTCCCATCAATCTGGCAAATCTTGCTAAGTAAGTCTGTTTGTTGAGTTTAACTCCCTCTTTGCTTTTATATTTCTACTGGACAGTTGGGAAGAGAATGGACTATACTTTAAAAATGGTTTTGTTATTTTGTCCAGAGGAGAAAGTAAAAATCTGGCAGGAATGTTGTTCAGCTCCTTCAACTCTTCTGTCTTCAAACTGATTATATCCCTGTTCTGAGAGATCCTTGACCATATGCCAGAAAAATCTATGTGGAACTCATCACTATATCCCACAGAACCTTTGGGGGCTTGGTAACTGGGACTGGAAATCTATTCTTCTCACATTTTACTAATATATCCCAGGTCCCCTGCAATTGGCCACATTCCTTTTTCAAGAGATACAATCACCAAGTTCAAATGGAAGTTTTTTTTTTTTGTTCTTCTCTGATCTGAAGAATGATCAACAGACCACTCTAAATTTCTACATACACTAAATCCTTTTCTCTCTGATTTTCCCGGATTGACAAACAATAAGCATATCAACTAATCTAGTGAAAAATGAATCTGTGTTGCTGTTTGGCCTTGGATATTAAAAAACCAAGTATACCAAGAACAGGAGAAAAATAAAACTAAAATAATAGTAAACTTCATGGATTCCTAGCAAAACCAGAAAGTCCAAATAGTCCCTTAAAACTGTGAGTGCTTTCCAGCTCCAACTAACTCTGTTGGACATGCTCTAACTATTTCTATTAGGAAGTTCTGGCTTTCTTTCAGATTGCATAATTATAGAATTTTCCTCCAGGTTCCTCAAATCAGCATTTTTCTAATTTTAAAAGTATATTAAAAGTATATTTAAAAGTATATTAACTGCTTAGATTGTGGATGTGTTGGCCAATGTCTGTTTTACTTCAACCGTTAAGGGAAAGTCTCTGGGCTCATTGAAAGAGACCTCAACCCCCCTGAGCTGAAGTATGCCAGACATTATAGTCTGCTGTCTTTACTAATACTCTTTCTATTCTAGAAACCATTTTTTAAAATTAAGTTCTTAGCTCACTGAGTTGTCTACCAACTTTCCCTGAACTTCTCTCCACTGTTTGCCTCTGAATGATTGCTGCCTCAATTTACTTGTGGAAAGTTACTATGATAATACTATTTATCCGTAGTGTTACAAGTAAATGATGAAAATCTGAAAAAGAATCAAATTTTGAGAATCTTAATTGAATTTATTTTTCATAGTTGTGATAAAAATACCTGACAAGAAACAGGAGGAAAGATTTATTTTGAGTCTTGGTTTTAGAAATTTCAGTCAACAATTGTCTAAATCTCATTCTTTAGGCCTGATGTAAAGCAGAACACCATAGCAGGCAGAAATGGTGGATAAATGCATCCCACCTCATAGAAGCCAGAAACAGAGGTAAAAAGAGAGAGAAGAGGACTGCAGAGAACAATATCTCTTTCAGGGAGTGCCCCAGTGACCTTCCTTTAACTAAGTTCATTCTCTTAGTATTCCATTCAATCATCAGGTGATTAATCCACTGACATCAGGACAATAATGCTACAATTGCTTCCTAAAATCTCCATTTCTGAATATAAAACTTTTGAGGACACTACAGATCTAAACCATAACACTAATATTGAGGAAAAAAATTGTAAGACAATCTAATCAACAGACTATAAATATCAGTCAAATTGTTTTAAAAAAATGTTGAAGCTATTTAGCCATCATTCTCTTTCTGACAAACACACTATACCATAATGACAGACATAATGGCTTTTTGGCAAATGAAGTGCCTTGATGTATTTCAGATCATAGAAGTTGTGTCGGAAACCATCTCAATGTTTTCTACTGTTTTGGAAACTCTGAAATATGAGTTGACTTCCCTCATTTTTATAAAATTGAGATTCAAATGTTTTGTGTTTCAAAAATAGATTAGTAAACAAATTTTCACATTATCACCATGAATAATAAGAGAAAAGAGAATATTTGTATTTTCCTTTCTAAAATGTCCTTGAAATGACTTTGTTTTGACACTTTTTGAAGGACACTAAAAGGTCCTTTATTAACTATGTCATATTATATAGTGTGAAATAGTACATAGCCATTTTTAATTTAAAACAAAAGGCAAAAATTCTTTTAATTTGTTAGAATAACTGGTCTATATTACAGTCTTTTCATTATTTCATTTTATATAACAAAATTCAATTCTTATTTGTAAAACATTCTTTACTCCTTTAAAAAAAAAAAAAAGATAAGGGATGCTACTCTCACATTAAAACTCCAAAAAAATATTTTTTTTCTTTCCTCTTTCCTTTTGTGAGCTTAAAAATCAAGCCCATCTTCTGTTTGTAAATAAAGCAATAGAAAAAACTCTATGTTTATACATCATAGTTCTGCTATGAGGTCAAAATGTCTCTTTAAATACAATAGAAAAACAGTGGCCTCCAAAAAGTCCAAAAAAAAAAAAAAAAAAAAAATTACATGCTCTTTTGTTAGGGACAAGTCATTTGTATTTGGAGAAAAACTTTCTGAGCTCAGTGAAGAATGAATTACTCAGATAAACATTTTATATGGTCTCAAGATTTCTCCAGTATAGGCACAGACAAATATTTTGTTTCACTACATGTGATGTCTCTTTTACTTTCTTTCTCTCTCTTTTTTTTTTTTCTTTCTTTTTGCAGAAATATTATTTTAGATTGAGGTATCATTAAGGTTTTTTTCTTTTCTTCTTTTTTTAACCTCTTCTTTTGGGGTCATAGGCAAAACATCATTAAATATACTAATATTAAGAAATGTTTTTTTGTTTTCATTTAGTAGTTTGAAAGTTCTCATCTTTTGTCTAAATCTTTAAATTGCATTGTATTAATTCTGTATGTGGCATGAAATACATATTTCTATCATGAAATGTCATAAAAGACATCTTTCTTCATTGTGTATTCTTTTTCTTTCTTTCTTTCTTTCTCTTTCTTTCCTTCCTTCCTTCCTTCCTTCTTTCTTTCTTTCTCTCTCTCTCTCTCTCTCTCTCTCTCTCTCTCTTTCTTTCTTTTTCTCTTTCTTTCTTTCTCTCTTTCTTTCTTTCTTTCTTTCTTTCTTTCTTTCTTTCTTTCTTTCTTTCTTTCTTTCTTTCTTTCTTTTTTTCTTTCTTCTCTTTTTTCTTTGGCAGTACTGGGAATTAAACCCAGGGCTTTGTGCTTACCAGACAAGCACTCTACCAACTGAGCTATATCATCAGCCCTTCATTGTGTATTCTTTGTCAAACATAAAGTGACATAAATGTGTTCATTTCTTTTTTACTCTTTGTTATTTCTGATGGCCAATGCATATTTTAGATCCATATCATGTATTTAACTTATCTGAATTTGATATATATTTTGAAGTCAGATAATGTGATTTTTTAGCTTTATTATTTTCATACAAGATGACTTTAGCATTTCATGGCATCTTTTGGTTCCTTAAGAATTTCAGATTTTTAAAAAATTCTGTGAAAATTATCACTGAAATTTTTTATAAAAAGATAACTTTGAATCTATAAATCACTTGAGCAATATGGGCATTTTAACAATGTGAACTTTTCTGCTTATAAGCATAGAATATCATTTCATTTGTATGTATTTTTTAAAATTTAGTTTGAGTTTTTTTATTATTATTTTTATTTGTTCTAATTAGTTGTACATGACAGTAGAATGCATTTGTATATTTTCATAAATCATACATAAATGAAGTGTAATCTCTCATTTTTCTGATTGTACATATTGTAGGATCATATGGGTCATGCAGTCATATATGTGTATGAGGTCATAATGTCTGTATCACTCAACCAACCTTCCTCACCCACACCCCTTCCCTCTCTACACTCTCTTCTTCCTAATATAATATACTTCTTCTCCTCCCTATCCCCGCCTTTATTGGGAATTAGCATCTGCATATCAGAGAAAATATTCAGGCTTTGGTATTTGGGGTTTGGCTTCTTTCACTTAGCATGATATTCTCTAACTCCATCATTTACTACCAAATGCCAGAACTTCATTCCCCTTTAAAGCTGAGTAATAGTTTTCAGTGTTCATGTCTTCCCCTTCCTTGTCCAAATTGATTCCTAATTATTTTCCTGTAGCTATTATAAATTGGATTGCTTTGTTGATTTTTTGGATACTTTATTGCTAGGGTATAGAAATTATCCATATTTTATGTTGATTTTATATCCTATTCCTATATTTTCTAAATTTATTATTTTTTGATCTAATTATTATTTTTTTCAACACATCTAAACATTCATCTCATTTGTATTAAAATAGAATGTATCAGAATAAATTAACTGAATGAGTTTTTAAAAATGACTTAGGATTTTAATTTATATGAAAGTTTATAAGTGTACTTATTTCTGCTGGAATTATTGATCCAGTATCCATGCTAACCAAATAGATAATGAAAATTGAATTTTCATAATAATGTTCAATTTTATTTATCTTCAAATTTATCTACCCTCATTCTTTTTGTCCCTTGAACATACAAAATATATACTGGAGTTTTCCAAAAGCAACATGATATATGATTATATCATTATTCTATTGGATAGGAATGTTGTTTTTCATTTATTTTTATGATTTTTATATTTTCATTTTTAGTTCCTAGTCAATGTTAGTAACTAAACAAATGTTCATTAAATTTACCCATAATATTTAAGAGTATAAATAGGTTCTGAACCTCAAAGTTTTGAGAATTTCCTTCTCTGGTACAAGCATTCATGGTTAACTCTTCGATAACCAAACAGAAGTTGTGTAGTGGGAGTATTTTTTGCTCAGTTCTTAATGTTCTTACAGAATTTTTGTTCATATTTCTGGGAATTGTATTAGAAAAACCTTTTCATAATATTTAATACAATACTTAACATTTGTAAGTCAGGAATTCTGTCTTCTGATATTTTAAATTTCTGAAGTCCAGCAAAGAACTTATTACTCATAGGGATTTGAAGGATGTTTAGAAAGCTTGGTAAAAATGCATAGTTGCAATATACCTGGACCTCAAATATTCAAATAGTAAGAAAATACAGTTTTTGTAAAGGCAAAAAATATTGAGACTTTTTAAAAAAAAGACCTGGGATATAACTCAGTGATAGAGTGCTTGAGAATGCATGAGGCTCTGGGTTTGATCTAAGGCTCTGGAAAAAATATGCAAATGATGAACAAATATGTGAATAAATGTTCAGTTTCAACAATCATCACAAATGTAAAATTAAACCACAATGATATCACTTCACATCCAAAAAAATAGATGTTACAAAAAAGAAAGACTTTCATATGTTGATCTTGTATCATACTCTTTTGCTGAATTTATCAGTTCTAAATTTGTTCTAAAAAAGATTTTGCCTTCAGGTCATTTATATTTAATATTATTATTGAGAAGTGGTTTCTATTCCCTGTCATTTTGGTTTTTAATTTAAATTTGTTTATCCTTTGATTGACTATTGCTTTAGCATAGTTCCTTCTTTTGCTGATTTTCTCCTTTATTTATCATTTCTTTTTCAAGAAATATTTTGCTGAAAATGTTCTGTAGTTCAGGTTTTCTAACTGTGATTTTTTAAACTTTTATTTTTCATAGAAGGTTTTTATTTCATTGTCAAATGTGAAGCTTAATTTTGCAAGGTATAGTGTTCTTGGTTGGCTTCTATTTTCTCAAGTACTTGGTGTATGTTATTCCATGACTTCTTAGCTTTTAGGGTCTGAGTTGTGAAATCAGCTGATATTCTAATTTTTTTTCCTCTAAAAGTAATCTAAAATTTTTCTCTGGCAGTTTTTTATATTCTGTCTTTATTCTGTATATTGGGCATTTTCATAATAACGTACTTTGGTGTGAGTTTGTTTTAATTTTGTAGACTTTTGTTCTTGTAAAATTCTTATATTTTATATTGTATTTCATTCTGAAGATTTGTAAAATTTTCAGATATTATATCATTGAAAAAATTATGCATTTCTTTGGTTTCTATCTCTGAGCCTTTGTTTACCCCATAAATCTTAAGTTTGGTCTTTCCATGCTATCTTATATTTCTCAGAAGTTTTGTTCATGGGCTCTTAACATCTTTTCCTCTTGATCAACTTTATTTTCTAAAGTACATATTTTACCTTCATTGCCTTAAACTCTGTTTTCCATTTGGTCCAGTCTGCTGTTGATGCTGCAAAATTTTAATTTTGTTTATTGATTCCTCACTTTTAAGGTTTTCTGCTTTTTTTCAGAATCTCTTTTTGTTGAATTAATCTTTTGCTTCCTATATTTTCTTCCTTACATCATCTTTTATCTTACATCATCTTTTACCTCACAGATCAATTTAACTATGAACATTCTAAACTTCTGTCATTTATTCCACTATAGTGTCAATGGATTCTCTTATTGCATTCTATTTGTTTGTATGAGGTAATTTTCATGTTGTTTGTGTGTCTGCCCACTTGGCAGTGTGTTTTTGAGGCATCAGAGATTCTATCATGTGAACTTACAGGGATTTAGAAGGTTTCCAGTACCTCATAGTTTAGAGGGAGACAGATATTAACAAGAACCGGTGCTAACAGTTTACAGTATCAAGTCAACTAGTTCCTTCTTTGGCATCTACTATGCTAATTGTTGCAACAGTTGATATGATCAGTTATTCCCAATGGATTTATAATTTTAAGTTGCCAACAGAGAAAAGAAGAAGGGTAGGATGGATGTTTGGTAGGAAAAGGAGAAAAAACAGAAATATAAAACAGAGGATGAATGAAAGAGATTAATAAAGTTTGGCAGTTAGCAGAGGAAAAGAGAAAGAATCTAAGGAGACAGATAAATGAGAGAAAAAGTGAATAGAATAAAAAAGTTTAAAAATTAATAGTGAAAATAAAAATTTAAATAAAAGAGTACAAGTACAAACTGATATATTCTAATAAAACATGTTAGTCCTCAAAATATTGAACAATGAGAAATAACTGCCTTAAAAATGCTAGGAATGATAAAGAAAAAATTAAACAAAACAAAAACAAGCATATGAACTTAAAAAAAAAGTCTTCAGTCTTAAAACTTCATCAAGTAGAAACTTCATCAAGTAGCATTCATCTTATGAATGCTATGGCATTAACATCTTGCATACTTATTCCAAATGTCTGTTCACATACTGCTATTTATTAGGATTTCATCCAGTTTTGCATATTGTCCCATTAATTGCATCCTCTTGTAGTACCTCTTTTCTTCTCTATCATCTTCATTTCTTTTCCCTCTCATTCAGTCTGTTTCTGTGCTCATTCTACCTACTGCCTCTCCTTCTCTCTCACATACTTTTTACTTTCTCTCTTTTTTCTTTTTGTTTCAGAACTTCTAATTCAGGTTAGTGTGTTTTCAATGATGCTTATTTTTAAGTCTATCTGTATTATTTCTCACTCACTTTTCTCTTTTATTAACAGGGCCATATGATCATTAGTCAAATTTACTTATTTATTTGTTGGTTTGTTGTTTGTTTGTTTTTAGTGCTGGTCTTAAACTCAGGATGCTTCATCACTGAACTATGTTCCCAGTCTTTTTTTCTTGTTTTATTTTGAATGAGGGTTTCACTAAACTACTGAAGGGCTCCCAAAGTTGCTAAGGCCAGTCTTGTAATTCTAACTCAGAATCATGAGTCATTGGGATTATGGGCAAGCACCAGAAGGCCTGACTTAGTAAAAATTTTTTCTAGTACATGTTGATAATATGGTTTGCTTGTAAATTGCCACAGCCTCTAGTAGTTACTTTCCCCTCTTAAAGTAGTACTGGTGGATAAAATTAACACTTTGACTACATTAAATAAGTGTGTTGAAGCCAAGATAAACTCCCTGTTATAGCATATGTTGATATATGGTTTATTCTTAAATCACTACTATCATCAGCAGTAACTGTATCCTTAAAGTAGTAGTGGTGACTGAATGTAGCACTTTAATTACACTAAGATATATTGAACCTTATATACTCTTAGCCCAAAGTTTACTGTTAAAAGATAAAAGTGCTCAAAAGTGCCTTAAAACCAAAAAGGAAGAAAACATCAAGTAAACAAATAGGCAAATGTAGGAATTCAGACTACATGGGGAAATAGTTAAAAAGGAAAATTCCAAACATTTATAACCCTTTCATAATTGAAACCATATATATTGGATGACATCCAGTATAAAAAATTCAAAAAGTTAACTGTTAAAATTACCAAAGTTCTAAGGATCTAAGAAGATCTTAGAATACACTGACGGAAAAATAAAAATGTGAAAAAGCATTTCAATTTAGAAATAGATATTCTTAAAAAACAAAATAAATATGGAAAAGGAAAGACAGTGAAAATTAAAAGAAATTCAGTTGAAAATTTTTCTAAAAGATGAGATCAAATAGAAGGCAGAATTTCAAGCCTCAAGGACAAGGTATATGAACTTGAACAGTCAGTCAGTAGTGAAGAAAAAGCAATCAGACTCAAGGGTACAATATTTTGACATTAATGTATCAAACAAGAATTAATGAAATTAGCAAAAAAACCCAAACACAGGATAATGGTGTCGATAATCGATATTCAGTGAAAAAACAAAAGAAAAAAATTGAAAGCTATTTAGAACCCCACATAGAAAAAGATTTTTAAAAACCCTCTTTATAACATATTTTAATCAAAATATAAACAACAAAAAATGATAGAACTTGTAAAATCTCAGGAGAAGAAAACTAATCAAATGATATCTATGTTTATAGCATAAAACTTAAATTAGGAGGGGATGTGATAAACTTTTTCAAGCCCTGAAAAATAACAAATGCAAACAAGTTTGCTATAAACAGAAAAGATATACTTTAGAATCATCTTTAATACTAAGGAATCCTTGCAGAAGATACATAAACCCTACACAGAAAATACGTTAAAACCACAGAACTCAAAAAATTATTAATCTGAGTAGTTAAGCAAATAAAGATCAGAGGTGACCAATAGAAATGAAGACCAATGGAAAAAAATAGAAAACATGGAGACAGACTACATAAAAACTATTACATATAAATTCTAGACAAAGATTCCAAAAACATACACTGGAGAAAATATAACCTTTTAAATATATGGTGCTGGGAAAACTAGAAATCTGTAGAAGAATACAATTGAACTCTTATGTATCACTCTACACAAAAGTCAACTCAAAGATGATCAATTATCAGCATGAAAATAGAGCCTACAAAATGAAGAAAATCTTCGCTAACTGTTCCTCCAGACATTAATTCCAAAATACATAAAGAACTAAAAAAAACTTAATGAAAACCAACCTAATTAATAAATGAGTAAAGGAACTAAACAAACTATTGGTGTTACATATATCCATAAGATGCTAGTTAAAAAATAAGCAAATAACATAAAAAACAATAAAAAGAAGTAAACAGGGAGGGGAGGATGGATAAGAAAGGAAAAGTATCAAGGAATGAATTAGAGTAAATAATATTCTATGCTAAATTTATGTCAAAATCAATCATAATTTTCTGAATAAATAACAAAAATCAATAAAAATTTTACCTGAATTAAACCTTTGAAATTAAAAATGGCAGGAAATTATAGACATAAATTTATAATAGCACTGAATGTAATATTCCAGACCCTCCAATTAAATCATATAGACTGATAGACTGAATTAAAAAAACAAGACCCAACTATATCTTCTCTGGAAGACATATACATCTGGAAGAGAGATATCTCTCAGGTAAATACATCCAAAGGTGAATGTGAAAGGGTGAAAATGGTATTTAACACTAATTGAGTCCTAAAGCAAGTAGCATATTAGTATCATATCCAGGAAAGTACACTTCAAACCTAAATGAACCAGAAGAGACAAAAAAGATTACTTCGTAACTGTCAAATGGAACAACCAACAAGAAATTTTAATGATGTTAAATACTCATGCCCATAAGTCAGTATAACTAATTATATGAAACAAGTATTGTTTGATATGAAGTTCCAGACTCCAATATCATAATATCAAATGAAAGACATTTTACACACCAATAGAAAGTTTATCCATACCTATATAAATCAGGGAAAACACTTCAGACCAAAATATACTGTAAATTAAATAGACCTAGATGACATTTATAGAATATTTCCAACTACTACATTCAATGACATCTTACCTTCTAATGAACTTTTTCCACATTAGAATTTTGATGAGACGCAAATCTTAGACAACACAAAAATCTCAACAATTTCTTGCATATTATCAGGTTATTAAAAAATGAAATTAGAAATAAACATCAAAAATTTTTCAAAAATTTCAAAAAAATGGAGATTAAATAATACATTTTTGAATGAGAAGAGTAACAAAAAAATTAGAAGAAAAAATTTAAAATTATTATAATCAAATGAGAATAGTCATAAAACACACCAGAACTTTGGACACTTTGAAAATTATCCCAGGAAGAAAGTTCATAGTGTTTGCCTACACAAATTAAGACGATTCCTAATAAACAATCAAAAAGAACAAACCAGGGTCAAACTAATAGAAAAAATGAAATAAGATTTGATTCCAAATATATGGAATAAAAAATAAGAAAACAATACCAAGTATCAATATAAAATTTTTGACTTTCCTGGGAAAAAAGCAAGAGTTAGATTCTTAGCCAAACTAACCAAAAAGAGAGTAAAAAGACTCAATGCTATAAAATTAAACATCAAAGTAGGCAAAAATAAAATTCAGAGGATTATTGGGGATTATTCAGAAAATTTATAAATCGATAAATTGGAAAATCCAGAAAAAACTACCAAATTTCTTGATACATGTGACCTATCAAAATTGAACTGAAAGATAAATAAAACATAAATAGATTAATAACAAACAATACAATTAAACTAGTAATTAAAAGACTTTCAACAAGGAAAGTTCAGGAACAGATATATTCTTGAGTAAATTCTACCAGACCTTTAAAGAAAAACTAATGCCAATATTCCCAAAGTGCTGCATGCATGAAAAACAAAAAAAGAAATATGTTAAAGTCATTGTTTAAACCCAGATATCACATTGGTACAAGTTGGTTTCCATCCACTGCTTCACCACTGCAACATTCCATTGTCTCTTCTTGCCAGGGAACAGAAACCTAACTGCACAGTTTGGCAATTGGGAGGCCATGTCAATGATACCAAAAACAACATACAAAGTCAATGCAATCCTTCTCAAAATATCCATGACATTCTTCACAGAATTAGAAAAAGCAGTGCTGAAATTACTTGGAAGAATGATACTCATAATAGCAAAAGCAATCTTGAGCAACACATGTCACTCTGGAGGCATCACAATACTTGATCTGAAATTATATTACTGAGCTATACTAACAAGACACAAAATTGATGGAGTAGAATACAAGGTACATAATATCTGACACATACTTTTTCATCTGATTCTGGACAAACTTATGTTGGAGAAATATTTTTTATGAAAAATGGTACTGAGGAAACTGGATGTTCAGATATGGAATAATGAAACTACATTACTACATTTTACACCATAAAAACAGCAATGCAAAATAGATAAAATGTTTGAAAATTAGCACAAAAACTTTGCAAGTGATAGAAGAAGTCAAAAGGAAACACTCCAACAAATAGGTGCATTCATTGAGTTCCTCAATTGAAATCTTACACTTTAAGAAATAAAAACAAGAATCAATAAGTGTGACAATATCAATGAAAAAACTCACTGCACAGAAATGATAGTGTGGTAAAATACTCTTTAAAAATGGGCAGAAATCTTTGTCAGTTACTTTCTGACAAAGAATAATAGCTTGGATATAAAAGTAACTCAGAAAAATTAATAACATTAATAAATGGGCACATGAATTAAATAGATATTTCTCAAAACAATAAATTCAAATGGTCCTCTCTCTCTCTCTCTCTCTCTCTCTCTACATATATATATATATATATATATATATATATATATATTATATGTATATAAATGTTCCACATATTTTTCCAACAGGCAAATAAAAATTAAATATACACTAAAATTTTATCCCACTGTAGTTATAAGGCAATCATCAAGAAAATAAACAAAAATAAATCCTGGAGAAAACATTGGGGGAAAGAAAGTTGCACACTATTGTGGGATTATAAATTAGTACACTACTATGGAAATCAGTATGGAGGCTCTTCAAAAGACTAGAGATGAAATCACCCTATGACCCAGCTATACCACTCCTTGGTATTAAAAAGAACTAAAATCAGTACACTATAGTGATATGGGCACATACACACGCACACACACATGTACACAGAAAGAGAGAGAGAGAGAGAGAGATTTAAAGTCACACAATTTAAAACAGTCAAGTTATGCAACCACCATAAATGCTCAAAAAGAGATTGAGTAAAGAAAATGTGATATGAACACAAAAACAGTTTTATTCAGTCATAAAGAATAAAATTGTTATTTTCTTATAAGTCAATGAAACTAGGTTAAATAAGTCTGGCATGGAAAGTCCAGGCTCATATTTTACCACATATGTGAAAGAGAGAGAAAAAAAGAATATTATGAAACAGAAGAAAGACTGAGTAGAATATGGTGATCAGGGGAAGACAGTAAGGGAAGGAACAGGGTGATACTTGGAAATAAAATTGTCCATATTATATTATGTATAATTCACCAATAAAATGTTAAAAATAATGTTTTAAATATATTAATATATTTTTGTCCATCAATATAAGAATGCCTAACATACATTAAAAATATAGAATCTTAAAGACCATGAGAAAAAAAATTCAAATTATGTATAGGGGATAACCAATTCAGATCTCTGCTGATTTCTCAACCCAGAACCTCAAAACTAGAAGATTAGAAAATAATATATTTCAAGCTCTGAAAGAAAATGAATGCCAACCAATAATTTTATAACCAGCAAATTTAAGCTTTAGATTTGAAGATGAAATAAAAATCTTCCATGATAAAACAAAAGTGAAAAGAATTTACAACTTGAAATCTTGAAATACAGAACATTCTCCACAAAATTTGCCAGATGGATGAAATTTCAAGAAAGTGAAAACCAGCAAAGAAGGAACTCTCTCAAGGCCTTTAAGATTCTATCTTTATTCTGTATGTTAGTCATTCTCATTATCAGAAAAGGGAGGAACTACATTAAAGAAATAATCAATCAAAGGATACTGGCAGATTGGATTACAAAACAAGACCCAACAATATGCTCTCTCTAAAAGACTCACCTCATAGTCAAGAAACTGAAGGTGAAAGGATGGAAACTCATATGGATTGTGTAAATAAGCAAGCAATTTCATCCTCATATCAGTTAAAGTGTACTTCAAGTCAAAGTTAATCAGAAGGGATAAAAAAAGGACATTTCATACTGTTTAAGGGAATTATATACATCAACAAGTCAAAACCATCATAAATATTTATGCCCAAATAATGGACCATCTATGTAAATCAAACAAACCCTTCTCAATTTCAATAATCAGATAGACAACAACACAATAATACTGGGTAACTTTACCACATCTCTCTCACTACTGGACAGATCATTAAAACAAACACTAAATAAAGAATCTCTAGAACTAAATAATGAAATCAATAATTTAGATTTAATAGACATAAAGAATACTTCAGTCATCAAGGAGTAATACATATCTTATGCCACAGAGAAAATCTTAGCAAATACAAAAAAAAAAAAAAAAAAAAAAGGAGAGATACTACCCTCTATTCTATTGGATCATAATGAAATAAATTTTTTTATTGTAAACAAATGGGGTACATCTTGTTTCTCTGTTTGTACATGAAATAGAGGCATACTATTTGTGTAATCATCCATTTACCTAGGGTAATGGTGTTTGATTCATTCTGTTATTGTTTTCCTTCATCCTACCCCTCCCACCCCTATTTTTCCTCTATACAGTCCCTCCTTGCCTCCCTCCCAACCCACATTATGTATCATCATCTGCTTATCAGCGAGATCATTTATCCTTTGGTTTTTTTTGAGATTGGTTTATCTCACTTAGCATGATATTCTCCAGTTTCATCCATTTGCCTGCAAATGCCATAATTCTATTATTCTTTATGGCTGAGTAACATTCCACTGTATATATATACACCACAGTTTCTGTATCCATTCATCAATTGAAGGACATCTGGGTTGGTTCCACAATCTGGCTATTGTGAATTGAGTAGCTATGAACATTGATGTGGCTGTATCTCTGTAGTATGCTGATTTTAAGCCCTTGGGTTTAGGTCAAGGAGTGGGATAGTTGGGTCAAATGGTGGTTCCATTTCAAGTTTTCTAAGGTGTCTCCACACTGCTTTCCAGAGTGCCTGCACTAATTTGCAGCCCCACCAGCAATGTATGAGTGTACCTTTTCCCCCACATCCTTACCAACACCTATTGTTGCTTGTATTCTTGATAATCGCCATTCTAATTGGGGTGAGATGGAATCTTAGGGTAGTTTTGATTTGCATTTATCTTATTACTAGTGATGTTGAATATTTTTTCATATATCTGTTGATTGCTTGTAGATCTTCTTCTGTGAAGTGTGTGTTCATATCCTTAGCCCATTTGTTGATTGGATTATTTGTATTCTTGGTATAGAAATTTTTGAGTTCTTTATATATTCTGGAAATTAGTGCTCTATCTGAAGTATGAGTGGCAAAGATTTTCTCCCACTCTGTAGGCTCTCTCTTCACATTGCTGATAGTTTCCTTTGCTGAGAGAAAGTTATTTAGTTTGAATCTATCCCAGTTGTTGATTCTTGCTTTTATTTCTTGTGCTATAGGAGTCCTGTTGAGGAAGTCTGATCCTAAGCCAACAAGTTGAAGATTTGGACCTACTTTTTCTTCTATAAGATGCAGGGTCTCAGGTCTTATTACAAGGTCCTTGATCCATTGTGAGTTGATTTTTGTGCAAGGTGAGAGATAGAGGTTTAGTTGCATTCTGTTGCATATGGATTTCCAGTTTCCCCAGCACATTTGTTAAAGAGGCTATCTTTTCTCCATTGCATGTTTTTGGCAACTTTGTCTAAAATTAGAAAATTGTATTTATTTGGGTTTGTGTCTGTGTCCTCTATTCTGTACCATTGATCTACCTGTCTATTTTGGTGCCAATACCATGCCATTTTTTGTTACTATTGCTTTGTAGTATAGTTGAAGTTCTGGTATTGCAATAACCCCTGTTTCATTCTTCCTGCTAAGGATTGCTTTAGCTGTTCTGGGTTTCTTATTCTTCCAGATGAATTTCACGATTGCTTGCTCTATTTCTGTAAGATACATCATTGTGATTTTAATTGGAATTGCATTGAATCTGTATAGCACTTTTGGTAGTATGGCCATTTTGACAATATTAATTCTGCCTATCCAAGCACATGGGAGATCTTTCCATCTTCTAAGGTCTTCCTCAATTTCTTTCTTCAATGTTTTGTAGATTTCATTGTAGAGATCTTTTACCTCTTTGGTTAGATTGATTCCCAAGTATTTTATCTTATTTTTTTTGAAGCTATTGCAAATGGAGTTTTTTTTCTCATTTCCCTTTCAGATGTTTCGTCGTTTGTGTATAAAAATGTTTTAGATTTATGCATGTTGATTTTATAGCCTGCTATTTTTCTGAATTCATTGATGAGACCTAGAAGTTTTCTGGAGGAGTTTTTGGATACTCTAAATATAGAATCATGTCATCAGCAAATAGTGACAGTTTAAGTTCCTCTTTTCCTATTCATATCCCTTTAATTTCTTTAGTCTATCTAATTGATCTGGCTAGAGTTTTGAGGACAATATTGAATAGAAGTGGTGAAAGAGGACATCCCTGTCTTGTTCCTGTTTTTAAAGGGAATGGCTTCAGTTTTTCTCCATTAAGAATGATGTTGGTCATGGACTTAGCATAAATAGCCTTTACAATGTTCAGGTATGTTCCTACTATCCCTATTTTTTCTAGTGTTTTGAGCATGAAGTGGTGTTGTATTTTATCGAATGCTTTTCCTACATCAATTGAAATAACCATATGATTCCTATCCTTATGTCTGTTGACATGATGGATTACGTTTATTGATTTACAGATGTTAAACCATTCTTGCATTCCAGGGATGAACCCCACTTGATCGTGGTGCATGGTTTTCTTAATATGTTTTTGATACGGTTTGCCAATATTTTGTTAAGGATCTTTGCATCTATATTCATCAAGGATATTGGTCTAAAATGTTCTTTCCTTGATGTGTCTTTGCCTCGTTTGGGTATGAGGGTGATATTAGCTTCATAGAATGAGTTTGGTAGGGTACCCTCCTTTTCTATTTCCTGGAATACTTTGAGAATATTGGAATGAGTTCTTCTTTGAAGATCTTGTAGAACTCGACTGAGAATCTGTCTGGTCCTGGGCTTTTCTTGGATGGTAGATTTTTAATGGCTTCTTCTATTTCATTGCTTGATATTGATCTGTGTTTGTCCTCCTGGTTCAGTTTGGGAGGAGCATATGTCTCTAGAAATTTGTCAATGTCTTCAGTAGTTTCTATTTTGTTGGAATACAGATTTTCAAAGTAGCTTCTCATTATGTTCTGTATCTCAGTGGTGTCTGTTGTGATATTTCCTTTTGCGTCACAAATTTTAGTAATTTGAGTTTTCTCTCTCCTCTTTGTTAGTGTGGCTAAGGGTTTGTGTATTTTGTTTACTTTCTCAAAGAACCAAATTTTTGTTTTGTCAATTTTTTGAATTGTTTCTTTTTTTCAATTTCATTGATTTCAGCTCTGATTTTAATTATTTCCTGTCTTCTACTGCTTTTGCTGTTATTCTGCTCTTCTTTTTCTAGGACTTTGAGCTGTAATGTTAGGTCATTTAGTTGTTGACTTTTCATTCTTTTCTGGAATGCACTCCATGCAATGAATTTTCCTCTTAGTACTGCTTTCATAGTGTCCCAGAGATTTTGATAAGTTGTATTGTCATTCTCTTGACCTCTAAGAATTTTTTACTCCTCCCTGATGTTTTTTGTTATCCATGTTTCATTCAATAGCACATTATTTAGTCTCCAGGTGTTGGAGTAATTTCTGTTTTTTATTTTGTCAATGATTTCTCTTCTCAGTTCATTATGATCTGATAGAACACAAGGCAGTATCTCTATTTTTTGCATTTCCTAAGGGCTGCTTTGTGGTATAACATATGGTCTATTTTGGAGAAGATTCCATGTGCTGCTGAGAAGAAAGTGAATCCGCTTGTTGATGGATGGAATATTCTATATATGTCTATTAAGTCTAGGTTACTGATTGTGTTATTGAGTTCTATTTTTCTTTTGTTGGTTTTTGTTTGGAAGATCTATCTAGTGATGACAGCAGTGCATTAAAGTCACCCAGAATTATTGTGTTGTGGTCTATGTGATTCCTAAAATTGAGAAGGATTTGTTTGATGTACAGGGATGCACCATTGTTTGGGGCATAAATATTTACTATCATTATGTCTTCCTGATTTATGGTTCCCTTAAGCAGTATGAAATGTCCTTCTTTATCCCTTCTGACTTACTTTGACTTGAAGTCCACTTTATCTGATAGAAGGATGGAAACCCCGCTTTTTTACTGAGTCTGTGTGTGTGGTAGGTTTTTTCCCATCCTTTCACCTTTAGTCTGAGGATGTGTTTTTCTATGAGATGAGTGTCTTGCAGGCAGCATATTGTTGGGTCTTTCTTTTTAATCTATTCTGCCAGTCTGTGTCTTTTGATTGATTAGTTTAGGCCATTAATGTTCAGGGTTATTATTGAGATATGATTTGTATTCCCAGTCATTTGGCTTATTTTTGGTTTTTAAGTTGGCTTGGTTTCTCCTTTGAGTAGTTTTTCTCTAAGGTAGTTCCTCCCTTTGCTGACCTACATTGTTGTTTTTCATTTCCTCCTCATGGAATATTTTGCTGAGAACATTCTGTAGTGCAGGCTTTCTATTTGTAAATTCTTTTAACTTTTGTTTATCATGGAAGGATTTTATTTCATCTTCAAGTCTGAAGTTTAGCTTTTCTGGGTATAGGATTCTTGGTTGGCAACCATGTTCTTTCAGAGCTTGAAATATGTAGTTCCAGGTTCTTTTAGCTTTTAGAATTTGGGTTGAGAAGTCTGCTGCTATCTGTATTGGTCTCCCCCTATATGTAATCTGATGCTTTTCTCTCACGTCCTTCAAAATCCTATCTTTATTTTGAATGTTAGGCATTTTCATTATACTGTGCCTTGGTGTGGATCTGTTGTGATTTTGTGCATTTGGTGTTCTGTAAACCTCTTGTATTTGATTTTCCATTTCATTCTTCCGGTATGAGAAATTTTCTGATATTATTTCATTGAATAGGTTGTTCATTCCTTTGGTTTGTATCTCTGTGCCTTCCTCAATCCCATTAATTCTTAAATTTGGTTTTCTCATGATGTCCCATAGTTCTTGGAGATTCTGTTCATGATTTCTTACCATCTTCTCTGTTTGGGAAGCTTTATTTTCAACATTAAATATTTTGTCTTCATTGTCTGAAGTTCTGTCTTCCAAGTGGTCTAGTCTTTGGTGATGATTTCCATTGAGGTTTTTTTTTGTTTTGTTTTTTGTTTTGTTTTGTTTTGTTTTGTTTTTTGGCTTATTCTTTCCTTAATTTCAAGGATTTCTGGGTTTTTTTTTTTTTTTTTTTTTTTTTTTTTCTGAAATTCTCTATCTCTTTGTTGAAATGATCTTTTGCTTCCTGCAGTTGCTCTTTCAGCTTATTGGTATGATCATTCATTGCTTGCATTTGTTCTCTTATCTCATCCTTTGCTTTGTGAGTCATCTTAATCATGTATAATCTGAAGTCCTTTTCTGACATTTCTTCTAACAGACTGTCATTGGATTCTATTAATATAGAATCTAGATTTATTTGGATCATTTTCTTCCCTTATTTTTTCATGTTGTTCATGTATCTTCCCCTCTAGCAGTGCAGATCTGGGGTATTGCAGATTTCCTCCTATAGGTTTATAGTGGCCCTGTAGGTTTCCAAAACCTTTCTTTAAGGGAAGATCAATATTAGCAGTGCCCAGTTCAGACACTATGCAATCCTAGACAAATAGCCACTATGAGGACAATAACAATATTGTCATAATAAACAGAATGAGTTCAAATATTACCTTCGGTAAAACAAATAGATTTGCAATAATGTCTGCAGTTTCAAATGGAGGTCAAAGAGGATGCAGAGGAGTGTAGAATGTAACTGTTAATGGGATAAGGAAAGAATATACAGAAGTTCTAGATAATAGAAAGGGTGAGAGTGTAATCAAAAGAAATTGGACGTTAGTATGAAAAGAGGGAGAAAGAGACTGAGGGAACAGGTAAACAAAAGGAAAAGAGAGCAAGAAAAGTAAAGAAATAAAATCTTAAAAATTTTCAATAAGGAGAAAAAAGAAAATCTACAGTATAACAGTCATATAGTAATGAAACCTCCCAGAGTTCAGTAGCCTGATGCATGAGAGGTACCTGACAATGAGCTTCAAGGCTCCAGCAGGCATCTCAGAATGGGATTTGCCCCACCTAAAGATCGGAGCTAAGACTTCCATAATTATCCAAGATGGCCACTCTGGCTTCGAAATGTGTTGGCAAATGGGGAGCTGCCGCTCAGGATATGGACATGGTCAGCTGGATATCCTGGAGGCGGGGTGCGGTTGGTCAAGCAGGGGTCCTGGAGGTTGGGTGTGTTTGGTTTGGTTGCGGGGTCCTGGAGGCCATGTGCAATCAGTTGGTCTGGGGTCTCGGTGATAGGGTGCAGTCAGTTGGTCTGGGAGTCCTGGTGGCAGGGAGCAGCCAGTCAATGTGAGGGCCCCAGAGGCAGGGAGTGATGGGTCGGTCTGAGGGATCCTGGAGACAGGGCTCAGTCAGTCTTGCCAGGGTCCTATGGGGCCTTGCTGTTGTTTCAAAATGGCGACAGCCACGTGTAATCAAACCTGCATTTACTGTGACAGAGAATTTCCAGGCAACAGCAGGCAGCTGGTGCTTCACTGGTGGTAGGCAATCAGTTTGCTGACTGTTGTCCTATGATTAGGAGGTGAACCTCATGCGTTGGGTGATGGATAGATGCAAGGCAGGCCTCACTTTTGTTTTTTGACACGACTTGGTTTCTCCTTTATTTGGCTATTCCTTTAGGGTAGTTCCTCCCTTTCCTGATTTGCTTCTTTGTTTTTCATCTTTCCTCATGGAGTATTTTGCTGAGAATGTTCTGTAGTGCTGGCTTTCTTTTTGTAAATCTTTTAGCTTTTGTTTATCATGGAAGGATTTTATTTTGTCATTAAATCTGAAGGTAAGTTTTGCTGTTTATAAGATTCTTGGTTGGCATCCATTTTCTATCAGAGCTTGAAAAATGTCCCAGCCCCTTCTAGCTTTTAGGGTCTGGGTTGAAAAATTTGCTGATATCTGTATATCCCCCTGAATGTAATTTGATTTTTTTTTCTCACAGTCTTTAAAATTCTGTCTTTATTTTGTATGTTAGGTATTTTCATTATAATGTGTCTTGGTGTGGGTCTGTCGTAATTTTGTGTATTTGGAGTCCTACAAGCCTCTTGTACTTGATTTTCCACTTCTTCAGATTTGGGAAATTTTCTGATATTATTTCATTGACTAGATTGTTCATTCCTTTGGTTTGTTTCTCTAAGCCTTCCTGAATCCCAATAATTCTTAAATTTGGTCTTTTCATGGTATCCCATAATTCTTGTAGATTCTGTTCATGGTTTCTTACCATCTTCTTTGTTTGGTCAACTTTGTTTTCAGGATTAAATATTTTGTCTTCAACATCTAAGGTTCTGTCTTCCAGGTGTTCTATCCTATTAGTTATGCTTTCTATGGAGTTTTTAATTTGGTTTATTGTTTCCTTCATTTCAAGAATTTCTGTTTTTTTTTTTTCATTATCTGTAATTCTATATTGAAAAGATCTTTTGCTTCCCACATTTGCTCTTTTAACTGTTGATTGGTGCGATCATTCAAAGCCTGCATTTGCTCTTTCATCTCCTCCTTTGCTTTTCTAATAATTTTAATTATGTACATTCTGAACTCCCTTTCTGACATTTCTTCTGCCATGCTGTCATTGGGTTTTATTGATGTAGCATCTAGGTTTGTTTGGCATGTTTTCTTCCCTTGTTTTCTCATATTGGTCAGGTATCTACCCCTCTAGTAATGAAACTCTGAGATATTGCAGATTTCCTCTATTGACTTATAGTGTCCCTGTTGATTTCTAAAAACTCACCTCAGCCTTCAGTAGCCTAAAGTCTTGGAGGAACTTGATAATACAGTGCTCCACAAGGAAGCTGACTGTAGGGGTGGTGGCCTTCAGGTGGGGAATATTCCCTGCTAATGGGCAGAGGCACCTCCACTTGTTGACAGATGGTCAGTCAAAAGGGGTACTAGACTGTAGACTGGGGCATGGCTGGTCTGGGCCTGTATCTCTGGTTCTACCTCTGGTGGGAATGCCTCACCTGGCTGGGAAGACCCACCTGGTGGGAGTCTCGCTGGGTAGCTCTCCTCCAAGACGTTCCCTTCAGTCCAGAACTACTGCCTGAGCTGGGTAGCCCTCTTCTTCAATGTTCCCAGGGGTCTGGAACTATTGCCTGGGCTGGGGAGCCTGGTCCTGTGAGGGAGTCTCTCTGAGCAGCCCTCTTCTACAATGCTCCCGGTTGTCCAGGTTCACCACTCCTGCGGGGGAGTCTTGCTGGGCAACTCTACTCCACAAAGTTCCCTGTGTTCTGGGACTATCCCCATCTGGGGAGACTTTCCCAGTGGGAGAGACTCACCTAGTGGCTCTGAGTTGGTCCTGAGTCTCTCAATACCTCCTCTTCTTGAATCCTGAGTCCTGGAGCAACATGAAATGCAGTCATCCTCTAGTCTGCCATCTTTAAACTCATAACATGAAATTTAAGGTCAATGACAAAATAAAAAATAGAAGCTACTCTTACAGCTGGAGACTAAATAATATGATGAATGATGAATGGATAGTGGAAGAAATCAAGAATGAAATAAAATTACTTAAAGGTAAATGAAAATATCAATACAAAAATCAAAGTCTCTGAGACACTATTAAGACAGTGCTAAGCGGAAAGTTCATTGCACTGAGCTCATTTGTTAAAGGAATAAAAAGTCAATGAATAAATGACCTAACATTACATATCAAAGTCCTAGGAAAGGAGACAATCAACACCAAAAGAAGAAGGAAACAGGAAATACTTAAAACCAGGGCCGAAATCAATGAATTGAAATGAAAGAAATAATTCAAAACATTGACAATAGTTGCTTCTTTGAAAAAATAAATAAAATTGATAAACTCTTAGCTACACTAATGAAGAGAGACAGAAAACTCAAATTACTAAAATATGTGATGGAAAAGGAAATATGACAGACACTATTGAAATATTGAAGATAATTAGAAGATATTTTGAAAATTTATACTCTAATGAAATAGAAAATCTTAAAGACATTGACAAATTTCTAGAGACTTGAACTACCCAAAATGAATCAAGAGGACATACGCAATTTAAACAGATCAGAAAGAGAAGTACAGATATTTAGAAAGGCAAACCCATCAAAATAACTTCTCTACAGAAACTACAATCCAAGACAAAGTAGAATGAGACCTAAAATAGAATAGACCTAAAATAAAGCACTGCCAACATATATTACTGTATAAACCAGTTATCCTTTGTAAGCAAAGTAGAAAAAAATTTTCAAGATAAATATGAACAAAATGATAAAGGATCACTGAATCACTCCTGGAAAATATATTTAAGTTCTACACAGAGAATAGAGCATAATATATTACATTTAAAAATGATTGAAACATTAGAGATAAAAGAAAACAAAAATGAAAATATCACATGTATCTTTAAAATCACACTAAAAGTAAATGATCTCAAATTTCCAATTAAAAGACTATCCTAGAAGATTGGATAACAAACAAGACATAGTTTTATATTCTCTCCAAGAAACACACTTCAAAGCAGATTCTTTCACAGACTGAAAATAAAACAATTGCAAAATGTATTTTATGCAAAATGGAATCTGAAAATAAGCAGTAAAATCCATATTTATTATATAAGACAAAGAAGCTATTAAGCCAAAATTTGTCAGAAGACACAAAAGTCATTACACATTGACAAAAAGAAAAATACAAAAAGAAGACTGAATTTTGTAAATATGTATGCTCCAAAGTTGATGCACCTGATTTTGTAATATAAACATTATTTAAGGTAAAAGGAACTTCTTTATTCCAGCATAGTAATAGCACAGGTCCTCAATGTACCACTCACCAACACATAGTTCATCTGGTAACAAAATTTTAAAAAGTTAAACCACATTAAATATTAACATAAGTCAAAACTGTAATCTACAAAATATTCTATCCAATAAAAATTGAAGTAATTAATAATTGGATACCTTATTAATATGTACCTACTCCTGAAATATTTTTGAAACTTTATCCTACTTTAAACCATACAGCAAGTTTATCAAATGCAAAAATAACAGGTAATTTCTTGACTCTTTCATACTATAATGGAATGAAACTAAAAATCAATAAAAAAACAGAAATTATAAAATCACTTGGAGATTGAGCAATTCACTTTTGTACAATGAGTTTTTCACTGAAGAAAACAAGGAAGAAATTTTAAAATTTTGGAATGAAACATATATGAAAGAACATTACACTATGATCCATGGGATACAGTAAAGGAATTTCCAAGAGGTAATTTTATAGTTGAAGGTGCTTACATTAAAAACACAGTTTTTAATCAACTGGTTCATGGTACATCTTGACCTTAAAAAAATAAGAATGAATAAATCCTAAAACTAGGAAAGAGGAAAAAAGTTAATAAAGACTAGAATTGAAATTAATGAAATCGAAAAAATTTAAAAACAGAAAAGACCAGTGAAACAGCATGTTAAAATCAGTGTGCAGTGGGTGGAAAGCAAAATGGTAGACTACAGTAAAGCAGCATTTTTCTTAGCTTGGCTACCCAGAACTTAAACAGTGGGAATACTACATCTCTCTGAGGCTTAGAGTAAAAATTTTGTGAGACTGAAGGGGTAGTTTGCCCTAGTCAAACTAGAGACTGACTCATTAATTGGATCTAAAACAATGACGACAAAACAAACCTCTCCCCTGCAGTTTATCAATCTTCTGGAGAGAGTTAATCCAAGAGAAATCTTGAGACTACAGCATGGCAGAGCCTGCAAAAACTGGAAATCCAGACCTATGTGTTTGTAGCTAGATCTGTGTGGGCTTATCTGAGCCTAGTAAACCTGTGGAAAGTCAGAAATTGGGAATATTTTGCCCAGGGTTGTAGGAATTTCAAGTCAGTCAATGTACAGAAGAGTGAAAGTCCTTGAGTTGAGAAAACACTTCAGGACAAAACAGGTGCCCTATTTGAATGGCTTAGAGATACTCTGCAAGTCCTCTGTCTTTGAGGTCTGGAGACAATATCATATTATGAAAAACACTTGGTACTAGGGAACTCTGGGAAGCAAGCAAATTATGTGATCATGTTAGGTTGGAATTTGGGTGACTGCAGGGGGCAGAGCGGAGCAACTGAGACAAAGGGCAGCACGCCAAAAGGTGACTGATCAAGTGGCCTGGAAAATTCCACTGACCCTTAACATCCACCTGTTACTCAGCAGGACCCCCTCCCATTCCGGCCTATAAAATCCTGGGCAACCAGGGTCATGCATGATTTTCTCTGGGTCCCTACGTGATCTGTACCCGGGGATCTGGGAATTTTGCCCAAGAGCCAAATTCCAATAAAGCTTGCTTCCACCACTTTCTGTCTGATTTTATTTGGCTACTAACCATGCCCCTGAGCTTACAATCTGCACATGCACAAAGCTAACTCTACTATGTAAACTACTATAACTTTATATGGAATAGATAAATTGATAAACAGTTTAGATAAACTGAACTGGCTTTCCCATGGAAGCTACTCCTTGCTCTTCAACATCCTGTGTGCTTGCCTCTTTATTAACTCTCTCCTTATTAGCTGGACCTAATTAACTTTTATAGCTGGCTCCCTGAGCAGGTACCCCTCTGGATGTGTTGATGGGAGAAGGAAATAGCTTACTGCATGAAACAGGGTTTGATGACCATCACTCACTGGCTGGTTCCAATCCCACTGGTAAGCTAGGGGAATTCCCTGTCTAACAATGTCACAGTTGAACTTTCTTATTTGCTTCATAAGGTTAAACATATTGTAAATAGTGCTAATCTTCCTGCTTTGCTGTCTGAAATAAATTCTTGCTGTCTGTGGTATTTGGAGAGTGGGTCCTTAAGACCCAAAGATTGGGAAGACATAGGTAAAAATTTGCATGAGCAGCCAAGGGTTCCTATGTTACATGCTTGGTATTTGTGTCTAGATGCTATCTCAAAAATAGCCTTGACAAAGCCACAAACTTCTCTGGTAGTCTCTAAGACTGAAGTTTTTCTCAACCATCTCCTTGCATTTCTATTCCTTCCCCTCCTGTTTTCCTCCCTGAGTCCATTCTTCTTTTTCTGAATGTCTTAGGCAGGCAGATGCAGAAGGAGAAACACAGACCTTGTCTGTCTGCCCCATTTGATTAAACAATACTAATCAGCCAGAATATGAACAATTGCCTTTTGCTGTATTTAAAGAATTATGAAAGACAGTATGGGAGAGTGGAATTAATACTGATTTCACTCAATATGATAGAGGGGCTGGGAATGAGTTATGCCTTGGTTTCTAATCATTGGAAAGCATTGGTGAAAATGGTTACTTCTCCTGCCCCAAATACAGTGTTTTTATAAGAATACTCTGGTTTAGCCCATATTCAAGCTGAGGATAATCTCAAGGAAATGTTAATATTAATTATGATGACTTATAAGGCATGGGGCAAAGAGGGATGTTACAACAAAAAGCTCATTGCCCGCAGCCACTAGTGCCCAGATTAGAACCTTAATTTGTAAAGCATGGAGGAGGATCTCAGACACTCAGGATCCTTCCAGATCCTTTGCTGTAATTAGACAAGACTTGGGGTCCTTTTATTAATTTTGTTAACTGATTGACTAAAATTATTGAAAGACAAGCAGACAATTTGGAGACTGCCAATATTCTGACCAAAACCTGGCTTATGAAAATGCCAACCAAGATTGTAAGGAAGTAATGAAATCTGTTTACCATAAGGCGGATACTATGCTTTCTGATTTAATAAAGGCATGTCAGAATGTTGGTACTGAAACTCATAAAGTGGCTTTACTGACTACTGCTCTAAAGACCCCTGATAAACTTTGTTACATCTAAAAATCCTAGTCATCTTCAAAAGGATTGTAGGACAAAAGAAAGGCCATAAAAATGGCCCAATCAAAAATGTCCAATCTGATACAAAGGATTTCACTGGGTTAATCAATGCAGAACTAAAACAGACATGTCAGAAAATCCAATTACAGGTCACCTCTGACTCAGGGCTCAAGGAGGAGGAACCCCTTTCACCTGCAGATGCAGATGTCTCCTTCACAAAAGTTTATAAATCAAACAGAAGCTCCTTCCACAAATTCATTCATGCCACTAGAGAGAGTGCAGAAATAGATTTGATTACTACTTGAGGATGCTCAAATACATCTTCATGGGGAAGTTTGTAGAATCATTACCCAAATTCAAGGACCTCTACATAAAGTTACCTTTAGTTGAATTTTGCACCAACCCATTCCTTGTATTACTGCCCAAACAAAAGAGGGAATGCAGGATTTGGTTCCACTAGCAAGAAGCATGTTTACCTATTACTGAAAATAGACCAAAATTAACCCTTTGTTTAAATAAGCAGTCAATCACAGGGTTATTGGACACCAGTGTTGATGTTACAGTTATACATGTCTCAATGTGGCCTCATGCATGACCCTTACAAAGGGTCACCCCAGTTTGGGAAATAATAAACAGATGTGTAAAAGCTCTCTATGACTGTGATGCTCCACCTCTTCTAGCCCTCAGAATGTTATTAATTATGTTCAACTATACATTATGGCAGTTCCCTTTCCTTTATGGGGCAGAGACATCTTACCTAAGTTACAAATGTCTATGGAATCACCACTTTTTTAGGGAGCTCTGTGGATTTGACCACCTTGCCATTAAGATGGAAGTTCACTAATCCTGTCTGGTTAGAAAATGGCCATTGTCTAAGGAGAAGGTGGCAGCCAGAGAGCCCTCATTCAAGAACAGTTACAATTGGGACATACTTAACCTTCTACCAGTTCGTGGAGTACACCCATTTTCACCATAAAGAAGAAATCAGTCAACTCATCTATTATTGTTTGTGTTTCTTGATAATAGTCATTCTAATTGGAGTAACATAACATATTAGAATTGTTTTAATTTTCATTTTCATTTCTCTAATTAGTAGAGATGTTGAACACTTTTTTCATATACTTATTAATCACCTGTATATCTTCTGTAAAGTGTCTGTCAGGTTCCTTGGCCCATTTATTGATTGGGTTCTTTGTATTTTTGGTGTAAAATTTTGTAAGTTCTTTATAAATTTTGGAGATTAGAGCTCTATCTGAAGTGTGTGTGGAAAATATTTCCTCCAACTCTGCAGACTCTCTTTTGACATTATTGATTATATCCTTTGCTGAGAAAAATCTTTTTAGTTTGAATCCATCCCTTTTATTGATTCTTGCTTTGATTTCTTGTGCTTTGGGAGTCTTGTCACAAACAATAATAGATGCTGGTGTGGATGTGAGGGAAAAGGCACACTTTTACATTACCAGTGGAATTGAAAATTGGTGCAGTCACTCTGGAGAGCAGTATGGAGGTTCCTCAGGAAACTTGGAATGGACCCACCCTTTGACACAGTTATCCCACTCCTTGGTTTATACCCAAAGGACTTAAAAGTAACATACTTCAGTAACACACCACATCAGTGTTTATAGCAGCTCAATTCACAATATCTAGGAGCCAACCTAGATGCCCATCAACAGATGAATGGATAAAGAAACTGTGGTATATATACACAATGGAATATTATTTAGCCATAAAGAATAATATTATAGTATTTGCAGATAAATGGATAGAATTTGAGAATATTGTGCTAAGCGAAATGAGCCAAACCCAAAAAACCAAAGGCCAAATGTTTTCCCTGATAAGTTGATGATGATACAAATGATGGTGAGGGGTTAGGGTAGAGAGGAGAATGGAGAAACTTTTGATTACATAGAGGGAAATGAGAGGGAGGAGGGGGTGGGGATATGAAAGATGGGGGTGGCATGAGGCATACATCATTAACCCATGAACATGTATGATTACATTGTGCACAACCATAGAAATAAAAAGTTGTATCCCATTTGTGTACAATGAATCCAAATGCAGTCTGTAAAAATTAAAAATAAAAATAAAAATATTAGCACATTTAAAAAAAGAAGAAATCAGGGAAATGAAGATTATTACAAGATTTAAGAGAAATTAATAAATGTATACAATCTGTGGGTCCACTTCAGTGTGGATTGACTAACCCTAATCTAATTACTCATGATTTTTCCTTATATGTAATTGTCCTAAAAGACTGGGTTTTTTGTTTTTTATTGTTTTTGTTTTTGTGGTTTGTTTCTCACTCTCTCTCGCTTTCCTTATGATTGAGAAAAATTTGCCTTCACAGTTCCTATTTTCATTCATCATAAGCCTGCTGATAGATATCAAGGAAAGTTCTTCCTCAAGGTATATTAAATAGCCCCACTTTATGTCAACATTTTGTAAAGAAGGCTCGTCAGCCTTCCTAACAATTATTCCCACTTATTCTTGTTTATCATTGTATGGATGATATTTTGATTGCTGGGCCAATAATTACAGAGGGTACTTTAACTAAATTACAACACATTTTATCACAATCTGGCTTCCATGTGGCCACAGAAAAAAATTTAACAACACCCTATTAACTATTTAGGACATAAGACATTCCAACATTATTCAATTCCTCATATTCCAAAATTGACTCCCTCCCAAGGTTTCCTTAGTTCATTTACAGTAATTTTTAGGACATTTAAATGGGACTGAACCATGTATTTCTTTAACTACTGATATGCTGCCACCGTTTTTTCAGCTGTTGAAAAAGCAACATAATTCCATCATTTTTTTCCAGTTAACTCCTGCACTGACTACAGCTCTTCAGCATGTTAATGAGAAGTTCTGTATGTTGGCATTTTAATGATGATGTACCTTGACGTAGATTTGTTTTAATTTTATGTATTTGGAGTCCTGTGAGTCTGCATTTTATTTTACATTTCATTAAGGTCTCAGAAATTTTCTGATATTATTTTATTGAAAAGATTTTACATCCCTTTGGTTTGTATCTCAGAGACTTCATGTATCTTTATTAACATTAAATTTGGTCTTTTCATGTTTTTCCATGCTTCTTCAAATTTCTGTTCATGTTCTCTTCACATCTTTTCTCCATAGCCAAATTTATTTACCAGATTATGAATTTTGTCTTTGTTAAACTTATCTTCCAGTTGTATAGTCTGCTGGTGAGGCTTTCCATTGAGGTTTTAATTTGGTTTATTGATTCCTTCATTTTAAGCATTTCTGATTTATTCTTCTGGATTTCTATTTTTTATTTAAATAATCTTTAAATTGTTATATTTTCTCTCTGATTTTACTCCTTATATTGTATTTTACCTTGCATATCAGTTTAATCATAAACTTTCTAAATTTCTTCTTCAACATTTCCTCCACTATAAGGCCATTGAATTCTGTTAATGATATTTTTTGGTTTGTTTGGGATGATTTGCTTTTCTTTTTCATGTTGTTTATATGTCTACCTATTTATTAGAATCTGAGGTGTCAGAGTTTTTACCTTGTGGATTTTTAGTGATTCTGGAAATAGCTAAACCTCACATTTTGGGGGGAGACAAATAAAAACAACAACAAATGCAATCAATATTCATCATTAAACTAAACATATTTTCTACTTCAGCATCCACAATATTAACTTGCACTAAAAATAGATATGGCATAGCAAGCAAATGCCAACAGTAGAGATATTATGTTTACAAAAGAGTTTGCTATTTTAAGTAGATGCAGGGGAAGAAGGCATGAGGAGATGTGAGATGTAATAACTGAGAAGATGAAAGATGGTAATAGTAAAGAGTGAAAGGGTGAAAGGGAAAAGAATAGAATTGGTCTTTTCATGAAAGAAGGAAGGAAGAGAATCAAGGGAAATAGAACAGTCTATGACAACAACTACCAATAAAACCAGTATAAAACAAAAGTATGCTAATCAAAACCATAGTTCTCAAGAGACAGAGTCAAGAAAATACCTTCAAGAAATGCTAGAAAGAATAACTCAAGAATGAAATAAAAAAAACTTATTAATGAGAATACCAATAAAACATATCAAATATTTGAACACTATGGAGGAGTGCTAAGAGTAAAGTTCATTGAGTTGATCTCATTCATTAAAATAATAAAAGTCAATGAATAAATGACCTATCATTACATCTCAAAGTCCTGGAAAAGGTGGAAAAATCAACATCAAAATAGTAGGAGACAGATAATATTTAAAATCAGAACTGAAGTCAATGAAATTGAAACAAAGGAAACAATTCAAAACATTGACATAGCAAAACCTTGGTTCTTCAAAAAAAATAATAATAAAATTGATAAATCCCTAGCCATACTAATGAAGAGAGAGAAAACTCAAATTATTGAAATATGTGATAAAAAGGAAATATCACAAGACACTAATGAAATAACAGAAGATAATTAGAAATTATTTTGAAAATTTATATTCAAATAAATAGAAAATTTTGAAGACATTGACAAATTTCTAGAGACATATGAACTACTCAAACTGAATCAGGAGAACATACAAGATTTCAACAGATCAGTTTTCAAGAAAAAGCATTTAACAGCACCCATTTATGTTCAAAACACTAGATAAACTATGGATTCTAGAAACAGATCTCAACATTGTAAAAGCTACATATGCTAAACCCAAACCAACATCATTTTACATGGAGAAAAGCTGAAAGCATTCTCTCTAAAAACTGAAACAAGTATGCCCTCTTTCACCACTTCTGTTTAATATTATTCTTGAAACTCTATAGTCAGAGCAATTAAACACAAGAAAGAAGTTAAAGGGACATAAATAGGAAAAGGACTTGAACTATCATTATTTGATTATGACATGATTCTATGTTTAGAAGATCCAAAAAAATTCCACCAGGAAACTTCTAGAACTGATATGAATATGTGAAGTAGTGGGATATAAAACCAACATCTACAAATCAAACATGTTCCTATATATCCATGATGAATCTACTGAAAAAGAATTAAGGAAAACTATCCTATTCAAAATAATCTCAATAAAATAAAATAAAATATAAAATGAAATACTTGGAACTCAATCTAACAAAAGAGGTGAAAGTCCTCTACAATGAAAACTACAGATCACTAAAAAGGAAATTGAATAGGAACTTAGAAGATGGAGAGAACTCCAATGCTCCTGGAAAGCAGAATTATTATTGTCAAAATGATTTTACTACTAGAGTGTTACCCAGATTTAATGCAATTTCTATTAAAATCCCAATGAAATTCTTCATAGAATAGAAAAAGCAATCATGAAATTTATTTGACATATGAGATCCAGAATAGCTAAAACAATCCTTAGCAAGAAGAGTGAAGTAGGAGGCATCATGATACCAGACTTTTAAACTATACTATAGAGCCATAGTAACAAAAATGGCATGGTATTGGCATCAAAAGAGACATGAAGACCAATGGTACAAAATAGAAGTCAGAGAAAGTCCCACATAAATGCAGTTATCTCATACTGGACACAGGTGCCAAAAACATTCACTGGAGAAAAACATACCTTCTTCAAAAATGAGAAAATTTGAAACCACATTTAACAAAGTAAAAATAAACCTCTGTCTTTCACCCTGCACAGAATTCAACTCAAAGTGGATCAAAGACTTAGGCACTGCTAGAAGAAAAAGTAGACCTAAATCTTCACCTTGTCAGCCTAGGATCTAACTTCCTTAACAATTCTCCTAAGATGCAAGAGTAAATTCAAGAATCAATAAAGGGGATGTAGTTAAACTTCTTATCAAAGGAAACAATCAGTAATGTGAAGAAAGAGCCTACAGAATGGGAGAAAATCTTTACTACAGGCACCTCAGATAAAGCACTGTTAAGGATATATAAAGAACTCAAAAAACTTAACAGCCTGAAACCAAATAACCCAATAAATAAGTGGCCAAAGGAACTGAACAGACACTTCACAGAAGAAATATAATCAATCAACAAACATATATTTAAAAATAGTTCCACCTCTCTAGCAATTAGAGAGATATAGATCAAAACTACTCTAAGATTTCATGTCATGTCAGTCATAATAGCAATTATCAAGAATATGAGTAATGAAGAATGTTGTTGAGAATATGGGGGAAATGTACACTCATACATTGCTGATGGGACTGCAAATTGGTGCAACTATTATGGAAAGCAGTGTGGAGATTCCTCAGAATACTTAGAATGGTGACCCAGTTATCACACGCCTTTGTTTATACCCGAAAAATTTAAGATCAGCATATTATAGTGATGGAGCCACATCAATGTTCATAGCAGTTCAATTCACAATAACTAAACTATGGAACCAACTTAGGTGTCCTTCAACAGATGACTGGATAAAAGAGATGTGATATATATATATATATATATATATATATATATATATAGAGAGAGAGAGAGAGAGAGAGAGAGAGAGAGAGAGAGAGAGAGAGAATGGAATATTATTTAAGACTGGAATATTACTCAGTCTTAAAGAAGAATGAAATGATGGCATTTGCTGGTACATGGAGGAAGAATATCATTCTGAGTGAAATAAGCCAAACCCAAAAAACCAAAGGCCTAATGTTTTCTCTGATATGTAAATGCTAATTCACAATGGGGGATGGTGGATAGGGAAGAATAGTTACTCTGGTTTAGGCAGAGAGGAGTAACAGGAGAGGAGGGGCTAGGAGGGATAATAGAATGAATTTGACATTATTAGCCTATGTTCATATATGGTTAATTGACAAGTGTAACTCTACATCTTTTACAACCAGAATAAGGAGATGTTATACTCCATTTTGTATACTATGTCAAAGTACATTCTACTGCCATGTATAACTAAGTAGAACAACAACAACGAGTGCTAAAAATAAAAAGGAAGACAAATATTTTATGTGAAAATGTCAATGAACCATTGAGCACAAAAAGTTTTTAAGGAATTGTTTCCATTGTAACCTGTCAAAATATTGTCTATAACATAATATGTTTGTTGTCAGTTTAAGATTGTTTTTCTTTTTCTTTTTTCCTTGAGAAATGTATTGTGCACAAGAATACTAGTTGGTAGCAGTCAACCATTTCCTTTTTTTGCTTATTTCTTTTTGCTTTTGCTTATTACTTAGCCACAAAGCAGAGTGAAATGCTGTCATTTGCAGGAAATTGGATGAATCTAGAGGCTACTATGTTCAGTGAAATAAGCTAGATGCAGAAAGATAAGTATCAAATGTTCTAACTTTAATATGGAAGTTTAAAATATCACCATGGAAGAATAATGATTACTACAGATTGAGAAGGTGGGGATGGAAAAGGGGAGTTTGAGTTTTATCAGTGTATATCATAAGAATATTTGGAAATATCACAGTGTATCACAAAATACATAAAATTAATGATTATTAGGGAAAAAACTTCCAGGTAGGCAATGATCCTTGCCAAATTTATTTCAAATGTCTATTTCATCTACCAATTTAACTCTGATCAGGATAACTAAACATTTACGTATTTTAATATACATTTTAAAACTATGTAAAATGCAATTGTGTGTATGTATGAAAATTACAGTGACTGTCACTAGATTTTATAATTAATATGTGTCAATAATTAAAATTAATCTGTGATAGAAGTAATCAGTTTATGAATTATATCTAAACAAATTTAAAAGCAAATTTGGAGCTTCCTTATCAAAAACTAGAATTTTTATTTGTTGTTTTTAGAAATAAATGACAATAGAGTGTGTTTTGATATATTTTACATATATAGAGTACGACTCACTCTTACTAGGATCTTATTCTTCTTGTTTTACATGATGTGGTTATGTATTTTTTTTTATGAACAAAGGAAATTTAGCTGCAATTAATTCTACTTCTTTCCTATTTCCATTACCCCTTCCTTCTCCTAATTCCCCAACTGTCCAAACAAATAAATATCTATAGTCCCTTCCCTACTCTATCTTGTTGTATGTTAGCATCCATATATCAGAGAGAATATTTGGACCTTGGTTTTGGGGGGACTGGCCTATTTTACTTAGCATATTTTTCAATTCTTTCCATTTACTGGCAATGCCATAATTTCATTCTTCTTTAAGGCTGAGTAATATTCCATTGTGTATATATACCACATATTCTTTATCATTTGTTCTTTGGAAGGCACCTAAATTGGTTCTGTAGCTTTTCAATTGTGAATTGAGCTGCTATAATTATTAATGGGGCTGGATCACTACAATATGCTGATTTTAAGTATGAACTAAGGAGTGGGTTACCTGGGTCAAGTGATTGTTCCATTCCAACTTTTCTGAGGAATCTCCACACTGCTTCCCAGAGTGGTTGAACTGAATTGATGTCTCATTAGCAATGTATTGACACTTCTTATTGTTACTTGTATTCTTGATAATTGTCATTCAGACTGGAGTGAGATGTAATGTAAATATAGTTTTAATTTTTATTACTCTGTTTACTAGAGATGCTGAACTTTTTTGCATATGAATTCTCATATATCTTTATTTCATATATTAAAAATCTAGAAATTATCCAAATTTTTATAAACTGGCGAGTTAATAAACACTTCATGGTAGATATAAAATAAATATTACTCAGAAATTATCAGGAATAAACTAGTGATGCTTTCAATAATGTGAGTAAGTCTTAGGAGGATTATGGTAAGTAAATGAAGCCAGGTCAAAAAGTGCACAAGCTTTATGGGTTTTTTATATGAAGTTCAAGGATAGGTAAAACTTACAAATAGTGATATAATGCACCTTAGTGGTTGCCTAGTTCCAAAAGAGTAGGAACAACTGCTGGGAGAGGGGGTTAGCAGAGAAAATTTGAACCACATAAGTGTTTCATATCTTTGTTGGATGATAATTATACAGGTTTATGTTTGTCAAAATGCTTTGAACAATACACTTAAAATGAGGGTATTATACTTTATAAAAATTACACTTGAATGAAGTTAATTTTAAAATACACCATTTTCTGTGTTTAAATCCTTACTCTATAGGGAGGACCAGACTTTATTTATTTATTTATTTTTTGAACTCTCATTGTACATATGTGAGTGTGTACATATGTTTGCATATATATAAATTGTATATTTATAATGGTATGTTAATTTATTTAGTCAGTTGTATTCTTTCCTATTTATAGCCTAACTTACTTCACAAAATTTAATTGTGTATATTTTCTTGTTTAGTGTTTTTTAAAATTTGTTTTACCTATTTGTTTTACTGTCAGTTATAACTGACAGTAGAATGCATTTTGATACATCATACATAATGGAGTATAATTTCTCATTCTTCTGCTTTTCATATATTTGTTGACCATTTATATTTCTTCTTCTGTGAAGTATCTGTTTAGTTCTTTTGCCCATTTATTAATTGTTATTGCTTTTTTTTTTTGGTGTTAAAGTTCTTGAGTTCTTTATATATTCTGGAGATTAATGCTCTATGTGAGGTGCTGTGGTAAAGATTTTCTCCCATTCTGTAAGCTCTCTTTTCATATTCTTTTTTCCTTTGCTTTGAGTAAGTTTTTAGGTTTGATACTTTCTCATTTAGTGATTCTTGATTTTATTTCTTTATGCTCAAATAGTCTTGTTGGGGAAGTCAGTTCCTGAGCCAAATGATGGAGTAGTAAGCCTGTATTTTCTTCTAGTAGGTTCAGGGTCTCTGGTCTAATGCCTACATCTTTGATTCACTTTAAGTTTATTTTTGCATGGGGTGAGAGAAAAGGGTTAAATTTTATTCTACATATATAGATTTCCTGTTTTCCCAGCACTACTTGTTGAAAAGTCTATCTTCTCTCCAATGTATGTTTACGGCACCTTTGTCTAGTAGGAGATAACTACATTTATGTGGCTTTGTCTCCATGTCTTCTGTTCCATTAGTCTTCATGCCTGTTTTGATGCCAATGCCATGCTATATTTGTTATTATAGCTCTGTAGTATACAAATATGAAAAAGAGCTCAAATTATTCCTATTTTCCAATGACATGATTCTATATTAATAAGACTCAAAAAACTCCACAAGAAAACTTCTATAACTCATAAATTAATTCATCAAAGTATAAGGATATACATTTAACACCCATAAATCAATTGTTTTTCTATACATCAATGAGGTATCAGCTAGAAAAGAAACTAGAAAAACCATCCCATTCATAACCTTAAAAATTAAAATATTTGGGAATAAAAGAGGTGAAACCAAAAGAGGTGAAACACCTCTACCATGAAAACTACAGATCATTTAAAAAAGAAATTAGAAAAGACCTTTGAAGTTCAAAAGCTGTCCCATGTTCTCAGGTAGGCAAAATTAATATTGTCAAAATGACCTTACTATCAAAAGCACTATACAGATTTAATGCAATTCCTATCAAAATTCCAATGACATTTTTCATAGAAATAGAAAAGACACTCATGAAATTCATTTGGAAAAATAAGAGGCCCAGGATATCCAAAACAATTCTTAGAAGAGTGAAGAAAGAGGCTTCACACAACCAGACCTCAAACTACACCACATAGCTATAGTAATAAAAATGTCATGGTATTGGAAACAAAACAGACATTAAGACCAATGGAACAGAATAGAAGATACAGAGACAAACCCACATAAATAAAGTTATCTCATTCTGGACAAAGACACCATAAACATACATAAGATAGAGAGATCCTCTTCAACAAATGGCACTGGGAAAACTGGAAATCCATATGTTGTTGAAATGAATCCCTTGTGTATGCTTCACTGACACTGTGAACTCATTCAATCTTCTAATTTGAAAAATAATTTTCTCTTAAATTTTAATTATCATAAAATATCAATACACTTTAATGAATAATAATTGACACTGAGGTTTGAACAAAAATTATGATTTGGTTTAGACTGATGAAGGATTCTCTCAGAATTGAGAAGAATGGCACTCAGAGCAAGCTTGATATATCAGAAGTTCAATGAGTAGAACTTGCTGTTGGGCAAAAGTTATGTGGTAAAAGACTGGAATTAAAAAGAAATACTTAATACAAAAAAACCTCAACACCAAGAATACAATTAAATAATCCAATCAACAAATGGGCTAAGGAAATGAACACACACTTCACAGAAGAGATGTATAAGCAATCAACAAACATATGGAAAAGTGTTCAACATCTCTAGTAATAAGAGAAATGCAAATCAAAACCACCCTACGATTCCATCTCACCCCAATTAGAATGGCAATTATCAAGAATACAAGCAACAACAGGTATTGGCGAGGATGTGGGGGAAAAGGTACACTCATACATTGCTGGTGGGGCTGCAAATTAGTGCAGGCACTCTGGAAAGCAGTGTGGAGACTCCTTAGAAAACTTGGAATGGAACCACCATTTGACCCAGCTATCCCACTCCTTGGCCTAAACCCAAAGGACTTAAAATCAGCATACTACAGTGATGCAGCCACATCAATGTTCATAGTTGCTCAATTCACAATAGCCAGATTGTGGAACCAACCTAGATGCCCTTCAATTGATGAATGGATAAAGAAACTGTGGTATATTTATACGATGGAATATTACTCAGCCATAATGATAAAATTATGGCATTTGCAGGCAAATGGATGAAATTGGAGAATATCATGCTAAGTGAGATAAGCCAATCTCAAAAAATCAAAGGAAGTATGATCTCACTGATAAGCAGATAATGACACATAATTGGGGGGAGGGGGCAAGAGGGAGGGAGGAGGAACTGTATAGAGGGAAAATATGGGTGGGAGGGGTGGGGGGAAGGGAAAAAATAACAGAATGAATCAAACACCATTACCCTATGTAAATGTATGATTACACAAATGGTATGCCTTTATTCCATGTACAGAGAATCAACATGTATCCCATTTGTTTACAATAAAAATCAAAAAATACTTAAAAAATGGAAGTATATTAAAAAGAATATGCATCATACAACCATATGTAGAAATTTAATACAGTCCCATTTTCAAACATTAATAAAAATTCTCATTTGTATATTTAAGATTATTCAGTTTTGCTAATAATATTTCCAGGGCATTTCCTAGCATTGTTTTTAGGGGCTGTTGTTATACTATAAGTTTACTGACATGCTGATAATGTTCTTAAAATCATAAATGCTTCTTGTTCTAAGTGACTTGTTTATTGAAATATTTGACCCAAAATCTAATCATCAAATTACCAAAACTGAAAATGGATAAAATACTTCATTTTATATCCTAAAATATTTAAAAGATACTTGAGGTATAGGAGTGAAACTTAATACTACTGGATTTGGCAACAATTTCTTGGATATGATACCAAAGATATAGATGATAAAGAAAAGATATGTAAAGATATGAAAAGATATGTATCAGAATTTAAACTTTTGTACATCAACATACATTTTTCAAGTAAGCAAAACCACTTAAAAATTGGAGAAAATATTTGTAAATTGCTTATGTAATAAGAGTTTAGCATTCCTTCATAACTAAACAACTGAAAACAATTTCTTTAAAAATGAATGAATTCATATGCTTTTCCAAGGAAAAGATACTCATAACCAAAAAGCACATTAGTTAATGATGTGATTAAACATTAGAGAGATGCAAATCAAAACAAAATATATATATATCATTTCACATACACTATGAATGGAAAATAGCAAAGGTTGGCAATGTGTGGAAAATTTGTTTCCTCATTCTTTTTTTGTTGTGTCCTCATTCCTTGCTGTGATAAAATGAAACTATGCAACTGCTGTTAAAAAAAAACAAAACTTGGAAATTAAAAAGTTAAAGAACTACCACTTAACTCAACAACTGCACTCTCAAATATACCTAAAAGGACTGAAAAAAAATCTATCACTTATTCATTTATTGAAATTTTAGTCACAGTAGCTAAATGTAAAAACAACTCGTGTTCATCAACAAATGAGTGTATGACAAAATGTAGTGTATGCAAATATATAAACAATAGAACTTATTAAAATGTTAAGGATTGATATGTGATATAATGTGGAGGAACATCACAATCATTATGATAAGGAAAATAATATAGACACAGAGGTAATATGTATATTTTGTTTTTTCTACTTTTCTCCATTTTTATTCACAATGACCTATTCTCTTATAACGCTTCATTCTTTAAAAAATTACAGTCTCTCTCATTTTCTGTTTTTATTCATTTTTTTCTCTCAAAATACTATGTTCTTGGGGGTGGGTTTATGGTTCAGTGGTAGAGTACTTGCCTAGCACATGTGAGGTACTGGATTTAATCCTCAGTGCCACATAAAAATAAACAAAATAATGGTATTGTGTCCATCTGCAACTAACAAAATGTTTTTTTTTTTAAAGTACTATATTTTCTTTGCAATTAAGTTATCATCCAACAATTCCCTTATCTATCACACTTTTTTGTTCCATTATTCTCTGTTAGGCCAGATGTTAGGCCAGATGTTAGGGGCAGTTTTGGTTCATGGATAACTCCCAGAAAAAACGCTCCGCAGTCACAGGTCCCACACGAGGAACTTTTTATTTTATGTGGACAAATCGTGCCCAATCAGGGGAAAGGGGAAAGGAAAAGAAGAAAATGGCGCAGGGTTTCTTTTTAGTTATGGGAATTTCACCGGCTGGGATGAACCAATCGCGGAAGAGAATTATTACAGACTGACTGATGGACAAATGACATATTTGAACGTAATGTGGGAGGCAGGAAGGTTACGGCAATGTAAGCCGGAAATTCCTGTAATGGGAGAGGCGGGCATAACGCAGATTCACAGGTGGGTTGGGAGGCCAGATTCCGTTCATTCTCTATTTCCCCATATTTATTTACCCACAATTTATATTTCATCCACAATTCATTTTTCCCCACATTCCCTGTTTTCCCATAATTTTCTCTTTGGTCTCATAAATTCCATATTTCTCCCATAATTTCAGATTCTTTCCACAATTTTCTTCTAACAATACTAAATTCCTTCACAATTTCACGTCACCACAATTTCTATTTTAGCCATAGCTTCCTTTCTCATAACTCCCATACATTTTCCAATTTTGTGTTCTACCTCAAGATTATTAATTTCACTTGCCTTTCTTACAACACTGACCATAAACTTCAAAAAGTTTTCTAAATTCTGAAAAGTTAAATACAAGTTCCTTAGACACAACTTAAGTCAGTGTTCTATGGAGTCTGTGTAGCATTTACCAAGTGTGTAATCCAAGTATACATATCAATGTCAAGAATGAGACTTACTTTTGGAAATAAATGCCACTTTTTATGCAATTTAATGCCAATAAAATTATAATAGTATACAGATATTATAATTTTAACATTCTCATTACCACTGCAATTACTTCTTCAAGTGTATTCTTAAGTGAAAAAATTTTTAAAAATTAAATTTAGTAGAGATTATTTTAGGAAACAACATTCATGAGTTTGGAAGCAGAATCAGAAGAGGCTCAGATAACTCCATCCTGCAATATGGGCAGCAAGTACGTAAAAAGGAAGACACAATTCTCTCTAAAAGGTATCTTTGGAAAGAATGCTCCTTATACCTTCTGTAGCATGAAATTAATTTGCAGACATAAAAGAAATTTACATAGAAAAATAGTGTTATAACTGTGTGTTTTTTTGAGCAACAGTCTAATGAAACATTTTCCTTTCTTCACTTGCCACCTGTTATTGACTATAGTTTGATGACTGTAATTGATGAAGACTTAGGACATTTACTCCAAAATATACCTTTCATTAGGTTCTAATTGTTTCAGGTTGTCACATTCTAAATAGGTGCTACGTTTAGTCTATTTAGGGCCTCAAGGTATGGTGTCAGCTTTTGGTTAAATTTAATTTAATTATTTTCTCTTCTTTAGCCTCTCAGTTTTCAGGAATTGACCAAAACCTTGGGAACTGATGACACCTTTCACTACCATAATAAATGATGCTTTATTCTTTTCAGGTTTTTATTGTTCTAAGCAGTGAGGCTACTTTACAATAATTGCTAACTATGTGGAAACATGTAAGACTTGCAAAGATTTGCTCTATCAAGAAGACTATCATGATTTCTACAGGGAGGGAAACTATAGATGACCTAACACAAAGCCCCATGAGTCAAACCAATCAAAATAAAATTTACTAAAAATTAGCCAGAAAGGAAATTTTTTTATCCAACTAATGTGTTGAGTTTTTGAAATTGTTTACCATATTGAATATATTTTATCTAAGTACAGTATTCATTATACATATTTCTCCCTATTTAGACCAAAAATAAGTCCAGAATAATCCTGTTTTTTGAAACAATTTTAGAAAGATAAATTTAAAAAAATATTTTTAGGAAATTATAAACTTTGCAGTACATTTTGTTACAGTAGATAGATTTTTCAAACTAATATTTTATAATTTATTAGCACTTTAATATTTAATCCAGCTAACTCTCTTCCTTATATTAGAAATTATAACAAAAGAAAGAAAATCGTTATTTGATCTCTACTAATTGATCACTAGGCAGCCTTTTGGATTTTAATTTTAAAAAGAATTGTTCTTGTTAGTTGTACATGACAATAGAGGTATAATTTCTCATTTTTCTGATTGTACTATTTTGGGATCTTGAGACAGACTTCTAATCATAATTTACTTTTATGCTAAGACAGGTATAAAAAACAGTCTATCAAATGACAACCATTTATACAGAGTCATATGTTCCTCGAATTTCTCTTTATCCTACAATAAAAATTAAGAAGTGTAGAGCATGGCCCACTTTCAAAGAGATTAGAGAGTGTCAGTGATTCTTAAAAAAATTCTTACCACATGCACCTCAGATAGGATATATAAAGAACTCAAAAAACTTACACATACATGCACACAGACACAAAAAATAATGCAATCTATAAATGGGCTAAGGAACTGAACAGACACTTCCCAGAAGATATACAATTGATCAAAAATATATGGAAAAATGTTTAACATCTCTAGCAACTAGAGAAATGCAAATTTAAACTACCCTATGATTTTATTCATTCCAATCAGAATGGCAATTATCAAGAATACAAACAACAACAAATGTTGGCAAGTATGTGGAGGAGAAGGTACACTCACATATTGCTGGTGGGAGTGCAAACTCGTACAACCAATACAGTATGGAGATTCCTCAGAAAACTTGGAATGGAACCACCATTTTATCCAGTTATCCCACTCCTTAGCTTATACCCAAGGACTTTAAATAAAACTACCTCAGTGACACAGCCACATTAATTCACAATAGCTCAATCCACAATAGCTAAACTATGAAACCAACCCAGATGCATTTCAGCAGATGAATGGATAAAGAAAATGTGATATATACAGAAGATGAAGTATTACTCAGTTTTAAAGAATGAAATTCTGCCATTTGCTGGTAAATGCATGGAGTTAGAGAATACCATGGTAATTGAAATAAACCAAACCCAAAAAACCAAAGGTTGAATGTTTTATATTCATATGTTAATTTACAATAGTGGGGGGAATAGGGAAGAATAGAAGTAGCCTTCTGACAAATAGACCATATTATTGTGTAAGTTAATTTTTAAATGTAACAAAATCTCAATGAAAAGAGTTTTAAGCTATATCTCCTGATGCTAAATTTAGTGAAAAAAAAAAAAAAATAAATAAGAAAAGAAGTAGGACCAGCACTAAAACACAGTAAACCTTTTTAAAAAGTCTAAATAATTTAAGAGTATCATACTCTTTTATTAGCAAAACAGAATGCCCAGATGTAAATACACTCAGATATTATAGAAATTGAATGTATAAAGAGGACATTATCTCAAGTCACTGCGGGGAAAAAGTGGTCAATAAATGTTGTAGGGCTAAGTAAAGTAATATCCCTGCCTTATATCATATACCATGATAAAGTCCATCTGTACCAAAGATATTTTTTAAATAACACAATTAAATAATAAGAAGACAACTTGAAAATTTTTCTTTACAAATATGGAGTTAGCAAGAACTATTCAACCTTCCATGACTCAAAATCCCCAAGTTATAAATTATTTTACTGGTACTTATTGTTACATAAAATCAATTTGTTTATGGAAAGAAGGATTATTAACAAACTTTCTTAAAAGATAATTAAAGGAAACATTTACTATAGTTAGAGCTATACTTTCTAACATGTAAATTGACAAAATCCTAACCCTTTCAAAACAGAGAAAAAGGAAAAAAAATTGCTATTAATAAACAATAAGGTAGTTAACTTCACTCATTAAAAAGAGAAATATAAATTAAAACTGTGGATGAAAGACCATTTTCTCTCTCCCCATTGGCATAAATTCAAAGTTCACTGTTGATAGGACTCTGAAGGGGAAAGTATTTTCTCATGCATGACATGCATGACAGTGTGTGCTAAAGTTGCACATAATTATTGTGTTGTGATCTATTTGATTCCTGAAATTGAGAAGGATTTGTTTGATGTATTTGAATGCACCATTGTTTGGGGCATAAATGTTTATGATCATTTTGTCTTCCTTATTTATGGTTCCCTTAAGCAACATGAAAGGTCCTTATTTATCCCTTCTGACTAACTTTGACTGGAAGTCCACTTGATCTAATATAAGGATGGAAACCCCCACTTTTTTACTGAGTTTGTGTGTGTGGTATGTTTTTTCCCATACATTCACCTTTAGTCTCTGCATATCTTTTTCTATGAGAGGAGTCTCTTGAAGGAAGCATATTGTTGGGTCTTTCTTTTTAATCCAATCTGCCAGTTATGTCTTTTGATTGATGAGTTTAGACCATTAACATTCAGGATTATTATTAAAATATGATTTGCATTCCCAGTCATTTTGGCTTATTTTTGGTTTTAACTTGACTTGGTTTCTCCTTTGATTGACTTTTCTTTTAGGTAGTTCCTCCCTTTCCAGATCTTCATTATTATTTTTTATTTCCTCCTCATAGAATATTTTGCTGAGAATGTTCTGTAGCGCAGGTTTTCTTTTTGTAAATTCTTTCAAACTTTCATTTATCATGGATAATGTGGGCTGGCAGGGAGTCAAAGGGTGTGCTTGGTATGCCTGGAGAAAAACAGGAAGCTTTTAAAATTGGCTACATATATCCTTGAGCTCGTGATTGCTTGACCTTTAACAGGATTGGGTGGACATATCTGATGGAAATTGCTTATGCATGAGGCTGCTTATATATTGAGGGTGAGACTGCTTTTGGGGGGTTGTTGTTGTTGGGATCTGAATAAAGAAGAAGCTGCTTCATGACAATCTGAGGTGTACGCGTCTTTATGTACCACTGGACGGCAACAGATAGTTTTTATTTATCATCATATCTGAAGGTCAGTTTGGTTCAACATAAGATTTTTGGTTGGCATCCATTTTCTTTCAAAGCTGGTATGTGTTGTCTTGACTGAGAAACCTGCTGATTTCCATATTGGTTTCCCAATATATGTAATCTCATACTTTTCTCTTGCAGTCTTTTAAGAGTCTATCTATATTTTTTATGCTGGGCATTTTCATTATAATGTGCCTTGGTGTGGATCTGTGATGATTTTGTGCATTTGGTGTTCTGTAAGCCTCTTGTACTTGATTTTCCATTTCATTCTTCAGATTTGTGAAATTTTCTGATATTATTTCATTGAATAGGTTGTTCATTCCTTTGGTTTGAATCTCTGTGCCTTCCTCAATCCCAATAATTCTTAAGTTTGGTATTTTCATGTTATCCCATAATTCTTGTAGATTCTGTTCATGATTTCTTACCATCTTCTCTGTTTTGGCAACTTTATTTTGAAGATTAAATATTTTGTCTTCATTGTCTGAGGTTCTGTTCTCCTAGTGATCTAGTCTGTTGGCGATGTTTTCTAATTAGTTTTTAATTTGGTTTATTGTTTCCTTCATTTCAAAGGTTTCTGTTTGTTTTTATCAGAATTTCTATCTCTATCTCAATAAATTTATTGAAGTAATCTTTTGCTTCCTGCATTTGATCTTTTAACTGTTTTGTTGTCTGCATGTGCTCTCCAATATCATACTTTACTTCACTGATCATTTAAATTATGTACATTCTGAACTCTTTTTCTGTCACTTCTACTACTATGCTGTCCATGAATTCTATTAACATAACATCTTTGGGGCTTTTTCTTCCCTTGTTTTTTCATTTTATTTGTGTATCTTCCACTCTAGCAGTGTGGATCCAAGGTGTTGCACTCTAGGTGGAGGTTTCCAATATCTCCCCCTTATGAGGGAGATCAATATTAGCAAGCACATAATACAAACAATATGCAGTACTTTATTTAAGAAGACTGAATATGAAGTGTTGTTAACAGTATTGTCATAAGAAACAGATATAATGAGTTCCATTATTATCTATAGCATAAGTAATAGTTTTGCAATAAGGTCTACAATTTCTAATTGTGAACAAGAGGACAGGAAGGGGTAAAGGATGTAATTTTAATGGAATAATAAGTGAGAATATAATGGTATTAAATCATAGGAAGAGTGAAAGTGGAATCAAAAGAAGTTGGTTGTTAGCAAGAGAAAAGTGTGAAAGAGACTCCAAGGAAACAGATAAATAAGAGGAAAGAAGAGAGTGTGAAAAAATAAAATAATAGTAATAAAAATAAAAAAATTAGTTTTAAATTTAAAAAAGAAACTACAATAAAACTGTAATATACTATTCATATCTAAAGTTTTTATTATCCTTATAAATGTAAGGTACTTGATATTGAGCTTCTGATCTCCCACAGGTGTTCCAGGATTGTAAGTACCCCAACTCATAATGGCAGCCTTGGCATCAGTGACAATCCATGATGGTGGCATAGGTATCCTCACACTTTGGTAGAGGGGAGCCACAGCATGCAGTGATCCTGAGATCACATAGGTTGCAGTGCTGAGACCCTGCCAAGCATGACACTAAGTATTTTCAGGGCAGTCTGAGCCAGGAGGGCCAGCACTGGAGTGCAATGTGGGTAACTTGACTGGGTAAGCTTAAGTTACGTTAAAAGAAATATTGTCTTTTTAAAAAAATTGCCCAGATACTTTGGCTATAACAATTTTTTCTAAGTGTTTAAGACCAAGCTGGTTAAAATGATTTTGATCTTATCTATGTTTAAGAGTTATTTAAGTTTCTTTAGGGGTGTGTACTTGGGAATTGAAAATATGAAATTGACTAAAAAACATCCAAAAATTTCAAAAACAGTAGGTTCTTTGAAAAAATAAATAAAATTGATAAACGCTTAGCAAAACTAATGATGAGAAAAAGAGAAAACTCAAATTAGTAAAATACATGATGAAAAGGAAATATCTCAGTGGGCAGTACTGAAGTACAGGTGATAATCAGAATTTTTTTTGGCAAAGTTTTCCTCTAATGAAATAGAATATCTTGAGGACTCTGAAAAATTTCTGGAGATATATGACCTAGGCAAATTGAAAAGAGGACATAGAAAATTTAATCACATTTATTTCAAGCAATTGAAGATATTGAAGATGCCATTAAAAACCTACCAACAAAGAAAAGTCCAGGACCAGATGGATTCTCAGTCAAGGATGACTGAATCTTCAAACAAGATTTGACACCAATCTCCCTCAAATTGTTCCTTGAAAAAGAAGAGGGAAATTCCCAAACTTATTCTATGAAAGTAATATATAACCCTGATGCCAAAACCAGAGGAACACACATCAAGGAAAGAAAATTTTAGACCATTATCCCTGATGAACATAGATTTAAAATTTTCTAATAAAATACTGTCAAATGTACATATTATAAAGACAGTACATCATGATCAAGTGGGGTTCATCCCAGGGGTGTTAGTATGGTTAAACATGTGTATATCAATAAAAGTAATTCATCACATCAGTTGACTTAAAGACAAGAATCTTGTCATTATCTCAATAGATGAAGAAAAATCATTTGAAAAAATATAGTGGCATTAATGCTCAAAACACTAGAGAAACTGGAGATAATAGAAATTTACCTCAATTGTGTAAAAGGTATATATGCTAAACCCAAGGTCAAAATCATTCTAAATGGAGAAAAAGTGAAAGCATTTTCTCTAAACAATAGAAAATATAAGTATGCCTTCTTTCACCACTTCTCTTCAACATAGTCCTGGAAAACCTAGCTGGATAGACTACACAAGAAAAGAGGAAATAAAGGGATATGAGTAGGAAAAGAACTTGTTATTCCTATTTGCCAGTGACATAATTCTATATTTAAAAGATCCAAAAAACTCCACCATAAAAATTCTGGAATTCATAAATAAATTCAACAAAGTAGCAGGATATAAAATTAACACCCATAAATCATTCTTATATATCAATGATGAATCAGTTGAAAGAAAATTAAACTATACCATTCACAATAGCCTCAAAAAAAAAAAAAAAAAAAAAGGGAATCAATCTAAAAAAAAAAGAGGTGAATGACCTCCACAATTAAAACTACTAATCACTGAAGAAATTGAAGAAAACCTTTGAAGATGAAAAGAAGCCCCCATGTTCCTGGATAGGCAGAATTAATATTGTCAAAATGACCATACTACCAAATCTGCTATACAGATTTAAAGCAGATCTTATTAAAATTCCAATGATATTCTTAGAAATAAAAAAAGTAGTCATGAAATTCATTTGGAAAAATAAGAGAACCAGAATAGCCATAACAATCCTTAATGAGAAAAGTAATGCTGTAGGCATCACAATACCAGAACTTAAATTATACTACAGAGTTCTGGTAACAAAAAGAGCACAATATTAGCACGAAAATGGAGATGAAAACCAATGATACAGAAGAGAAGACACAGAGACAAACTCACATATATATTGTCTCATACTAGCCAATATGCCATAAAAAATATGTTGGAGAAAAGATAGCCTCTTCCACATATGGTGCTGGGAAAATGGGAAATACATATGTAGTAAAATGAAATTGAACCACTATTTCTCACCCTGCACAAAACTGAACTAAAAGTAGATCAGATCCTAGGCATTAGACCAGGGATCCTGTGCCTACTAGAAGAAAAAGTAGTCCCAACTCTCCATAAGGTCTGCTTTGGAAACAACTTTCTCAACAAGTCTCTTAAATCATAGGATGTAAAACAAAGAATCAACAAATGCATGTCAGTAAATGGAGGGAACTGGAGTCTAAATTAAGTAAGTTGACACCAAAAAATCAAAGACTGAACATTTTTTTCTGAAATTAGAATGCTAATACACAATGATGGGGTCGGGCAAAGAATAGAAGTTCTTTCTATTAGAGAAAAGGGAATGAAGGTAGAGAAGTGGGGATGGGAATAGGAAAGACAGTAGACTTAATCAGACATAACAATCTTATGTTTATGTGTGAATACATGACCAGTGAAACTGTGCATTATGTACAACCACAAGAATGGGATTTTTTTTTTTTTTAAGTGCTGGGTTGAACCCGGGGCCTTATGCTTTTAAGGTAAGCACTCTACCAACTGAGCTACATTCCCAGGCCCAAGAATGGTATTCTAATTGTAAAAAGTCATACTCTATGTATTTATATTGTCATTACTGTGTTGTATATCTTAAAAGAACAAATAAAAAGGAAAAACAAATAAAGTGCCAAGAACCTGTGTCTTTACCTGTACAACCAAATTGTTAGTTTATCTTGACAATATGTTTTACATAACTTTTACAGAACTTGACTCATTTTGCATAATTATTTTTTTCAGAAGATACTGAAGTACCCAGTACTAAACAATTTATTATTTAAAATTTAGTATTTAAAATGAGCATAGTATAAAATATGCCATTACAGTTCCTTTTAATTGTATAACTTAGTGGATAACATTATTGTATAGCCATCACCATCAAACAAACCCAGAAATTTTGCATGTTCTTATACTAAAACTATACCAACTAAACAACATTTCTCCATTTTTTTCCTTCACACCACATATGGTAATTACTATTATATTTTGTTACTTTGAATTTGTCAATTCTCAGTATCTCAGTAAATTAAATTGTATTTCTCCTTTTGTGACTACCATATTTCCCATTGTGTAATCTCTCTAAGATTAATTTATATCATGTATTAGAATTTTTCTTTTAATGCTAAATAGTATTACATTGTATATATATGACATAATTTGTTTATTCATTATTTCATTAAAATTAATTAATTTGCCTTAATTTCTTAAAATAATGTGAATATGGCTGTTGTGACCCCATGTGTATAAGTATTTAAGACCCTGCTCGTAAGTACTTTTTTAAGAAAAATCATCATTTTACTCAGTGGTCATGTTTCTGTATAACCCTTGAAATGTTTAACATTTCCAAATTAGTCCCTTAAATAGCTGTGTGTTTACTTACATAAATTGTGGGTGGGTTTCTTCTACATCTGTTTTCTGATATTTTTCAAGGCCCAGGATTTTCACATATATTGAGATTAATTCCTCCTTCATTTTGATGAGAAGTTATTTTTGTATAATAAATTCAGTCCTTGAGAAATAACTTAGTTTCCTCACATCCAATCAGCTCAATTCAAGTGTTAATTTCAACCTGCAATGTCTCTTGGCATGGAAAAAGTATACAGCCTCAGTGGTAGTTTAAAAGTAAAGCACATATCAACATATACTATAAATATAATTATTAATGATCTCCATAACTCTATTAACCAAGGAGGAATGTGGGTGAAAGCAATATAAAACATGCTGAAATAGTTATATATTAATTGTATATATTAAACTATATTTGAAGTTGGGAAAAATAGAGAACAAAAAGAAAAAATAAAGAATATGGGGAGGGAGGAGAAATAAGTTTAAATGGATGCAGAATGGAGACTGAAATAAAATGGTTGTATCATGGAGATTTGGTTATAATTATAAAAAATTACTGTTAAAAACAGTAGTTATCTTATAAAGGTTTAAATTACTTCTTGATGAAATTTTTCAAATAGATTCTTTTTTAAATCTGTGTTTCAAGTAGAAAAAAGTCAACTGTGAGTAAGTCATTAATATGCAAATTTCAGATTTTTTTTTTTTTTTTTTGCTTTTACTCTACTTGTAACTGACCAAACATGTTGCTAAACATGTCTGTATAAGGAATTCAACTGCCTCTTGCTTGGCTAACTTTGCTGGAGGGTAGATAGGAAACAAACTTACCCTCTCAAAATTCACCTTTGAGGGTGAAGGGGAAGAAGAATAAGTGTGTCAGGGAACCTGATCAGTTTTTTCACATGCTCAATCTATTGGTTGCTCTGGGTTTAATTTTACCCCTCTTTCTGAGAGTCCTTACTTGGGCACTGGGGATTGTTATGTATAATGTTTATCATCCAGTCACTTCTGGCTCAAGTGGAAATAGAACTATTAGGACTTTCTGCTTAAGCCTTGTCTATCACATTCTGCCTTCTCAACCATATTCTTTATCTCAAAATCAAGGGTGTTAATTCTTCTGCACTCTGCAGGTCAATCATCTCTGCTCTTGATTTCTCCCTAGCCTGAGTCCCAGACGTTCTTCTATGATCAGATTAACTCTTAATATGAGCACTTAACGATCCAGTTAAAAGTAGAGTCAAAGTGGTAGTTTGGTTCTTGTATATTCAAAAAACAAATTAGAAATTAGGGGAGAAAAGAAAAAGAAAAAAGAAAACAAGAAATAAAGAGAAATAAATTCAAGAAATACATAGTGATTTCTGAAAAACAATGATAAACTGCAGGAAACCTAACAGATTAATTCCAGATATAACAAATAAGTCCCTTCAATCTTTTGGTTCTTCACTATTTTGACTAGGGATGCTTCAAATTCTCTTCTGGGGAATTTCCATTTCTCTTTCTAACTGCAGTACTCCAGAACTTTGTTCTTGGTAGGTAGATCAATATTCTGAATTCATTATTTGCTCCAACTGTAAATGTATTGATTAGTGTCTGTTTTTCTTAAAATTGAAGGGTAAATGTGTAAGAAAAATGTGGCTCAGTGTGTCCCAAGGCAGCTCAGATCGTGAATCCAGAGGAGCAAGCATTCTGGGGTGCCTGGTCTGAGTCACAACCCCAATGAGTGCACCCAGAAAACAACTCTGGATGTGGAAACTCACACAAGAGATCAAGAAATTTTATTAGGCAGATGACAGAGTGTCTGCTCTCTGGGCTGGGAGAGAAAGAGACAGAAAATGGCAGGGGACCTTCTCTTAAGTAGTGGAATTTCATGGGCTAATAACAAAGGACCAATGACAGGCTAGGAAGTATGTGGGCTAAAAATCTGGGTTGTAAAGTGGTGTGGGGGAGGGAGTATAATGGCAACAGTCAAATAGCAGATCTAATATCAATATTCCTCCTTTTTTTTTATAGATAATGGGGGTGGGATAATAGTCATTCCTCTGTAACTTTTTCCTGCTAGTTGGGGGCAAAGAGTCTCATTCCTTTTAATAAAAAAGGGGGGGTGATTAAGGAGTGATTTAAATGGGAGCAATTTTTGGAGATGGAGTTGTCAATAGTGAATTGCAAGTCTCCACTTTGGGTGTCAGGGGCTAGTAGTCTTGAAGGAGAAGCAGTTGATTGACTGATTGGCTGGTGAATTAGTGCATCTTTTCTTGTAGGAACTTCTCTAGGCAATTTAGCAGGCATGGTCCTGTTTAGATCTGTAGATCTTAAAATTATAAAAAATTTCTGACTGGCAATTTTTCTTGATAGTTATTAGGTACTCCTGCCTAAGAATCTCTTTGGTAGCCTCCAATCTTATATATTCTTGAGGCTAATCTTAAGTTATGTTTAATGATCGTTTCTTTTATTAAGTGCCCAGAAAGAGCTATGTTTTGGTTCTGTTTTTGCTAGGTGTTCAAGATCAAGCCGGTTAAATTGACCTTGTTCTTATCTGCAGTTAAGGGTCGCTGAGTTCCCACAGGTATTACTTGAGAGCAGCTTCTTACTCCTTTAGTGCCATTTGCTAGGTAGGGTCTTCTTAATGAGGTGGCTTCCCTTGGAAGCATCAGGGATGTCTCCCTTTTTCAATGACCCTCCTCTGCAGCAGGTGCATTGAAGGACTTTTCATCCTCTAGTGGTCTCCTCAGTCTCCATGATTGGGAGATCATGTGACCCAGAGTGCAAAACTCCTTAGAGAAGGTTTCTTGTTCTCTGGATTCAGACTGACTCTGAGGGCAAGAGTCAAATATTGGTTTTTCTTGGCCCCTTTGTTTTAATCTCAATCTCTAAGTTTGATCTTAATCATCCAGCAAGTCAGTCTCACCAGTCTTAAAGTAAGAGTACTGGGTTTTAACTTCAATGTTTATGACTTTACAGTTATTTTCCTCCTTTTATTTAATTGGGGTCTATATTATCTTATCTGTCCTATGGGTGATGGCTTATTTTCTCAAATTAATTTAGGTTGTTTGTCCTGGAAGCAGTACTTCTGCAAAACACTAATTCTGCAAGAGTTATAGAGTTTACAAGAAAAATACAAAATAGAATTAACAGTAAAAAATATTTAGTTTGTATCATATCTACCTTGAATTTTGACTGAGTTATACATTATATTCCCTGCTTGAGATCACATTCATTCTACAACAAAAACCAATCTTTTGACCATAATTTTAAATGAGCTGACATCTGGCTTTTTTTTGGAATCACATAACATGCAATAAGGTGGAAGGCAGAGAGTTATCTCAGGCAAGATGGAGTTCCTCACAAATCCTAGGTAAAATGTTCTAGTTCTGAAACTGATCATTGCCTCTGTTTTAAATATCATTTTACAAAGTTTTTATATATTGTTTCCTGAGTCTATGAGACTGTTAGTTTATACAACATAACATTACCTCCAAAACATGAATCAAGGAGAGACTGAGAGAGCTTTTAACTTCCTTTTGTGTGGCAAAATGCTTTTGTTTTACAATATTAACCTTTAAAAAAACAAGGCTCTCACTAAATTGTAGAAATACAATTACATTTAAAATTTTTTATCTCAATGTAAAAAGTAACATAAATTTTATGTATACCCTATAGATAACAAGTCCTGTAATAGAACATTAAATGATAGAAATAAATCCCCAGTAAAATTTACTCTTCTTATATTAAGAGTAAATTAGTGTTTTTAAGAAATCCTCTGGTTTATATCAGCACATTAAATTTGACCTTAGGAAAAAAACTTAAATAACTTTAACTGATTGTCTCACATACATATATCCAACTTAGTTACACACAAACTTGTTAAAATATGCCCTTTACTTACACATAGACTTTCATAGCACTTACTTAGATTCTTATGTATTGCATCACACAAGCAATTTCTTACCCAGAAATTTTTTTCCCTTTTACTAAATATATTTCCATACCTAGAACCTTTTATTTTCTCTTTCCTACCTGTTGACCCCTTTTTGTTCACATTCTGAAACAACTCATAAAATTTCTGAATTTAGATAAATTACTCCATTTTAATAATATGAAATATTTTATGTCATGTGCAGTACTCTATTTGAAACACAGTTGAAACTTTTGGATCCCTTTGATTATAGAATTGTACCTTTAGGACTTAACTCTTAGTAACCTTGGTTTAGTGATGTCAAAGAAATTTTAAACCCTTTTTCCTTACCAATCTATGAAAACACCAAGAATGTTTAAGTATGTTACCCCATGGAATTTAAGGAGTTAAGAGTATCTGCTATTATTTAACAGTTAGCATTTTAACATTGTAAATTAATTAGATGTCTCTAGAAACACATTTGAGCAATTCCATACATGTCAAATCTAATTCACTCATCTTATTGTAAAAAAACAAGATATTAGACAAGTGAATTGAACAGTATGTTGTCTCTTTCCTGCTATTGAAGAAAAGTCCTAGAAACAATTGATATTAGACATTTTTTAAACAACATTTTATTAGTTTGACTATCTAGAGACTTGTGAGTTAAGTAATTTTAAAGATATTTTATCTTCACTTGTTTACCGAATTTAAATTGAACCTTTTTACTTTTTTTTGTTTTCTGTTTTTTTGGCGATGCTGGAGTTTGAACCCAGGGCCTTGTGCATGCGAGGAAAGCACTCTACCAACTGAGCTACATCCCCAACCCAATTGAACCTTTTAAAATCACATGAATTAAAGGTATCTGAATTCATTTTTTTGATTTTAATTTTATAGGTGCCCAAGTTTTATATCATGTACATGATATTTAGACACAGAGACAGACAACACAATATCAGACAATATGATACACACAAAACACAAAAGCAAACGCCTTGTAGTCTTTTGTAGGTGCATCTCCATTGTAAGGTTACAGATTTTTTAAAAAACAAAATTTAGAGTTGAATAAAAAATAGAACTGATCAGAAATTGTAAGCTTGAAAAATATGGCATTTAAGAAAAACAAAATAAGAGTCCTAGAAGAAAATGTTAATGGCCATTAATTATAGCATGAACAAGCAAGAAAGAGAAAGGCAGAGAGAGGGGGTGAGAGTGGGAGAGAGAGGGGAGGGGAGAGAGAGAGAGAGAGAGAGAGAGAGAGAGAGAGAGAGAGAGAGAGAGAGAGAGAGAGAGAGAGTTCTGTGTTATAGCCCAGGGAAGTTTAAAATGGACACTTTTTTTCTTCAGTATCAGTATCAGGTTGGTCCCTCATTGAACCTGCTGTAGTCTACATTCCAATGTAGGCTTCAACAAGGCCAGGCAGGGGAAATTGCCAAGAACTTTTTAATCATTTTTCCTGATTGGTAATCAGGTCAGGTTTGGATGCAGAAAATTATGAAACATTATCTCCCACTACTTTTGAGGAATGGGGCTGCTATATCACACTCCTTACTATGACATGCCACTGGCTGTTGGACTGGTTAGACAGCCACCACCAACACCAGCCACCTCCCATATGGGGGCTAGAACAAGTACAAGGAACTGCATAGCACAGAACTAGGTGGGCTGAGCAGGGGAGTGGAAGAAGAAACAGAGTGAGGCAAAGAAGATTGAAGAGCAGGGGCTAGAGGGGCCTCCACCACAAGGGGCCAGTACAGTGGTGGTTCATCAGCCATGTCAAAGTCAGAGGAAGAGGGATAAGGAGTGGGGGAAGAAACCAAAAGGAGGTGTTCATGTTTGCAGAAAGAGCAAAGATCAAGTTTAGTGTGCAAGAAAGAGAAAGCTTGAATATAAGGAATCCCTTTCCATTTGCCCACTTGCTCAAAGAAGTTGTATAAATCATGTAAAATATTGGGGTCCAGGGAGTCATTTATTGGCCATTTGGATTGATTATTTAAAGAGTACTGTTGCCAAATATCATTACACAAATAAATAAGTTTTGATGACTTTAGGCCAGGGATCAGGTGAAGAATTCCAAAGTTGTCTAGTAGACACCCCAGGGGTGAATCTGCCAGATTGGAGAACCCAGATCCCATGTGGAGACTGATATAACTGAATCCAAGGTATCCTAAAGTCACAGACTAGTTGACTGGAAATGAGAAGGCAGCACAGTGATAGAGCTGAGGACAAGGATTTTTGACAGTGAAAGTAAAAAGCAGCCTTAACCTTGAGAAACTCCACCATTAAAATTGGGACCCACTCATCATATAAGGTCAACTAAGGGGGCCAGTCATAACTGTAAAAGTCATGGCTGGGTAACCCCCACTCCTCAACCAACTTGAGGTGCTGGACGATCAACAGTTGCAACTCAGGTCAGTAGAGGAGTGTTTAAGTCAACCTGGGGGAACTCACCTAGGGAACTCACCAATCTGAAGGCGGGTGATGGATGCAGAACAGAGCATCTGGTGAATGAAAGGTGAGGTCAGAGTCTAGGGGTCTGGTGCTCCAGATGGGGTTCTGCTCACCTAAGCAGCAGTGGATGAGCCCATTCAAGTCACAGTACCAATGTAAGAAAATTGCTCACACAGAAATTTTATTAGGTGGATAACTGGGAGAGAGAAAGAGAGAGAGAAAATGACAGAGAAACTTCTCTTAAGTGATGGAATTTCACAAGCTAATAACAATGGACCAGTGCCTGACCAGGAAGTTTGCAGGCTAACAATCTGGTTTGTAAAGTGGTATGTGTCGGGAGGGCAGAATAATGGCAACAGCAAATCTAATGCCAATATAATGTCTTTATGTCATTGTAGAATTGCCTCAGTTTCTTTTATGTATACATTTATACATTATACATATGTCTTATACTTTTTTCTCTGTGGTTACTATGAAGTATATGTATGCTTATATATCAATATCATGTGTATACATATATATCACCCTTAAGTTATAAAAATCTGTCTTAGATATTAATAATTAATTTTAACTTCACTTAAATTCTACATTTTATAGAAGTATTAGCTTCCATGAAGTATTCGGAATCTCAAAACTACATACATAAAAGCACACATATATACTATACATTGTTGTATTCTTCATAACTCATATTTTTACCACTTTTAAATACAGTTTTATTTAAGATATTGTATTTTCCACAATACAGTATTTATAATGTTCAATGTTATTTTCTTTTCCTGTGTACATGTTCCATATTCATGCATTGAGAATGCCCAGTAATTTACTATAGAAACAACTTTAAAATTGCCACAGAATGTGCTACAAATATGGGCCCTTACCTATTTTACTGTGGAAAAATGCTACATCTGTACTTGGTTTGACTTAATCAACCTCTTCATTGGTGGGCCCAGAATTAATTTTTGAATTCTTCCTTTTCTGCAGTCTGATTCTTATCCAGCCAGTTAATGATTTCATTACATTTGTCAAGAATCTTCTTTGTCCTCATCATTTATCTTGCCTTGAAGTTTCTCATCTCCAATAATTTCTTTCATGTTGAATGTATAGGTAAATTTTTGGATGACAACTTGTCCCTCTGCTTTTCTTCTTCAGCTTTGCACTTTCAGCTTCCTGTATCATATGCTTAATGTCCTCCTTGCTCAAACAACTTTTGTCTTTAGTGATAGCAATCTTTTTCCCTTTTTCTGTACTCATCTACAGTAGAGACATTGAGAATGCCCTTGGCATCAATATGAGGAACTCCACAGAGTGTAGAAGGTATGCCTGTAAGTTCAAACTTGTCAAGCAGGTTGTTATCCTTGGTCATGGCACTCTCAGAAAACATACTCTCAGAAAACATACTCTCAGAAAACATAAAGTGGAATAACTAATACAGTTTTCAATAATACTTATTGTATTAGCCACATTTTCACTTTCAATAGACAACATTACATTTTATTTTAGTTTCAAGTTCTTGACTAGCACATTTTATTTCAAGTCAAGAAACTCCTTTTAGCATTTTTGGTAGAGTAAGTCTTGGCAATAAATATAATCAGTTTTTGTGTATATGATAACCTTTTCCTCAGTTTTGAAGATTTTCTGAATATAGATTTCCTTGTCATTTTTTTCCTTTAGCATGTTAAAATTCCCTTTTTTTCTGGTTTAATTAGATAAATTCTATCAACATCCATGATCAGAATTATAATTTTTTCCTTTGATTCATATTTTGGATTAAAAAAATCTTATCTTGAATATCATCTTAATAACATTCTGAATAACAATTTGCAAATAAAATTTTTCTTTGTTAATCAGGAACTATTTAAAATTTTTGTTCCTTTTTCTCTTAAGAATTTTTGATTTCCATCCTGTTATTCATTAGTCCTTTATCCATTTATTCATGTTCTCTTCATTCACTTAGTATCTACCATAGGCTAAACATTTTTTCAGCTATAATTAATAAAAATTTTTCAAAAGAATAACCTAAAAGACCTCACATTCTAATGATAAAAGTAAACCTATCATTACAATTTAAATTAAATACATAATGTTACTAATTAGGGAAGCTCAGAGACACTATCAAAGAAATAGCAGTACTTATTCAAATTTTGAAGATACCACAAGTGTTTGCTGAGCTATGAAGGAGAATGATTAAAACATTGTATGCTTTCACAAAAGACTACTATCTGCTAAGACTAATTAAAGTTTAATAGCTCCAGAAAATCTAGTGTTACCAAGGGTCTGCAGGAAAGACAGGAAAGAACAAGTACACAACAAGTTAGGGGAATCTATGTGAAGTTGTCTATAAAGTTTAGGACTGGGAATCAGGAGAGGTGTCTGGGCTTGCAGTAAGAACTATCACTGTTATGATAAACATATTACTCATGCTCATCTATAGCAACTTGTAGGGGGAAAAATGAAAAACAGGGAGCACTGAAAATAGTTTCTTTAAGATTCTGATCTTTGAATAGCAGATTAAGAAAACAATAATAACTTCTGACAGATTAAGACTAAACCATAGTAACTGCTGACCTTAATTGTTGAGGTCAGATTGAGAAAGAAATAAGGAAGTTTGATGTGTGAGCCATCACTGAGATATTTTTCTTCCCTTCACACAACAATCTAATAATGTTTGTGTATAACCAGTAGTCTTTAAATGATAAAATAGAAGTGAACAGCACTTGTATAAGTGGAGATAAGAGAATACAGACACTTTTTTCAATATACCACAGAAAAGAAAGAATCAGAAGGGTGAGAGAAACTACAGAGAGAAAGTAGGAAAGAAAAACAAAGGTTTTTACCTGAAGTACAAAAAATTCTCATGTTTATTAAAAATCAGAAACTACAAATAGGAATAAAATTAACCACCCACAACATCACCATTAAAATGAGTCAGCATATGATTCATATACATGTTTTTTTTCCTAAAACTGGGATGAAATAGCATACATTATTTTATGACTTGCTAATCAACTCTTCATAAATATGCTATATCAATCTTTAAAACATCATATTTTTAAAAATTTCTACTGTTTTCTAGTACCCCTTTGAATGAGTTATGGGATACTTTTATAGACACATTTTTGTTTTAATCTGCAAAGTAGTGAGAATTTATAAATTAAAAAAAATTTTGTTATATAAAATACATGAAAATTTCAAAAAGTAATTCTTTTGAGTTGAATTGAACTTGGTATTTCAAGAGAACTTGTTACAAATTTAATTTTAAAGGCTTGAAAGTTTATTTTATTTATTTATTCCTAGACTCATGAAAAATGTTTCTCTAAGGAAGACTCATCTATCTTGCATAAAAAACATTTGGATCTGGGATGTTGAACAGCTTCTCCTGGGTATTATTTACTTAATAACTCTAATGGTACTTGATCATGATGCACCATGTTTTTAATATGCTTTGTATGTGATTTGCTAGTATTTTATTAAGAATTTTTGCATATATGTTCATCAGGGATATTGGTCTGAAGTTTTCTTTCCTTGATGTGTCTTTGATTTTGGTATCAGGGTAATGCTAGCTTCATTGAATGATTTTGGAAGGATTCCCTCCTTTTATATTTCATGGAATAATTTGAGGAGGATTGGTGTAAATTCTTCTGTAAAGGTCTGGTGGAAGTTTGCTGAGAATAGTCTGGTCCTGGGCTTTTCTTTTTTGTTAGGCTTTTGATGGCATCTTCAATGTAATTGTTTGAATTTGATATGATTAAATTTCCTGTGGTCTTCTTATTCAAATTGGGTAGGTTATAAGTCTCCAGAAATTTGTTCATGTTTTCAAGATTTTCTATTTCATTGAAATATGAGTTTTTGAGTGTCATTTGTATTTCAATAATATTTGTGGTGATATTTCCTTTTTCATCTATTTTAGTAATTTGAATTGTCCCCTAAGTTTTGACAACAACAAATGTTTCTAAATATTAGCAAAGGTCCTCTCTGGCACAACGTTTTCTTGCAAATAACTCCTACTCTATTTGAAGGTTTGATTCATTTGTTAATTTTTGTTGAAACACTGGGACTTTTGAGATAAGTACAAAAATTCAGCTGCTTGGTAGAATATTTTGTCTGAGAAACATACATTCAGTCTTTGAATAACACTTGTGTATCCAGAATACAGTTAAGATATCTTGATTAAAGTGAACACAAAATTTATTTTGTTTTATCATTATTCTGTGGCACCCTGAGCAGATATCTACCCTGCCTTGCCATCCTAGCATGGCACAATGGTTGTATTGTTTTTGGAAGGTGAGGTTAATTTCAGGCAAATTATTTTCTACCCAGAGAAACTATTAAAGACGTGTTAAGAAAAATTTCATTTTGTTATTTCTTTCATTAATATAAAATATGAGAAGTTTTTAAAAATTTGATTTCTGAATATTCATGCTTGAGAAATTAATTTTTTCCCCTTTAGAATTTGGAGGTATTTAGAATTACTTTATTCTACTTGTCCATGCCCTGGCAAATAATATTAGTTTTTTTTTTCTTCATCTCTTTTAAAAAAGCATTAATGAATATAAAATTTTGTTTTTATTTAAAATACTGTGAATTCAAAGTAAAATTGAAACTGTTTCTTTTACTTCCCTCTTCAGTTGCTTTGCTGGGTATACAACTCATCTTATATGAAAAACAGCATACATATTCCACACATGCAATGTCATTCCTTTCTACAGTTTATTAAATTTTCTGTTTTTGTTATTTCTTGTGGTTTTCTTGAATTGGAAAGTAGATATGCTTATACACAACATTTACACTTGTTTTTATATTTGAATACATACAGGTATAGTTGAGACTGGCTAATATTCTAGTTATAATTAGTTATATAGTTATTTCATTAGCCATCTGAATCAAATACATTGCTAAATCTTCAAAGAAAAAAATTTAGCTTCCTTACATAATCATTTTCTATCCCTAATACCTTGGATATCAGCTTAATGGTTTACAAAGAATAATTATCATTAGTTGGAAAGTTTAACCTGTGCCCTCAGAGTCTTTCTCCCTTTTTGCATGCTAACAACAAATTTCTTTTGATTACACTCTCACTCTTTCTATTATCTAGAACTTCTATATATTCTTCTCTTATCCCATTAACAGCTACATCCTACACCCCTCCACATCCTCTTTTTCCTCCATTAGAAACTGCAGACCTTATTGCAAATTTATTTGTAATCTGAAGGTAATAACTGAACTCATTCTGATTATTATGACAATATTGTTAATGTCCTCATAGGGGCTGTTTGGTCAAGGGTTGCATACTGTCTGAACTGGGCCCTGCTAATATTGATCTCCCCCTTACAGAAAAGGTTTTGGAAACCTATAGGGCCATTATAAGCCTATAGGAGGGGAAACTGCAGTACCCCAGATCTGCACTGCTGGAGGGAAAGATAAATGAACAACATGAAAAAACAAGGGAAGAAAATGATCCAAACAAACCTAGACTCTATATAAACCTAGATCCAAACAAACCTAGATTCTAATAGAATCCAGAGACAGCATGGTAGAAGAAATGTCAGAAAAGATCTTCATATTATGCATGATTAGGATGATTTGTGAAGCAAAGGATGAGTTAAGAGAGCACATGCAGGCCATGAATGATAATACCAATAAGCAGTTGAAAGAGCAAATGTAGGAAGCAAAAGATCATTTCAACAAAGAGAAATTCTCAAAAAAAAAAAAAAAAAAAGGAAATCCTTGACATGAAAGAAACAACAAACCAAATAAAAAACTCATAGAAAGCATCACGAAAAGACTAGACCACTTGGAAGACAGAACCTCAGACAATGAAGACAAAATATTTAATCTTCAAAGTAAAGTTGCCAAAACAAAGGAGATGGTAAGAAATCATGAACAAAATCTCCAATAACTATGGAATATCATGAAAAGACCAAGTTTAAGAATTATCAGTATTGAGGAAGGCCCAGAGATACAAACCAAAGGAATGAACAACCTATTCAATGAAATGATATCAGAAAAATTTTCCAAGAATGAGATGGAAAATCAAATACAAGAGGTTTACAGAACACCAAATGCACAAAATCACAACAGATCCACACCAAGGCACATTACAATGAAAATGCCTAACATCCAAAATAAAGATAGGATTTTGAAGGCTGCAAGAGAAAAGCATCAGATTACATAGAGGGGGAAAATAATACAGATATCAGCAGATTTCTCAGCTCAGACACTAAAAGCTAGAAGGGCCTGAAACAAGATATTTCAAGTTCTGAAAGAACATGGTTGCCAACCAAGAATCCTATACCCAGCAAAACTAATCTTCAGATTGAAGATAAAATAAAATCCTTCCATGATAAACAAAAGTTAAAAGAATTTACAAATAGAAAGCCTGTGCTACAGAATATTCTCAACAAAATATTCCATGAGGAAGAAACGAAAAACAACAATGTGTGTCAGAAAAGGGAGGAACTACCTTAAAGAAAAATCCATTCAAAGGAGAAACCAAGCCAAGTTTAAAACCAAAAATAAGCCCAAATGACTGGGAATACAAATCATATCTCAATAATAACCCTGAAAGTGGCCTAAACTCATCAATTAAGGACATTGACTGACAGATTGAATTAAAAAGAAAGACCCAACAATGCTGCCTTCAAGACTCATCTCATAGCAAAAGACATCCACAGACTAAATGTGAAAGGATGGGAAAAAACCTACCACACACGCAGACTCAGTAAAAAAAAAAAAGAAAAAGAAAAAGAAAAAGCAGGGTTTCCATCCTTATTTCAGATAAAGTGGACTTCAAGCTGAAGTTAGTCAGAAGGGATAAAGAAGGACATTTCATACTGCTTAAGGGAACCATAAATCAGGAAGACATAACAATCATAAATATTTATGCCAAACAAATCCTTCTCAATTCCAGGAATCAAATAGACCACAACACAATAAATCTGGATGACTTTAACACACTGCTGTCACCACTGGATAGAACTTCCAAACAAAAATTAAACAAAGAAACCATAGAACTCAATAACACAATCAATAACCTAGACTTAACAGACATATATAGAATGTTCCATCCTTCAACAAGTGAATACTCTTTCTTCTCAGTGCCACATGGAACCTTCTCAAAAAAAGACCATATATTATGCCATAAAGCAGCCCTTAGGAAATACAAAAAAAAAGAGAGATACTGTCTTGTGTTCTATCACATTATAATAGAATGAAATTAGAAATCAATGACAAAATAAAAAACAGAAAATACTCCAATACCTGGAGACTAAATAATATGCTATTGAATGAAACATGGATAACAGAAAACATCAAGGAGGAGATAAAAAAAAATTCTTAGAGGTCAATGAGAATGACGATACAACATATCAAAATCTAAAAAATAAAATATAAAAAGCATATTAAGAGGAAAATTCATTGCATGGTGAGCATCCAAAAAAGAATAAAAAGTCAACAACTAAATGACCTGACATTACAGCTCAAAGTCATAGAAAAAGAAGAACAAAACAACACCAAAACTAGTAGAATATAGGAAATAATTAAAATCAGAGCTGAAATCAATGAAATTGAAACAAAAGACAATTCAAAAAATTGACAAAACAAAAAGTTGGTTCTTTGAAAAAGTAAACAAAATAGACAAACCCTTAGCCACATTAACAAAAAGAAGTAGAGAGAAAACTCAGATTACTAGAATTTGTGATGAAAAAGGAAATATCATAACAGATGCCACTGAAATGCATAACATAATGAGAAGCTACTTTGAAAAATCTATATTCCAACAAAATAGAAAATACCAAAGACATCAACAAATTTCTAGAGACATATGCTCCTCCCAAACTGAACCAGGAGGACAAACACAATTTAAACAGATCAATATCAAGCAATGAAATAGAAGAAGGCATCAAAAGTCTACCATCCAAGAAAAGCCCAGGACCAGACAGATTCTCAGCTGAGTTCTACAAGACCTTCAAAGAACACATTCCAATACTTCTCAAAGTATTCCAGGAAATAGAAAAGGAGGGAACCCTAACAAACTCATTCTTTGAAGCTAATATTGCCCTCATGCCCAAACCAGGCAAAGATACATCAAGGAAAGAAAATTTTATACCAATATCCTTGATGAATATAGATGCAAAGATCCTTAACAAAATTCCTGCAAACCGTATCCAAAAATATATTAAGAAAATTGTGCACTACAATCAAGTGGGGTTCATCCCTGGAATGCAAGGATGGTTTAACACCCATAAATCAATAAATATAATCCATCATGTCAATAGACTTAAGGATAAGAATCATACAGTTATTTCAATTGACGCAGAAAAAGCCTTCAACAAATACAACACCCCATGCTCAAAACACTAGAAAAAATAAGGATAGTAGGAACATACCTGAACATTGTAAAGGTTATTTATGCTAAACCCATGGCCAACATCATTCTTATTTGAGAAAAACTGAAAGCATTCCCTTAAAAATAGGAACAAGACAGGGATATCCTCTTTCACCACTTCTATTCATACTTGAAATACTAGCCAGAACAATTAGACTAAAGAAATTAAAGGAATACAAATAGGAAAAGAGGAATTCAAGCTGTCACTATTTGCTGATGACATGATTCTCTATTTAGAGGATCAAAAAACTCTTCCAGAAAACTTCTAGACCTCATCAATGAATTCAGCAAAATAGCAGGCTATAAAATCAACACGCATTCATCTAAAGCATTTTTCTACATAAGTGATGAAATATCTGAAAGGGAAATGAGGAAAACAACACCATTCTCAATAACCTAAAAAACAACAACAACAACAACAACTTGGGAATCAATATAACCAAAGAAGTGAAAGATCTCTACAATGAAAACTACAAAATATTGAAGAAAGAAATTGAGGAAGACTTTAAAAGATGGAAAGGTCTTCCATGTTCTTGGATAGGCAGAATTAATATTATCAAAATGACCATACTTCCCAAGGTGCTATACAGATTTAATGCAATTCCAATTAAAATTCCTATGACATTTCTCATAGAAACAGAAACAGCAATCATGAAATTCATCTGGAAGAACAAAAGAGCCAGAATAGCCAAAGCAATCCTGGACAGGAAGACCTTAAACTCTACTATAGAGCAATAGTAATGAAAACAGCATGGTACTGGCACCAAAAGAGACAGGTAGATCAATGGTACAGGATAGAAGACATGGAGACATACCCACATACGTACAGTAACCTCATACTAGACAAGTGTGCCAAAAACATACAATGGAGAAAAGATAGCCTGTTCAAAAAATGGTGCTGGGAAAACTGGAAATCCATATGCAGCAAAATGAAACCAACCCTGTCTCTCACTCTGTACAAAACTCAACTCAAAATGGAGCAAGGGTCTAGGAATTAGACCTGAGACCCTTCACCAAATAGAAGAAAATGTAGGCCTGAATCTCCATCATGTTGGCTTAGGACCAGACTTCCTTAACAAGACCCCCATAGCACAAGAAATAAAAGCAAGAATCAATAAATGGGATAGATTCAAACTAAAAAGTTTTTTTCTCAGCACAGGAAACAATCATGTGAAAAAAGAACCTACAGAATGGGAGAAAATCTTTTCCACACATACTTCAGACAGAGTACTCATCTCCAAAATTTATAAAGAACTTAAAAAACTTTACACCCAAAATACAAAGAACCCAATCAATAAATGGACTAAGAAACTGGGCAGACACTTCACAGAAGAAGATATACAGGTGATCAACAAATATATGAAAAGGTGCTCATCATCCCTGGTAATTGGAGAAATGCAAATTAAAACCACCCTAAGATTTCATCTAACTCCAATTAGAATGGCTACAATCCAGAACGCAAGCAATAATAAGTGTTGCCATGGATGTGGGGAAAAAGGCACATTCATACATTGCTGGTGGAGTTGCAATTGGTACAGTCACTCTGGAGAGCAGTATGGAGATTTCTCAGAAAGCTTGGAATGGACTTATCATTTGACCCAGCTATCCCACTCCTTGGTTTATACCCAAAGGACTTAAAATCAGCATACTACAGTGATACAGCCACATCAACATTCATAGCAACTCAATTCACAATAGCTAGATTGTAGAACCAACCTAGATGCCCTTCAATTGATGAATGGATAAAGAACTGTGGTATACACACACACACACACACACACACACACACACACACACAAATGGAATATTACTCAGCCATAAAGAATAATAAAATTACAGCATTTGCTGGAAAACGAATGAAGTTGGAAAAATATCATGCTAAGGGAAATAGGCCAAGCCCAAAAAACCAAGGCTGAATGTTTTCTCTGATAAGTGCATGACAATTGTAATGATGGGGAGTGGTGGGGGGAAGAGAAGAATGAAGGAACTTTGGATGGTGTAGAGGAAGAAGGGGTGAGAGGGAAAAAAGAAAGTTTAATATGTAATTGTAGGCTAAGAAATTTCCATTGAATATTTCTTTCTTTCTTTCTTTCTTTCTTTTTTTTTTACTATAAGCTTATGACACAGTTGCTCTTACTTATTCTAGGATGAGAGAAGCTCACGCAAGTCAGAAATGATAAGAACTGAAATGCATAAATGCATCTCTAACTACAAGTGGCCATACACCATAGGACCATATACTTTCTACTTTTCTATCTTGTTTGGTAACTTCATTGTACTGGAATAGTGGAATCCCCTCAAGTGGTACTAAAAATATTATTGTTCAATGAGGAAATTATTATTTTGTTCATTATCATAATTATTTTTAGTACTACTTGAATTTGGGATTTCACATAAGTATCTGCTTATTACAGTACTAATTCAACATCAGAAAAAATTTGAGAATAGTCTTAAAATATAGTGTTTATGGGAATATCTTTAGTAATAATGCAAACTTTATAGTCTGGTAAGTTTATGCTGTAGAAAACCATAAGAACACAAAAATGTGGAAGTCTTTGTCAGTATTAATCCTTTAACCATGATAACTAAAAACATTATTATATAGACAGTTCTTTCCTTATATTTCCCTGTTACTTTAATCTCTGGTTATTAGTCTTTCACTTTGATGGAAGATTTTCATCTCTGAAACATGAGGACAATGGTATCTCTCTTGTCTTCTAGGAGTATTAGTATTTATCAATCTATGAATATACATGCACATGTACATATACAAACATGTATTTTTCAGGAAAGATATAACAGGAAAGATAGATATGTCAGAGACACAGAGAGATTTGCTAGCACAAAACCAGCACAATGAAAAAGAGACATAAATTATAGCTGGTGGTGCAGCATACTAAGTTTCATTTATGCATATCAAAGAATATTGTCTTTTTTTAGCACAAGCAATAAAGTTCTGTTCAGCTTTAGACTGAAAAATGTCTGAAAATGATTCTAAAAAGGTAATAATGTAGAAAGTTCAATTGGAATATTCACTTTCCTCATAGGCTTATTAATAACCTGAGACCGAAATTTCCCCTTCTCACATAGCACATAGGGAATGTCACAGAGACAGTTGGTGTACCTTCTGACCTTGGACTTTCTTTACTTATCAGGCAGATGACTCTAGAGTTTCTGTTACATCTTCAGTAGGTAAAGGCTGGCATTGAGACAGATAATATAACTCCATAATGAGCTCAAAGTGAAATCTCCACACACACCCTCTTTCAACATTTTGCTCTGCTATTGCCAGCCCCATCAGCTCCCAATAATGGCAGACTCAGAGTTGGAGAGAACCCAACTCTCTCAAGCCTCTCTAACCTGTGTTCCCCTGTGTAAAGATTAATTAGGGTCCAGTTATAAGGGTTAAGGGAGAGTTAGGAAAGAGGCAAGCACACAGGATAGTGTACAGCAAGAAGTGATTCCCTTGGGAAAGTCAGTCCAGTTTATTACCTATTCCAGAGTCATATCAAGTTATACTATGTTACATAGTGCAGTTAGCTTTGCTCATGTGCAGATCACATTACTTACTTGCTTCTCAGAGTCCACTATTACCAATATTATTATAATAAGATAATGTCTCCAGGCCTCAAGGACAGAATGCAGAGTGCTTCTAAATCATTCAAAGAGAAGGTCTATATTACTGAGGTGGTTGCCCACTCAAGGACTGAGGCTCCTCTGTACTTTGGCAGTCCTGAACCTTAAGAACTCCCCTTTTTTGTTTTGTATGGCCTTTTGAATAGACATAGCTTGCCTTCTGTTCAAGGAAGGTGGAGAAAGCAAGGCAAACATTGGCAAAAACAAGCATAACATAATAAGGCAAGTATCAATAAACATCCTCCAATGAAAAGTTGTTTGATCCATGTAAAATGTGGTTGCCATGAGGTTAACCAATCTAATAAATCTCAACCTCCATCATCTTGTTGTAACTTCTTTACAATGTCTTTGAGATGATCCAATTCCTTTTCAATGGGATTACTGTTATTGGTTAAATTGAAAAAAACACATATTAAATTCATGGCATCCCTTATGATGTAACAACAGCAAATAACCAATAGAAACTCTATTATCAAGAATAGTTTGAAGAATACAAATTTTTAGAATTAACAGTTTCCACAAAATGGACCCAAATGTTATAATGGGTGCAGGAAGTCAAAGATGGAACAGTTTTTTTGTTTTGTTTTGTTTTGTTTTGTTAATATGGGAGCACCACTAAAAGGAATACAACAGCAAAGAAGTAACACAATTATAGGCAGGATAATTGTGGAATTTTGGGCAAGTTTGGCAAACAGAGCTATGACCAGATTTTCTGGGGTAACATTCTAAATACATCTGGACTAGATGTTGAACAGATGTTATTAAATTCTTTATATTCCCCCCAAGTCACTAGATGATTAAAGACCAGGGGCCTCTTGGGACTCTTATTTTTGTCAGAGATTCCTTCTTTGAATCAGGGTCCTCTTCATCCAGAGTCAAATGGGATTTGGGAATCAGATTGTGAAGTCCTTAATGCCAACTGATGCTGACTGACAGGTCTCAGACACCTGGCAGGAATCCAGGCAGGACCTGTAGGGGAACAATAGCAGTATATCCCTTCCCCCCCATGTAATTAAATGTGCAGAGTCCTGCCATATCAGATCTGGTAGAACTCAGTACTTTACATAAATTTTTGGTAGTGGTTCCTTAGGGGTAAGTGTCTGTCCAAGGCAGAAGACAAGCAACGTGTATCATCTTCATACTGTACATTGAGAAAAACTTATTGTGAGCAAGGCAATATTGAGGGCATTATTAATATGAGCGAGATTAGGTCCCTTTTTTGTTTTTGTTTTAAAAAGGCATGTTTTAACCATGCGATGTGCATGTTTAACTAAGGCCTGTCCAGAAGGATTATGAGGAATTCCATGGGTTAGAATTATATTCCATTAATTACAGAACTGAGCAAAGGTACTAGAAATATAAGCAGGGGAATTGTCAATTTTTAAATGATGAATTTTACCCATGTTGGCAATACAAAGGAGCATATGAGTGATACAGGTTAAGACCTTTTCTGAATCATGTGCACTGGCCCACACAAGGCCTGAGGACATATTTATGGTAACATGTAAAAAAGAATAGGGGTGGAAGGGAAGAAAATGAGTTACATTTATATACCAAAGCACATTGGAATGTAAACCTTAATGATTTTCAGTCTCCCAAGTAGGGCAATAAAAGGGAGATGAGAGCAATTATCAACAATAAAACAGGCATGTTGAGAGGAAATAGAAAAGGTTTTTAGTAAAGAGTGAGCATTTAGATTAAAAAAAAAATTGTGTGATCCCATGGCATTTGAAAAGAGAGGATTAAGTGATTTTACAGCAGCATTAGCATGGGCATTTCCTTCAGTGAGTTGTTCAGAAATCTTAGTGTGGCTACTATGTGAGCAAGAAATATTGGAACCATCTGATCCTGTAAAAGAGATGGAAGAGTGATAACTAGGGATAACAAATTAGAATCCAAATGCAGTGGCAAAATTGCAGAGGAAATCCATTTGGTTATATACTGAGAATCTCTAATGCTGTTTAAGGCATTGGGAAACAGGAAGAGCCAAAATAATTGCAGCTAATTCTGCTCACTGAGGAGAAGCTTCAGGCAATGTGTAATAATCAGTTCATTTTTTTATCAGTGAATGTAGATACCACACCCTGTTGTTTTTGTCCATCAGTATAGACAGCGATCCCACTGGAAAGTGGAATGGAGGAGATTATAGAAGGCGTATGAGAGACTTGACACAAGGAAAGGTTTTCATCTGGAGGTGCATGGAAAGCAAAAGGAGCTAAAAAATCAGTTAGGACAGATTGATAATAGGAAGAAAATTGTATCTACTGTAAATGGGCTATAAAAGTCCTTCCATAAGTAAGATAACATACATGAATGTCTGTTCCTGTAAGAGATAAAATATGATTGCAACCATCTGAGATCAGTTGAGCACACATATCAGCATAAGGGAGAACATTTCTTCCTGACAAGTGAGGAGAATATAACCACTTATATACAAGTTTTGAATATGAATGGCAAAAACTGCAGCAAAGGCATAAGGTTTTCCTGTAAAGATTAGAGATAAAGGAACATTGAGTGTTGAGAGACTATAAGAACTGTAGATAACCTCTCATTAACATGCTGAAGGAGTTAACTGGAAAAAAAAAATGATGGAAATATGTTGCCTTTTTCAACAGCTAAAAAAACAGTGACAGCATATGAGTAGTTAAAGAAATACATGGTTCAGTCCCATTTAAATGTCCTAAAAATTACTGTAAATGAACTAAGGAAACCTTGGGAGGGAGTCAATTTTGGAATATGAGGAATTGAATAATGTTGGAATGTCTTATGTCCTAAATAGTTAATAGGGTGTTGTTAAATTTTTTTCTGTGGCCACATGGAAGCCAGATTGTGATAAAATGTGTTGTAATTTAGTTAAAGTACCCTCTGTAATTATTGGCCCAGCAATCAAAATATCATCCATACAATGATAAACAAGAATAAGTGGGAATAATTGTTAGGAAGGCTGACGAGCCTTCTTTACAAAATGTTGACATAAAGTGGGGCTATTTAATATACCTTGAGAAGAACTTTCCTTGATATCTATCAGCAGGCTTATGATGAATGAAAATAGGAACTGTGAAGGCAAATTTTTCTCAATCATAAGGAAAGCGAGAGAGAGTGAGAAACAAACCACAAAAACAACAATAAAAAACAAAAAACCCAGTCTTTTAGGACAATTACATAAAAAGAAAAATCATGAGTAATTAGATTAGGGTTAGTCAATCCACACTGAAGTGGACCCACAGATTGTATACATTTATTAATTAAATCTTGTAATTATCTTCATTTCCCTGATTTCTTCTTTATTATAAAAATGGGTGTATTCCATGGACTGGTAGAATGTTCAATATGTCCCAATTGTAACTGTTCTTGAGTGAGGGCCTCTGCAACTGCGACCTTTTCCTCAGACAATGGCCATTGTTCTACCCAGACAGGAGTGGCAACCTTCCATTTTAATGGCCAGGCAGTCAGATCTGCAGAGACCCCTACAAAAAACCAATTCCATAGACATCTGTAACTTGTGTAAATGTCTCTTCCCCATATAGGAAAGGAAACTTCCATAATGAATGTTGAATATGCGTAATACCTTGTTGTGGGTTGAAAGGGGCAGAGCATCCCAACCATATAGAACTTTTAGACACCTTTTCACTATTGCCTCCTATGTCTCAAACCCCGGCAGCCCTTTGCAAGAAGCATGCATGAGGCCACATTGAGAGGCGTATAACTGTAACATCAGTACCTGTGTTCAATAACCCTGTGATTGACTGCTTATTTAAACAAAGGATTAATTTTGGTCTAATTTCAGTAATAGGTTAAACATGCTTCAATGATAGTAGAACCAAATCCTTCATTCCTTTTTTCATTTAAGGAATAAAATGGAATATTGGGTAGTAATACAAGGAATGACAATTAATTGAGCTATGGTGGATTCTTTGAGGAGATTTAAGGGCATATGAAAATAAACTTGAATGTATATTACACCAGTATAATCAGAACCAATTACTCCAGGAATTATAAATTTTCCTTCTTTAGCACTGTGGGTTGGTGCAAAATTAAACCAAAGGTATCTTTAGGTAGAGGTCCTTGAATATGTTTAGCATTTTTATAGACTTCCCAGGGAGATAAATGAGTTTCCTCATGGTATCAAATCTATCCCTGTACTCCCTCTAGTGGCATGAAAGGATTTGTGGAAGGAGCTTCTGTTTGAGTTGTAAACATTTATGAAGGAGACATCTGCATCTGCAGGTGAAAGGGGTTCCTCCTCCTTTGGCCCTGGGTCAGGAGGTGACCTGTAATTTAATCTAATGGGATACACAGCCAATGTACAAGTTTCTCCCTCAGTAGCTGCCTGTCTGAAACATTCAGATAAATAAGAAGGGCCTGAGGAGGAGGAGGAGGAGGTGACAGAAAGCATTTCAGTTGTAGAAAATATTGGGATTCCTCAGAAAACTTTTAATGGAACCACCATTTGACCCAGCTATCCCACTTCTTAGTAGGTACACAAAGACTTAAAATCAGCAAACTGCAGTACCACTGGCACACCAACAGCTCAATTCCCAATCACTAAGCTATAGAACAATTGAGGTTCTGCAACAGATGAATGGATAAAGAAAATTTGGTATATATACACACTGGAAAATCATCATTCATAATGAAGAATAACTGTGACATTTCCCAGAAAAAGAATGGATCTGCAGACTAAAGCAAAATAAGCCAATACCAAATAACAAAGGTCAACTGTTCTCTTTGATATGTGGATGCTAACACAAAATTAGGTGAATCTCTACATTGTGCATAACCACAAGACTGGGATCCTAATTAAAATAAGATGTACTCTGTTTGTATAAATGAGTCAAATTATACTCCACTGTTATGTATAACTAAAAAGAATAAATCTTAAAAATATTTTTAAAAATTGAAATAAACAAACCAACTCTGAACACTTTTCAATTCTAAATACTATAGAACTGAAATAGCATCTTTCCTAGTGGAGTTAAACATTAGATTCAGTGAGAAGACACAGACTCAAAATTTGAAGATATAGCAAACTAAATTATACCGTATATCAGTGTAATTTCCTTTAAAAGAATAAAAATGAACAGAACTTTAATGGTTTGAATAGTCTGTCACTTCCAAAATTCATGTTGAAATTTCTTTCCTGGTGTTGTATGTTAGGAAATAGGACTTTTAATGGTGATTTAGATCATTAACAGAGATTAATACTTTTTTACAGAAGTGTGTTAGTTCTTGTGAAAATGAGTTCCTACTGCTTATGATCTACTCCCTTGGAATCACCTTTCATTTTTCCTTTCCTTGCCGTTCTTCCAGTCCCTAATCATTTTGCAAGATTTATGTCCCCTTTCTTTTGCTCATCATTCTAAATTCCAAAGAGAAACATCAACTAAATGGCAAATATACTAACTGCTAAAATATTCTTACTTTAGGTTTACAGAACTCAGAACATGACCTGTATAATGTCACTCAGACATGCATGTGAGGGTAAAAAGGAGAAAAGTTAAAAAAAAAAAAAAAGTCTATGTGATGAAATAGGACAAGAAAATTTTCAAATTCTATCATGGAAATGAACATACAAATACAAGATTTTCAAAAAATTCAATTTAGGATGAACAAACACAGGTTCAAACTAAAAGATATTATACTGAACCTCTCAAAAGTCACAAAGACTCTTATAAGCAGTAAGAGAAAAGTGATTAGTAATGTGCAAAGCATCTCCTTTATCATGTATTTCTTATTTGAAAACTTGTAGTCCTAAAGTGAGTTGAGGTGGCATAAGCGAAGTGCTGGTGAAAAAAATCAAACAAGAAAATAGTGAATGAGGAGGTTGACAATGATGACGCTAAAGTAAAATCACCTTTTCCTTGATTTTGGCAAGTGAGAAAAGTCAGAAACTGATCAAAGAGAAACCGATTTGATGAAATAAAGAGAGAAAACACTGTGAATGAAAAAAGGGATGATAGACCTAAACAACAGAGAAAGGTGGAAAAATAACTCAAAAAAAGTGTTCAAAGAAATAAGCATCTTTAACCCTGGATCCCTGTGCCCAAATTCCAAGTTCAAAATCTCCTCTGAAATTCTAGGCAAAGACTGGCTGTGGGTTCCTGTAAGGACAAAATATGAATCACACATATCAAATATACAATGTCACAGGGTAAACATTCTACAAACAAACAAACAACAACAACAACAACAAAAAACCAGTCAACTGACAATTATAACTATAGGAGAAACTGCCCAAGGTGAGAGAGTACACTATGGCAAAATGCATGATGGAGAGTCCTCCATTTTGGCAGTCAGGAAAAGAGGTGGGTGGAGGAAGGGGCTACCAGGAAACACCTGCTCTAGCCCTACATCACCTGCCCATAGTTAACACACATTTAAACTAGATTGACCTGATTAGGTTACAGTTCTCCTGATCCGTTTTGTTTCTGAATACTTGGGAAACTGTACCATTCCATACCTAACTCCCAAAGATTTATTTCCTTACAATGCAAGATGGATTTAAGTTCATCTCCATGAATTTAATAATTTTAGCAGTTTTATCATTATCCAAAAGTTCAAGTTCAAAAAATCTTCTCTGAAACAAAGTCCTGACTGTGAGCTCCCATAAAAACAAAAAACAAGTTATAGGTATCCAATATACAGTTGCACAAAAAGGGAGGAATAGAAACAAAAGAAAAACAAGGCTGAAACCCAGTTAGAATAAACTAGTACTGTAACTATGCATATAGTGTGTAGGACAGCTGGTGATATGTTCTCACCAAGGGCTTGGAAAACACCCTTTCCACCATTTTACCTTGCCCATTGAAATGCACCTTGGGTTCTCTTTCAGCTTGGCTCTCCCTGCAGTCAGAAGTTTTTATAAGCAGACAGTCTAGTTATTGGCATTCTTAATTCCTGAGGTCTCCCTCTCTCTTTCTCTACTACCTGGCTGAGAAACAGAGAAAAGTTTTTCTACCACACTGTTTTCCCAAGATGCACTACTACACAGAGCAGTGAAATTTGCTATCTATGAACTGAGGCCTCTGAAATCATGAGTCTTAAGTGTTCTACATTTTTCCTGTTAATGAAAATCTGACTAACATACTTTCTATAGAAGATGCACAAAATAAAGTGAGAAAGAAATCTAATCATATCAATTTAAATACCAAAAAACAATAAAATGTAATGCAGAAAATTGTAAGAAAAGGTATAAAACATCTACAAGGATAAAGTTAATAAGACACAACTGGTGCATTTTTTTTGAACAGTAATAAAAAGAGTAGATTAAATTGCCCAGTCAAAATATATAGAATGTCTGAATTGTTTAGCTTTTGTTTTAATACCTTTATTTACTCATTTTTTAATGTGGTACTGAGAAGGTACATGTGACGTACACTCACATGTGTGAAGCAAGTGCTCAACCACTGAGCCATAATCCCAGCCCTTGTTTAGTTTTTTAAATATGCAATATATAAGAGATTTAGATTAAACCTAAAGATTCATATATGCTAAAGAAGAGAAGAAGCTAATTCCACAAAAATAGTAATTAAAATAGGGAGGACATATTGTGTAAAATAAACTTTAGTCAAAAATTTCCTTGGATAAAGAAAATGTGATATATATATATCACATTATATATATATGTATATGTATATATGATGCAATATTACTCAGCTTTAAAGAAGAATGAAATTATGGCATTTGCTGGTGAATGGAGTTGGAGAATATCATGCTAAGCAAAATAAGCCAATTCCAAAAACCAAAAGGTTGACTGTTTTCTCTGATATGCAAATGGTAATTCATAATGGGGAGGGGATGTGCTAGGGAAGATATGAGGAAGAGGTAAGTGGAGGGAGGGGAAGGTATGTGGGAAGGAATAATAGTAGAGTGAAACAGACATTATTACCTCATGTACATATAGGACTGCATGACCAATGTGATCCTGCAATATGTATAATCAGAAACATGAGAAATTATACTCCATTTATGTATGATCTATCAAAATGCATAAATGCACACTATTGCCATGTACAAATAATTGGAAAAAAATATTTTTAAAAACTTCCTTGGATATTAGTGATGAAAGAATCAATTCATTATGAAGGTATAAGAACTATACTATATATGCATCTAACATTGGCACTCCCAAATATATAAGGCAAATATAATTAAGAGAAATATAAAAATGCACAATAATGGTAAAATTCTATATCTTTTATAGTAAATGAAAGAAGTAGAAATAAGTTCTGTAAGGGAACAGAGAAGTTGAATACCACTATCAATCAACAATACCTAATCAATGTACATGAGACATTCCACCCCAAAACAGCAGAATTTACATTTTTCTCAAGTCACATAGGATATTTTCTGGAATAGACTCTATGTATGACCATACAGTTCATCCTAACAAGAAGAAGATGTTTGAAATTATAACAATCTTTAATAATCACAATGGAATTAAGTGTAAGTCAAAGGTAGAAGAGGGCTGGGGAGATAGCTCAGTCGGTAGAGTGCTCACCCTGCAAACACAAGGCCCTGGGTTCGATCCCTAGCACCGCAAAAAAAAAAAAAAAAAAAAAAAAAAAAAAAGGTAGAAGAAAAAAAACTAAAAAAATTTAAAGGATGTGGAAATCAGGAAACAAAATTTTAAAAACCAGAGTCAAATAAGAAGTCATTAGTCTAAACTGAAAGAATTGTAGTAAACAGAAACAAAAATAGAATATTCAAACCTTATGAGAAAGAGTAAAACAGTTCCAGGAAGAAAATTTATATTTCTAAGTGTGCACATTTAAAATAAAAGTTCTCTAATCAACAACCTAACTGCACACCTACAAAGTATCTTGAATGTGAGCAGGAAAAAGATTAAAACAGAAGTAATGGAAATGAAGAAGAGAGAAAAAAATCAATGAAACTAAAATTTATTTTTCATAAAAGATTGAGAGAACCCAATCTCTTAGCAAGATCATTTAAGGAAAAAATCAAATAAAATTAGAAAAGAAAGAGGAAGTATTACAATTGACATCACTGATAATGAAAGATTTTTGGAAGTTAAGTAGAGCAATTATACAAGAACAAACTGAATAACCAAAAACAAATTGATGAAGTCTAAGAGATTAAAAAAAAATGTAGCAAGAGTTAATAATGAATAAATAAAACTCTGAACTGTTTTTTTTGTTTTGTTTTGTTTTTTGTTTTGTTTTGTTTTAGTAATGATTGAATAAGTAATAAAAAATTTCTCAGCAAAGATAAGCCAAACACCAGATAGCACCAAGGGAGAATTCTACCAAGTGTTGAAAATAATCCTCAGGACAGAGAGGGCAACTTGGAAGAAATTAGTGTCACAGTAACACCCCAGGAGTGAATTAAATTGGCAGTTCTGTAGGAGCAAACTGAGAATAGGAATTGTGGTGGCAAGCATGGAGGTAACTTAATGAAGTAATATCCAGGAGAAAACAAAAAAACAAAAACAAAAACAAAAAAAAATTGGTTATAAAGGAAACAGATGGCAGTAGGACAAAAGATATTCTCTCTTCAAGTTTAAGAAAAAGAGAGTCTGATCAAAGTATTTATGATCAAAGTAGATAATAAGCTCAGAAAACCTGGGCTGTGCCTATGAAGAAGAATGAAACTCTCTAGCTGGAGAGAGAAAAAAAAAAAAAAAAAAAAAAAAAAAAAGGGCACCAAATAAAAGTACTGAAATCTCCCCAGGGACCTTAGAACCTCTATTAGATAGTTAGAATCATTGATCAGACTTTGTGAGACAGCATATTTGTTTTGCAGAAATCACTTTTTTCTTTTTTTTTTTGTCCTAAATTTTTAATATAGAAGGCAAAAAGATAACATAAGTTCTACTCTTCATTTCATCTGTGTGTCCCATACCGAAAGACACTCTAAGCATAAAAGAGAGTGGGATCTTGATGTGACTCTGGAGAATGCAGGCGAACAAAATACAATTGTTAGTGTGATTTGTAAGATAATAAGTGTACCTGACAGGAAAAGGAAACTGGACTAAGACCAATAGAATTGATGCAAATGCCAACCTCCACCAAAAGTAGAAATGGTTGGAAGATAGAGTAATGACTTCACACTTCTCTGTATAGCACATGGACAGGAATTCTCAGGAGTGGTACTATTCAGCCCTGCTCAGTTTACCCATAGAGCAAGTTAGGGAGCAGGCCATGTGCCCTGCCAAATCTCACTCACATCTGCAGAGACAACAATAAAATCATTTTAAAAGTGAAAATTGTTCATTGTCATTTCCCTTCCAGCACAGGTGGAAAATGATTAAATTTTGCATACAGATTCACCTAAAAAAAGTTTGGCTGAATTTGGTCAGTCAAAAACAATAAAATGTATGAGCTTTTCATGTAAATGAAATGTTCCTCAGAGTTGCAGTTTGCAAAAGTTATACATTAGATTTCAAAGACTTTATTTCAAAAAAATTTCATCAAGTTCTCTGAACTTGTGCATTATACTTACTACACTACTTGAGGTTAACTGATACCTGTGTTACCTCTACAAAATAATTCCATTTTCAGCCTCTCTAAATCCAGTTTACTTTCCCAATTTTAATCTGTCTCCCTTTTCTCCCTTCTTTCATTTTCCCTTTTTCTTTTCTTTCCTCTCTGTTTTATATTTGATTCCCACATTCAAATGAAACATAGCATACAACATTTAATTTGTACTATTTTCTCCCTATTGTGTGTTACTTCTCATCCACTTAACTTCTGGGCTAATGGAATTTTAGAGATTATTAACTATTGTAGTTATAGTATAGGTTTACATAAAGTCTACTTTTAAATCACTAAAGTTACTTGCAGCACTCCATTCAAGGAGGCATTGGATGATGAAATCACTCTTAGATTATATTAAGCATATATAAATATATTAAAGTTGAGATGTACCTCCAGCACAGAGATTATTAGCACAGACATAGAGTTGTATAAGGACACACACATAAAATGGGGAAATTATTTATTGAGATGTACTAATCTAGTACATCTGAAAACATGAGAAAACTGGTGCAAAAAGGCATCAGTCTAAATTTACAAATCCAATAAATGAACTCACAGATATTGAAAGTAATGAAATTTCAGAGAAAAAAGTTATTTATTATTAAAGTAATAAATGAGCTAAAGGAAGATCTAAGAAATGGATTAACAGATTAATACAGAGGGTAAAATATAATTCTAATAAGGAGGTAGAGATTCTGAAAAAAATCAGAATTTTTGGGCATAATAAATAAATAGGACACAATAAACAAAATAAAAAATTCAGTTGAAAGTTTCAACAATATATTAGACTACCTAGAACACAGAACTTCAGATAAAATTAGATATAGTCAATGTTCAAATACAAATATGTAACAATGAAATATTATGCATAATTATTAAGTATAACAATGGACTACTACATGATTATGTCCTAATAAGAAAGAAAAATAAATATTTTTTAAAACCATGACAAAAGATAACTATAAAATGTTATTGTTTGTGAAAAGAAAACATAACTTCAGACCTGAGGACTGGTTACAGGAATTTGAAAATTCAGCAAAAAATAAATAATAAAAGTAAATAGGGGTGGGGATGTAAAAATGGTGGACTGAGACAGACATCATTAGCCTCGGTACATGTATGATTACACAAATCATGTGAATCTACATGATGCATGTCGTGTCCCTCGCCCGCAAGAAAGCACGACACAGGAATCTTCCTTCAGCAGTTTAATCAGGACCTTAATGTTATAAAACCATGGTTTTTCTTCTTCCACCTCTTGAGCTGAATTCATACACTTTTATACTCTTGCAATAGCCAATCTACTCCTGCCACTTGGCCTATGTTCATAGGTGCTCCCATTTGCAACAGTTAGCTCAACCAAATATGGGCTTGTTTACCTAGAAAGCACTTCAGGAAGCCAGCGCCATCTTATCATGGTGGCAAGGTGGCTCGCCACAGCTCCCCCTTCTTTATTTTATGAACACAGGTGAAGGTAGAGGCCCTATCCTACTGTGCAAAAGTGGCAAATAGTGAACGTCAGTCCCAGAGTGGCGCCTTCTCCGGGCCTAATATCACCTAAGCCGATGCCTTTTTTTGTAGGGTGGGACGTGGACATCAAACCCACATGCAATAGGGCATGCCTTCCTTGAGGTTTAAAAATAAAACTCTCAAGTGCAGTGCTTTGCCTCACATCCTGTGTCCATGAAGACATAGCGGTATGGAAAACCATACTAGGGGGAGCTTATCCAGCTTACGCAACTGCAAAGGCCTGAGGTAGGAAAACACATCACCCTACTTGCCAATGCTGCACAATACAGGGGCACCATAATGAACACAGGCATACAGTAACAGTTCTCTCCTCCAACATCATTGTTATAGCTCAAGATGAAAAGTGGAAGTTACAAGACAATTGAAGCCTTAATTAGTACAAGAAATCCCCAGGATGCAAATACACAGTCCTCAAAGAAAAGTATATAGTAATTACAGCAGTACCCTGCAGACACCTAGCGTAAATGATAATTCTAACTCTAACAGAGATATATTAAAAATGTCACTTATTCCCGTGCCAGATTAGCCAACCACACAGAAGGTGACACCCCTTGTTCAATGGCTAATACAGCTTGAATTAACACCGCCTTTTCACGTGCTTGACGCACTCTTAGCTTGCAAATAAACCAAAGGCAAAGGCAAATGCTGCAAAACAAATACATCCAAAGATCCCCACACCAAACCATTCTTTAAAATAACTAAAGGCAGAGGTGAGCCAGTTAGAGAACTGACTCAAAGTAACAGGCTCAACACGAGTGTCATTTAAAATCGCAATCTGCAAAAATTGTTGATTCATCATCTTCTCAGCTTTTAGGGACCAGTTGCCTGCAAGAAAGGCGGAAATCAAGTGGCTTTGATTTTTGCTTCTTCATATCTTACTGGAGTTATACACATGTGTTTATGATTCCCGATGCATCCAACTTGTGCAATGTTGAAAAGTTCATCCAACTGTACTTGTAGTAAATCTATCCTTTGATTCGCCGCCAAGATCCCTGATAGGATATGTCTGTTGACGCGGTCCTGGGATTCTAACACCTGTGCAGTTTACTGTATGACTTGATCAATGGTTTGTGCTGTTTGAACTTGATTGGTCATGGCTAGAGCAGCGGTAGTGGCTGCAGCAGCAGAGACAGCAATAGCAGTTATTATGGCTGCGGTAATGCCAAAGTCTCTCTTTTCTCTGAAGAGGTTCACCAACGGAAAATTATCTGGATTGACCTCCACTGGGACAGGTACAAAGGTGGGTACCTTTACAATCACAGAAACAGATTCACTACTGTTCCAACACTCTGAAAGCAGGCAGGTAATATTGTCATTAGAACAATTTAAAATCACTTCTGAACTGTTTGATAATAGGAATAGAAAAAGGGGGGCAGGCGGCGAACAATGTCTGTCAGCCGCAGAATTATCATGTGCATCCAAAGTTAAAAAATTAATGGTAAAAAGAGCCAAAGACAAAAGGTCTTTAGGAGTACAGCTTGCTCCTATTCCCCCTTTTTGTCTTTGCAAAAGTTCTTTAATCATTCTATGAGCTCTCTCCACGATTCCCTGACCTTGGGGGTTGTAAGGCAAGCCATGAGTCAGTTGCACTCCCATAGTGGAGCAGAAAGAGGTGAATTGTTGACCAGTGTACGCTGGCCCATTATCTGTCTTTAAGGAGCATGGAAGGCCCCAGGCAGCCCAAGCCTCTAGGCAATGGGAGATGACATGATGGCCTTTTTCTCATGCCAAAGCAGAGGCATGCATAATTCCAGAGAAAGTATCTACTGAGACATGAACATATTTTAGGGAACCAAACTCTGCAATATGAGTTATATCCATTTGCCAAATCGTAAGAGGTCGCAAGCCTCGGGGGTTAACGCCAAAAGAAGGGAGATGGTGAAATGGAACACAATGGGAACAATCTAAGACAATCTGTCTCGCTTCTGCTCGAGGAATAGAGAAGTGCTTACGAAGTGTTTGGGAGTTAACATGAAACTTATTATGAAAGTCTCGAGCACTGTCAAGAGAAGAAAGAAAAATTGTGCAGGTAGTGGCATCTGCCCTTGCGTTTCCTTCAACAATAGGTCCAGGAAGAGCTGTATGAGCTCTTATATGTAGAGGAAAAAAGGGTGCAGAACGGCCCAAAATCAAATTTTGTAACTGAGTAAATAAAGATGAAACTTTGTTGTTAGGATTGATGGCACCTACAGTTTCCAACACCTTAAGTGCTCCTTAGAGAAGTCCTTTTATTCCCTGGGTTCAGGCTGACTGAGGGCAAAAGATCCAAATACTGGTGTATCTTGCCTTCTGTACTCCAATCTCTAAGTTTGATCTGAATCATCCAGCAAGCCAGTCTCAGTAGTCATAAAGTAAGAGTACTGGGCTTTAACTTTAATGTCCATAACTTTACAGTTATTTACTCTTTTATCTAACTGGAGTCTGCATTAGTTCTGGAAGTTACCACTATTTGTTCTGGTATCTGTTACCACTATTTGTTAGGTGATGGCTTATTATCACAAGTTACCTAGGTTGCGTGTTCCTGAAGCAGCTACTTCTGCAAAACATTAATAGGCAACAGTTTTATAAGATGAAATAAGTAAGAGTAAAAATATATTCTGCTTGTATAATAGCTATTTTGAATTTTGACTGAGAACCACATTATATTCCCTATTTGAGATCATAGTAATTTTACAACAAAAAAACCAATCTTTTGATTATAACTTTAAATAAGCTGAAGTCTGACTTATTTTGGAGTCACTTTAACATGCAGTAAGGTGGGAGGCAGAGCCTTATCTCAGGTAAGGCATGACTCTTTACAGATCTTAAGTGTTCTAATCCTACAACTAATTTTTTGTCCCTTTTGTCATGACAAGCATGACCAAATTTTTAAGTTCAGTGAGGGTCAAAGGAGTATTAGAAAATAAAGGTTTATAAACACAGATTTTGAAGATTAAGCTGAGATCAGATGGAGCTCTGTTCTCTGATGGAAATGTAGATCTAAAGGGTTATGTTAGCAACATTTATACATGTCTTATTATTAAGTTAAAGACTATGTAAGCATTATTCTTTGTTTTCAGGAGAGTTACAGAGACTAGACCATTTACATAACTTTTTCTCACAACTGCAAAGTGCAATGTTAGGAACTCTGTGTAGCTTTTAAAGAAGTCCACTGTCCAAAGTTACTGTAAGGTGGGCAGGAACTAGAGAAGGGAACTGATGAAACACTGGTTATCTAGCAAAACAATTTCTTTCTGCCCAAGAGCTGTGTGCTTGATATCAATGTAAGAGCTGATAGGACTCCTGTACAGAGCCTCCCCAGGGAGGTTACTGCCACAGCAGTTAGGCATCTTGTGCTCCTACACAGGAACACTTCCAGGCACCAGGCTTGCTACAGTCATGAAGTCAGGGACCCCAATCTCAGTCATTGTTGTCCCATTTTTGCTATAATGCATTATACTCTTTCTTAAATGTCATTTTAAGAAGTTTATATATATTGATTTTTGAGTTCATATAAACATCAGTTAACACAGTCTAACATTATATCCAAAACAGGAATCAATCAAAGAAAGGCTGAGAGAGCTTTTAACTTTTCTTTTGTGTAGCAAAATGCTTTTACCTTCTACAATATGAACCTTTAAACAAATCAGGCTGTCACTAACTCTTAGATATATATTTACATTTAAATTTTTATCTCAGTGAAATAAGTAACCAATGTTACATATACCTTACTGATAATATATCCCATAATAGAACATTAAATGATAGAAATAAATCCCCAATTAAAATTTACTCTTTATAAGTTTAAGATTACCATTACAGACAAGTTTAATCTGGAGAATAGCACAGCTTGATAAATTTCCTGCTTTAAAAACTTGTATACCTGAAAAATATGAACACATTTAATATACAACTAGTGACCATTTTACAATTACCTTGACACTTTTATCTTACCAAATTTAGTTTCTTAAGAAAAATGTAGACTCTGTAACACAGTACAATACTTTAACAGTTGTTTAACCATAACTGTATACACCCCAATTTTTAAGACTAATTGTTCTAAAGAATAAAACTTAATAGACACAAAGTTAAGAGTAAATTAGTGTTTCTAAGAAATCCTCGAATTTTACCATGTCATTTTACCATGTAGATTAAACTTTGGTTTATATCAGAACATTAGTATTTCACCTTAGGAAAAACCTTTAATAGCTTTAGCTGTCTCACATACACACAACCAACTCAATTTCACACAAACATGTTGAAACTTGCCCTTTACTTACATAGACTTTCTTAGCACTTACTTAGACCCTCATGTATTTCATCACACAAGCACTTTCTTACCCAGAAACATTTCCTTTTCCCTTTTACTAAATATATTTCCATATCCAGACCCTTTTATTTTCTCTTTCCTATCTGTTGACCCCTTTTTGTTCACATTCTGAAACAACTCTTATGAAATTTCTGAATTTAGATAAATTGCTCTATTTTAATAAGATTAAATATTTTGTTGTTTATAGTACTCTAATTGAAACACAGTTGAAACCTTTAGAACCCTTTGTATATAGAATTTCACTTGTTAGGACATAACTCTTAGTAACCTTGTTTTTAGTTTAGTGATGACACAAAGCAAGTTTAAACCCTTTTTATTTACCAACCTATGAAAGCACCAATAATGTTTAAGTATGATACTCCATGGAATTTAAGGAGTTAAGAGTACTTGATGTTATTTAACAATGAGCATTTTAATTTTGTAAATTAATCAGATGTCTCTACAAACACATTTAAGTAATCCCATATATGGTAACTCTAATTCACTTATTCTGTAAAAACCAAGAAAGCAGGCAGGTGTCCTGAACAGTATTTGCTGTCTCTTTCCTGTTGAAGAAAAGTCCTAGAAACAATTGATATTAGACATTGTTTAACATTAACATTTCATTAGTTTGACCACCTAGAGACTTGTAAGTTATTTTTAAAGACATGTCACTTTTATTAGTTTACTCAATTTAAATTGAACCCTTTTAAATCACGTGAATAAAAGTATTTGGATCCATTTTTAAATTTTAATTTTAGGAGCGCTCAGTTTTGATGCAGACAAGACATGACACCAGACAGCACGACATACACATAACACAAAATCAAAGGCCTTGTAACTTTATAGGTGAATCTCCATTGCAATGTAACAGATGTTCAAAAACTTTAGTTGAATAAAAAATAGAACTGATCAAAAAGAAAAAAATCATTAACCTAGGTATGCAAGATCAAAATTATGAGCTCAAAAATACAGCATTAAAGAAAAACAAAACAAAACAAGAATCCTGGAAAATGAATTAGTTCTGTGTAGCAACCCAGAAGTTTAAAACAGACACCCTTTTGTTTTGTTTCTCTTGTCTTCAGGTTACCCCCCTTTCCCGCTGAGACTGTTGCAGTTTACATTCCAATGCAGGCTTCAGCAAGGCCAGGCAGGGGGGAGGGAGGATCACCCAGGACTTTTTTTAACCCTTTTTCTTCCTGGTTGAGAAATCAGGTTAGGTTTGAATGCAGAAAATCACAAAACATTATTTCTTACTACTTTTGAGGAATGGAGCTGCTGAGATCTCTGCCTAGGGGGAGGACTGCTTCAAGGACATGGGTGTTCCCTCCCTAGGTGGCCATGGAGCTGCGTGGAAGGGATCAGGAGGGGGGCCTTTTTCTGTCTCTTGTGATAGTTTCTCTTGATCCAACAAGCCCTTATCTAAAAACCAAGGGGCTTCGTCTTCTACAGTTTTTAAAAACTTCCTAGCTGAGGAAACCTTTAAAGGTGCTCCATTAGCCTTTAATAAAGTCTTTAATAGTCCTTCCATGCGAAGGAAGGCAGCGGCTAAGCCTGCATTTGTTAATGGGCCACCTATTTCTCTACAAGCTTTCATCCATGCCTCTATGTCTTTGCTTTTAAATGGATTAATAGCATTTCTGCATTCTCTTGTACATTGTTCATATACTAATTGTTTAATTAAAGGCATAGCTACATTAGCATCCCCGAAGATCTTCCCTGCTGCATCTACCATTCTAGCCACGAAATCTGAAAAAGCTTCTGTGGGGCCTTGGACAATTTTTGATAAGTTACCTTGCACCTCTCCTTTATTAGGGAGTGCTTTCCAGGCAGCAATGCAGATCTTATTAATTTGTTCATAAACCTCTAATGGAAAGCCTGTTTGCTGATTGGCAAATCTACCCTGCCCCAGAAGCATATCCACATCCCAGGCAGGTTTGCCCCTAGCTTGGTTGCGTGCAGCCTGTTCATTAGCCCCCTCTAACACGAAGGCTCTCCAGTCTAAATATTTACCTGGGGAAACACAAGCTTTCACTAAACTGGCCCAGTCCGAGGGGGTCATGCAGAATCTATTGAGCCCCTCTATTTGGGCGATAGTAAAAGCAGCATCCACACCATAAGTGCGGACAGATTCTGCTATATTCTTTATCATTTTAAATTCTATGGGTTCCTGATGTCTTCCCCCATCATTGTCCTGGAATACAGGACAGGCAAACCCCAACTCTACATGGGAAGCCCTCCAAGCTGCAGAGTTAAAAGCTCTACCCGTGCCTGGAACCCCTCCCACATATGGGGGAGGATCATAGGCTAGAGCTGGCTTCTGTTCTTCCTCATAGTCCTTCTGTCTGAAATCTTTTTGCCTCTTAATTCCCCCTTCTTTTATCTTCACCTTCTGTAAGTGCTGCGTTAGCTCTTTCACTTTCTCATCACCGTCTGATTCTGACTCCCCTGTATCTTCTGGTGTTCTAAGGGCTTTTAAATCTGGGTACAGTCTCCTCTTTGGAATAGTTCCATAAACCTGCTCTCCTGCACTATGTTTACTGGAAGTACTCATAGAATCCTCGGACTTCTCCTCATGTAGTTGTTCAAGAACTGCCTGTCCTTTATGAATAGCTTCCTGACATCTACCATCAAGAATACATCCTTTTATTAATTTCCATAGCGGTATCACCCCTTTCTCCAATTGTCCCTGCTCCTGAAGGAAATCCAAATCTCTTTCCAACTTATCCCAACTGGCAGGAGTCAAGCTTCCGGAGACAGCAAACCATGGGGCCACTTTATCAATTCTTACAAGGAATGTTTCTAAAGTACTGCGTTTGACCTTGAGCTCTTTGGAGCGCAACAAAAAATCTAAAGACTGTACTAATGAACTAGATGGAGAATTGCCCATAATGAAAGCAGCATTCAGAGCAAGCAGAATGAAAGCGAAAACAAAATATCTTTCTTTGTTGACCGACTACACAAAGTCGGTTGAATTTATCTTTGCTGACCAACTACACAAAGTCGGTTGAATTTATCTTTGCTGACCGACTACACAAAGTCGGTTGTATTTATCTTTGCTGACCGACTACACAAAGTCGGTTGAATTTATCTTTGCTGACCGACTACACAAAGTCGGTTGAATTTATCTTTGCTGACCGACTACACAAAGTCGGTTGAATTTATCTTTGCTGACCGACTACACAAAGTCGGTTGTATTTATCTTTGTTAATCGACTATGCAAGGTCGATTCCCGCTCTCTCTCTTTATACAGAGGAGCGCCCCACTATGTGTGGACCCCACTTACCTGTGGTACTTACCGGTGCACCCCCGACCACTGAAAGTTCTGATTCCCGGGTTTCGGCACCACTTGTCGTGTCCCTCGCCCACAAGAAAGCACGACACAGGAATCTTCCTTCAGCAGTTTAATCAGGACCTTAATGTTATAAAACCATGGTTTTTCTTCTTCTACCTCTTGAGCTGAATTCATACACTTTTATACTCTTGCAATAGCCAATCTACTCCTGCCACTTGGCCTATGTTCATAGGTGCTCCCATTTGCAACAGTTAGCTCAACCAAATATGGGCTTGTTTACCTAGAAAGCACTTCAGGAAGCCAGCGCCATCTTATCATGGTGGCAAGGCAGCTCGCCACAGATGCACAATCATAGAAACAAAATGCTGTGCCCCATTTGTGTACAGTGAATCAAAATGCAGTCTGTAAAAATGAAAAAATAATTAGGGCTGGGGAGATAGCTCAGTTGGTAGAGTGCCTGCCTCGCAAGCACAAAGCCCTGAGTTCAATCCCCAGCACCGCAAAAAATAAAAAATAAAAAAATAAAAAATAATTAAAAAGTAAATAAAAGACCATAATACGAATATACAAAAACACTGACACTAAAAGTTATTGGAATTTAACAGTGCATGTAGATTAAGGATAATGCCTCTAAAAAACTTTTCAATAACATAATAGAAAATTTTCCAGCACTGAGAAATGAGATGGACATCCACAAACAAGAGGCCTAAAAAAACACCAAATAGACAATATCATAAAGAAAAAGAACCGTTTCATGATACATTATAATAACAAAAGTCTAACAAAAATGATAAGGGATAGATTCATAAAAACTCAAGAGAAAAATATCAGGTCACAGTTAAAGGTAAACCATACAAATAACTTCAGATTTTTCAGCACAACTTTAAATTTCAGGGAGGAATATCTTTAGAAAAAGATAATTCTAACCCTGAAAGAAAAGAATTGCTTGCCAAGATTGTTACGTCTTGACTCTTCCAATAAAATACAAAACTGGCAAAGTGGATTAAAATCCTGTGGAAACTAGTCTAAAATGTGTGGGGAGGGAGGTATTTAAAAAAGAAGGGAAAAGAGGGAAGGGAAAAAGGATAGAACAGTGTTATAAGTCTGATTGAACTTTTACATGCACATGCAGGGATATGGAATGGTAAATCCCAGCATCAAGTATATTCCACAAAACACTAATTTTTTAAAAAAGTAAACTATAAATGGATTGAAGAGGGATCAGGGAGTGGAGGAAAAGAAGTGGAGCAGGTAGTGGGAGAAGTGCTAGAGACTAAATCGGAGTGGGTTGTGTTCCATGCTTTTGTGATTATGTCAATATCCATCCTGGGAGTGTACATAACTAAAAAAATAAACTTTAAGAAACTATACAATCAGAAAAATGAGAAATTTATATGTGATCTATCAAAAGGTATAAATGCATTCTTACAGTCAGGTGCAACTAATTAGAACAAATAAAAAATTAATGTAAAAACTGTACAATATTTGCAAAAGACTCACAGAATAGACAAAGATATCTACCACTGAAAGTGAAAGGTTGAAAAAGGATATTTCATAATATGGATTCTGAAAACAAGAAGTAGTAGCTATTTTCATGTCTGAGAAGAAAGGTTTCAAAATAAAATTAATTAGCAAAGACAAAAATGATCACTTCATCCTAGTAAAGGGATGGCTCCAACAAGATGATACAACAAGTATAAAAATATATGACCCAAATGTTTATGTGCCTAGTTACAGCAAGAAAAACACTTCATGACATTAAACCTCAGGTTGCAATACAGTAACACTGGATGATTTCAACAAAGCACTCAATTCAATAGACATGTCCTCAAAATATAAAATTTATAGACACTTCAGATATAAAAGTACTGTAAAATGAACATATAAACCTAAAGAATATTTCGCCCAATGACAATTCAATTAGTTTTCATCTCACTGTTCTTGACACTTTTTCCATGAAAGAAAATATTTTAGGTCACAAAGCAGGTCTCAGCAAATACAAAATAAATTGATATAATTGTTTCATTTTATTGTATTAAAACTTAATGAAAGTATGAACCAACACAGGAAAAATGATAGAAACCACAAGAACATAGAAAGAATGAGCAATGTACTCTTTTTTTTTGTTCTTTTTTTTATTTTTTTAAATTTTTTTACATTTACATAGGGTAATGATGTTTATTTTATTTTTCCCCTCCCCCCACCCCTCCCACCCCTCTTTTCCCTCTACACAGTCCTTCTTTCCTTCATTCTTGCCGCTCTCCTTAGCCTAACTCTAAACCTAACCCTAAACCTAATGCTAGCCCCTCCCACCCCCCATTATATGTCCTCATCCGCTTATCAGCGAGATCATTCGTCCTTTAGTTTTTTGAGATTGGCTTATCTCACTTAGCATGATATTCTCCAATTTCGACCATTTGCCTACAAATGCCATAATTTTATCATTCTTCATTGCGGAGTAATATTCCATTGTATAAATATGCCACAGTTTCTTTATCCATTCATCAACTGAAGGGCATCTAGGTTGGTTCCACAATCTGGCTATGGTGAATTGAGCAGCAATGAACATTGATGTGGCTGTATCTCTGTAGTATGCTGATTTTAAGTTCTTTG